>NC_061122.1:19274237-19339951 GCF_002878395.1 Capsicum annuum | reverse complement strand
ATTAGGGTTTCAAAATAAAAACCCAAATAGTTCAAGATTCGACCGTAGGTTTTCGAAGATAATTACATATTTGGAATCACCAATCCACAAGCTTCAAGAAACATCTAGTATCTTCGGAAATAGAGGTACGTGGAGTTATCCAAAAATCTCATGGGTGTAGTCTTTATGAACTTGCATGCTTTTAAATTTGGGTTTTCAATCAAATGCTAATATCTTGCTTTCAATATGATTTCTAAGTCATTTTCTTTATGTCATGGGAATTGTTTGTCTATATACTTCAATGGTTGAAAATCATGTATATGTGATTTGAGATTTTCCATGAAAGTTGATAAATATGAATGATAAATTGTTTACAAATTCCCATGACAATGTTTCGATACTCCATATTATATTGTGATCAACAAAAGAGAGCATGAATTTGAAATAAATATTGTTCACCACTTGTAAATGATGAAGCACCTTGGTTTTTACATGATTATGCATATGTGGATGTGATATTAATGACTTGCAAGTCGGGTATGACGATACCCTACAGAATACGATACGTGATTGAATTAAATGAAATTTGAATGCATTGATTTTACATGAGAAAGGTGGATGCCCGAAGAAGGCGTTTGAGACACAAGGGCTCATCGCTAGAATAACGTGTTTGCCGACACGGAATATTGGTACCAGGCTAAGCGATATGTGTACTTGACTTCATGTCATTCCCAAATTGCGACTATAGATAGGAGCTGGAGCCAAGTGATCTTGGGCACTACCATTGGGTCGAGACACCATGTTGTGTGGTCTTGAGTGTCTCTCCCTCACTTATACTCTAATCTCGGCGGCAATCGGGGTTTGACAGTTGGTGTAAATTATGTAGGGTATTCCATCTAGCTCAGTTGCATTTCATTATTGTTGAGAAAAACTATTGCATTACACACATGTGTTTTCAAATGATTTGATACGAAATTGCTTTATAATGGCTCTCAACTATACTTTGTAAAAATATTATGTTTTGTTTTGATATCTCTGCGTGCCAGTGCTTTTGTGATGACCCCCTCCCCTCTCTAACCTCCCAGGTTCAGAGGCCCAGTCTTGGGGTTAAGAGAATCAGTAGATCATTCAGATAGAGTTGCAAAGACAAGTGGTGAGCCTTCTATGTTTCGGAAGGTCTTATGTCCTGCAGTCCTTTTATCTTATATTCAGTTTTGGGGGTCTGCTGGGGGCTTTGTCCCAGTTTTCACATAGACATTGTTTCAGTCATGTAGTAGAGATTTCGCAGACGGTTTTAGAGATGTTGATTTAGATTGTGGGACACTATTCCCCATTTTCATTTTCATATGATTCTTGACCATGTTTTCATTATATTGTGTTTCTTCTGCATTACTTTGATCATATGAATTAGGTGCATGATTATCAGACAGATAGAGGTGTTTCGGGCCTCAATGGTTTGAAATACTCGTCACGGCCAGGCCCTGATTCGGGTCGTGACAAACTTGGTATCAAAGCACGATCCATGGTTCCAGGGTGTCTGCGAAATCACGTTGAGTAGAGTCTTGTTTATGGGTATGTAGCGCGCCACACTTATAAGCAGGAGGCTACTAGGCATTTAGGAATGTCTCTTTCTTCATGTTCTAGTTCATGTTCTAGTTCGTGCAATAGAGTCAGAATGTTCCTCTTTCATGCTCTAATTCATGCTATGGTGTCACCCATATGAAAGTAAAGTTATCCCAAATTCTTTCCTTACCCTGATGTTCTCAGACATGTCCCATTATTGGGCTGATTCAAGTGCAAAAAGTTTAGAATATACATGATATAGTCCTTTCCGATTGAGTCCTATAAGATTTTAAAAATTGTGCATAGACTCAATAGGAGTCTGTTAGTGCATCAATATATGTTGATTCTGATGTAAATATTGATCTTGATGGAATTGTGCATTCCAACTTAAGGTATTATGTATCTTGTCCCTCTCAAAATCTTGTTACAGATGTGGACAATGTATAGCAGAATGTTGGAACTATATTTCTACCCGAATAGTAGCATAAGTTAAAGTGCTGTTGTCATGACCTATTGGTAATGATATTGGACCAAGAAGTTGGTGATGTAAAGTCACAAAGTTAGAAGTCAGAGTGAGGGTGGTTTTGTGTAAATGAATATTTCAGTTGAATAACCGATGTTTGAGGATGATTTACCCCTTTATAGTGATAAATCAATGTGGTAGCTATCAGCGTGTGTGAATGGTATGGTAGTCCATGGAGGAAGTGTTTTACTCAGATTTTTATTTATACAGAATAATATGTATATTCTTAGACCATTAAATATTATGTGTCAATTTTCTATTCCTTGTAATATGTAATCTTGTTATCATGATGTTTTTGGAAAAAAATAAATTTTTTTTAAGTTTAGTGAAGCTGTGTAGGGCTCTTTCGATTCACTAGCATAGTTGCATTGTCATCCATCTCATTTTCTTGTTCAAAATACAAAACCAAAGTCTAGTGAAGCCGTGTGAGGCCTGTTTCGATTCACTAGCAACTTGTTGTCCAACTTGTTGTTCTTTTATTGGTTTAATATATGTATGGCTGAATCTGTTTGCATGAGATTGAGTTGGTAAAGAGGTAATTCGTCCCTGTAAGTTAGTTTAGTATAAGGTAGAGAAGGAGTTGTTAGTCAGGGTGATTTGTTGGTTGCTTGAATGTGAAAATAGCTATAGTAGCGAGTAAGTTATGATTATAGACTCATGGTTGTTTGAGGAATTTGAAGGCAGTCTAAATGTATGATTGAGTGAGTAAGTATGAGGTGAGAAATCCATATAAGTAGAAAAGATTGTATGGGGTTATAATATAGGATTAAGGTTGATCATGTCTATTATGTGACCTTACCCCTTGACCTTCTTTTATTGGTAGTTGTAAACTAGTACTACTTATGAGAAGGTATATAGCAGATTTTGAAGTATTTGGGATAGAATGTTCCAATTTGATGGATTAGTATATTATGTTGCCTTTGTCATTGGTGGTAGATGATTGATGCTAGACCATTGGATTGAATCTAATGTAGGATGTGGATGTAAGAATAGTGACATGAGATTAATGATGTATGTTTGTGGGAATAAATATTAGTAGGCTTGATGTGTTGAAATAGTATGTGCTAATGAGTTATGATAAGGAAGACCATAAGGTCAAGGTCGATTATTGTTGTTATGAAGTTCTAGTGTACTAGTGTTTCTTGATGTTTATTTCATGGTTTCCAAGTGAGAATCATGCGTAAGGTTGGGTTGTAAAATCACGTTTAGCACTAGAGCGATGATTTCTTGATCAATGATGTTAGTTATATGAAAGTGATCTAATAGGTTTGAACGGTGTATGAAATGGCTTAAGTTTAAATTGATTCGTAATGAAGTATAATGTTGTAGGTATGGTGTAGATGTATGCCAAGGTGATATGAGGTTGCGGCATATTTTTCTAAGACTATTACATAATTTGTGTGGCTAGTGGTACCATTGAATTGTTAAGTGGAGAAAGACTAGTTAGATGGTATGTGGTGATCTAAATAGCCATGTTAAGTGTTAGAATCTAAGTTTGAGTTTTGAAGGTTGAACCGATAGAAATAAGTGTGCAAGCATTATACTATGACTATTGGGGCTATCGAAATATAGAGTATCTCAGAAGGTAGTATTAGCAGTGGGCTTTCCACTTTCATGTGTGGTATTTCGGGTTAAATTTCTATTTAATTATGTGTATTGTTGTATTCCAAACCCCAGAGTGCGGTGAATGTAGTTCATCTTAGAGTCTAGTAATAAGGGATCTTTTGAACTTAATATGATAGCTTAAAGCCAAAGGGGAGATGATAGAACGAATAATCAAGTCAGGCTCTCAGATTCTAGTAGTGATGTCATGATGATATAGAATTTTAGAAAGTGAGGGTGAGACTCAACCCATTCTTATCTTAGTATTTTTCCGTGATCCCAATGCCTACTCAAGCTTTATGTTTCAGTTCCGTGATCACAGTTCGTGATTCCTGTATATGACAGAGAGTCACGTACTCTTCCAGTTCCAAGATAATGAGTTCTAGTTCATTCAAGTAGTCGGAATCACATTCCTTATGTTAGGAACTCTAGTTGAGGTCATGCAACTCATGACGCATGTACTCACTTTTTATAGTGTGCTCAGTCCCGTATAAAAATCTTCTCATGCTTCAGGGTCTTATGTTTTAACCTTTTAGTGACCCTCCCTATGCAATGATAGTGGTGATGATGTAAATGCTTTTGTTGATGGAAGATCATAGTACGTCTGTTTAGATAAGGCCATAAGTATGAAGTAAGATTTGGGGCCAATCTTTGATACATGAGATGGTTAGTGGAAAAGTTTGTGTGTATGTTTTAGGGTAGCGCGTGGGAGTTATATTGACAATAGTTTAGAAACTATGTGAAGTATGTATTTATGGGTGGTTTCCTTGAAGTAAACATGTGGTTATAAAATAGGCTTGAATGACGTTTTGGGATTGTAGTGGAAGGTCGCAATATGCAATAACGACTTCATATTAAGAGTTCAGAGTAGTCATTGAAGTGGTAAGGCATGTTATACTTAGGATGTGATCTTTAAAGGAGATATAGAAGGTGGCATCATATGGTTTAGAATAATAGCATGGTCTGGCATGTTGTATTTTTTTTGTGACTTAAGAGTTAGGCTTGATCACGGCGAAGGGATTAAGTTATTTCCGACATTAGTAGAAAGATTTGTAAATGCTCATATGAGAATTTTAAGCTGAGTTGAATGAATATGATATCTATAGGGAATAGTATAGTTAAGGGATATTCGGGAAGTGTAAGTAAGAAGTTGTATTGCCAAAGGTCTGAAAATTCTATCCTAATTTAGGAGTTATATGTCTATATTCCAGACTGCAGAGTAGTGTCAATGTTGTGATTTCCTCAGTGGGATGTTTTGTGTAATCCATACCCAAGATTCATGGTTCCCTATTATTGCTAGAGCTTCCTTAGAGAGAGTGTTGAAGAGAATACTCCAATTAAGTATGAGGGTGTAGTATAATTCAGTCTGTATGGCCAATAAGTCAGTTTAGCAGTCAGATTCGCATGACTTGTTTTCTCGTCTTTGCACTTATTCATGCTACTCGAAATCTCAGACGTGCTACTATTCCAAGATAGAGTATACTAGTAATTACGAGTATAGATCAGTTCATGTGTCATGCATTAGATTCAGATTCCAGGGTTCAGTTATGATTCAATTCATAGGTGCCCTGTGCATCGCCTCAGTTCCCCGAATATCTTAGTGAATTGAGCATTTATAGATGGACATAGGATCCTAAGGGGGAGATACCTCATTCAGTTGCATGGATAGATTCTTATTACAAGCCTCACACAAGTTATCATTGCGAAATCAGTCATACATTCATACGTTAGTCCAGTCAGATATGCATGCATTAGAAATGCATGTTCAATAGAAAAAGTTCAGCTTATCAATGTATTCAGTCCTGCGTTCATGAGAACAACTCAGTCACAGATCCATGCATCAGATATGCATGTTTATTATGAGAATTCATCTTATGAATAGCTTCAGTCGTGTATTCCATTCATCAGATATGCGTGTCTAATATAAGAATTCAGAATATCAGTAGTTCCAGCCATATGGTCATGTTTCATATCAGTGTATTTTTTATTAGAGGAGGACATTATTCCATATATTTAAGGCTTTAACAAGTTCCTACCCATCATTCGAGGATGAATGATCCCAAAAGGGAGATAATGTAACACCCCGTAAAAGTCGTGCATGGATTAGCCTTTAATAGAGTGCCCTTAGACTTAAAAACTTGAAAATTTTTCTAAGTGTAATGAGGACTTGGAGTCTTTTTAGCTGGCAATCTTCGGGATACAACTTTTCAACCTTCCCGACATCCGTTTTTAGATTTTAAACTTGCGTTATGATCGGGAAAGCTCATAGTACATCTCGGATAAGTTTCGAAATTTTTCGAAACGCATAAGGCTGCGTTTGGATTTCAAAACAGTAGCAAAACGCATAGCCTATTGCCCAGTTTTCAGCATTTCAAGGTCAAATTCAAACGATCATAACTCTCTGTATTTAATGAACTGTGTGAGCTATAATATATCAAACGAAAGCTCTTTGAGTCATCTTTCAAATGCAGTTGGTTTCATCCAATTTGACTATATATGAGTAAAAATTTATAATCGATTTACTCCAGCCTATCAAACTGTCAACTGAGGGACAGATTTGACCTTAATAGTTCCTTAGGGGTATTTTGGTCATCTTCCACCCCTATATATACCACCAACATGGGATTTAATTCCTTAAACACCATAATACACATAATTTCCCCAAAATTGATCAAGAACTCTCATTAGGGTTTCAAAATAAAAACCCAAATAGTTCAAGATTCGACCGTAGGTTTTCGAAGATAATTACATATTTGGAATCACCAATCCGCAAGCTTCAAGAAACATCTAGTATCTTCGGAAATAGAGGTACGTGGGGTTATCCAAAAATCTCATGGGTGTAGTCTTTATTAACATGCATGCTTTTAAATGGGGGTTTTCAATCAAATGCTAATATCTTGCTTTCAATATGTTTTCTAAGTCATTTTCTTTATGTCATGGGAATTGTTTGCCTATATACTTCAATGGTTGAAAACCATGCATATGTGATTTGAGATTTTCCACGGAAGTTGATAAATATGAATGATAAACTGTTTTCAAATTCCCATGATAATGTTTCGATACTCCATATTATATTGTGATCAACAAAAGAGAGCATGAATTTGAAATAAATATTGTTCACCACTTGTAAATGATGAAGCACCTTGGTTTTTACATGATTATGCATATGTGGATGTGATATTGATGACTTGCAAGTCGGGTATGACGATACCCTACAGGATTGAATTAAATGAAATTTGAATGCATTGATTTTACATGAGAAAGGTGGATGCCCGAAGAAGGCGTTTGAGACACAAGGGCTCATCGCTGGAATAACGCGTTTGCCAACACGAAATATTGGTACCAGGCTAAGCGATCTGTGTACTTGACTTCATGTCATTCCCAAATTGGGACTATAGGTAGGAGCCCGAGGTAAGTGATCTTGGGCACTACCATTGGGTCGAGACACCATGTTGTGTGGTCTTGAGTGTCTCTCCCTCACTTATACTCTAATCTCGGCGACAACCGAGATTTCACAGTTGGTGTAAATTATGTAAGGTATTTCATCTAGCTCAGTTGCATTTCATTATTGTTGAGAAAAACTATTGCATTACGCCCATGTGTTTTCAAATGATTTGATACGAAATTTCTTTATAATGGCTCTCAACTATACTTTGTAAAAATGTTATGTTTTGTTTTGATATCTCTGCGTGCTAGTACTTTTGTGCTGACCCCTCCCTTGTCCAACCTCCCAGGTTCAGAGGCCTAGTCTAGGGGTCGAGAATCAGTAGATCATTCAGACAGAGTTGCAGAGACAAGTGGTGAGCCTTCTATGTTTTGAAAGGTCTTATGTCCTGCAATCCTTTTATCTTATATTCATTTTTGGGGGTCTGCTGGAGGCTTTGTCCCAGTTTTCACATAGACATTGTTTCAGTCATGTAGTAGAGATTTCGCAGACGGTTTTAGAAATGTTGATTTAGATGGTAGGACACTATTCCCCATTTTCATTTTCATATGATTCTTGATCAGGTTTCCGTTATATTGTGTTTCTTCCGCATTACTTTGATCCTATGAATTAGGTGCATGATTACCAGACAGATAGGGGTGTTTCGAGCCTCAATGGTTCGAAATGCTCGTCACGGCCAGGCCCTGGTTCGGGTCGTGACAGAAACATAAAAACCTATTCTAGAAAGTCTAATCCTTATGAAAGTAGAAAATATAAAATCTTATTCTAAAATAATAAATAAAGCCACTAAAATATAATTAAATATTTAATTAATTGACTTTTGGAGATCCACAGCATTACTCCCCTTACGTTGAAAGAGCTTTTCCTCAAGCTCAAATCCCAGAGAATGGTGTGAACCGAATCATCCAGCGATTTGGCCCTAGTGAAAGTAGCAACCCGGTGGGCAAATTAGTCACACTTCGGTAAATTGGTAAAGTTGAAATCTATCAACGTCAATTTCAAGAAAAGTTGGCTAGGGCTGGAATTGAAGAAGTGTGTTTTGGTAGGATATGATCCAAATCAAAAGGTATATAAGTTATGATCCTCAGTCAATGAGGATAATTTTCATAATGGAAATAACTTTCTTTGAATCCCAACTCTATTTTACTGCTCATCTTTAGGGGGAGTACCATGTAGGTGAAGATTCGTCTTTTTGGGATATTGAGGAAACTAGAACTCAGACGAATGATAGGATAGATATTACAATAAATACTTATGTGAGGGATCTTGGAGAAGATATGAATAGGTGTGATGCAAGAGATGAAAAGAACAGTGATTCGAGAGATGATAGGGACTTAAGTGACTTAAATGATAAAAACTTTGATATTGAACCTGTAGAGCCTTCAAATGACAAAAATAAAAATGGGAATAGAGAGCAAACAAAACAAATACATGTGTATTTGAGAAGGAATCAAACTCAAGAAAAAAGATTGATGATCCTCAACACTGTCAAAAGTCAACTCCGCAAGACCTTCCTGGAATTCAAGATAATCTTTTAGCTGATTCTGTTTCTAATTTATGTCAGATATGGACCTACCTATTGCAAAACACAAAGGTGTTAGAAATGTTTCTAAATATCCTATTTCTATATTTGTTTCCTATAATAACTTGTCTCCTAGTTATTCAGCCTTTATTTTACAACTTTCTAGTGCGGAGATCCCAAAAAATATGCAGGATGCTCTACAAGTTCCCAAGTGGAAGAAGGCTATTTTAGAGGAATTATGGGCTCTTGAAAAAAAAGACATGGGAGTTGGTAGATTTTCCCGAGGGAAAGAAACCAGTAGGCTGCAAATGGATGTTCACCACCAAATTTAAGTCAGACGGATCCTTGGAGAGGTATAAGGCATACCTAGTAGCTAAGGGGTTCACAAAGACATATGACATTGACTATTTTGAGATATTTGCTCCAGTATCTAAGCCAAACTCAATTAGAGTTCTGTTGACAATCGTGGTAAACCTTGACTAGTCTCTTCAACAGTTGGATGTGAAAAATGCTTTCTTGAATGGGCAACTAGAGATAAAAGTCTATATGGATCCCCCAACAGTTTTTGAAGAGAAGTACAAGTCAAAGATATGCAGACTTAGCAGATCTCTTTACAGCCTAAAATAGTCTATAAGGGCTTGGTTTTAAAGGTTTAAAAAGGCAAGGATATGTGCAAGGACAAGCAGATCACACAATGTTCACTCGACATTCACTCGAAGGAAAAATAACAGTTCTTATGGTGTATGTTGATGATATCATCCTCATAAGAGATGATGTGGTTGAAATAAAAAAACTAAAGGAGCATCTAGCCACACAATTTGAGATAAAAGACTTAGGCCCCCTTGAAGTATTTTCTTGGCATGGAGGTTGCACCATCAAAATAAGGAATTATAGTGTCACAAAGAAAGTATGTTTGTGATCTGTTAAAAGAAATAGGAATAAGTGGTTGTAGACTAGCTGATACTCCAATTGACCCGAATCTAGAGTTTGCAAAGGATGGAAAATCAATTGATAGGGTCCGATACCATGTAGGGAAGTTGATTTACTTGTCACATAATAGGCCTTATATTGCCTTTGTTGTGATCCTAGTTAGTCTGTTCATGCATTCTCCACGAGAAGAACATCAAGAAGTTGTGTATCGAATCTTAAGGTATCTAAAAAGTTCTCCTGGAAAAGGGTTGTTCTTTAAAAAGAATGAACAAAGAAGTGTTGAAGCTTATACAGATGCGGACAGAGCTGGTTCTTTTATTGATAGAAAGTCTACGTCCAGATATTGTACATTTGTTTGGAGAAATGTAGTGAAATGGATGAGTAAGAATTAAAATATGGTGGCTTAAAGTAGTGTTAAAGCTGAGTATCGATCCATGGCACATGGAATTTGTGAAATGTTTTGTCTCAAGAGATTTTTGAAAGAACTAAGAAGACCTATGAGTTTTTCAAAGAAGTTGTTCTATGACAATAAAGCTTCCATAAGCATTTCTCATAATCCAGTTTAATGTGACAGAACAAAACATGTTGAAGTGGACAAACACTTTATTAAAGAGAAGATTGAAGATGGAAGTGTGTGCATTTCTTTCGTTCTAAAAATTAAACAAGTAGCATATATTTTCACAAAAGGCCTCGTCAAAACTACCTTTGAGTCATTTGTTAGCAAGTTGGGCAAGTTTGATATTTACATGCCAACTTGAGAGGGAGTGTCAAATGAGCCAGTAGATTGAGGCAGAATCTGCTCTACAATGACTGATAGATTTCAATCAAATCTGCTCCACAAATCAGCTAGCGAATTTGACTGTAATCAGCTCCTGTAAATATGGGATAGCATGTATTTTAGGAAAATATATTAGTTGTTATTCTAGGAAATAGATTAGGGGAGATCCCTTGATTCAAGAATCTCTCAAGAATCAGGAATTGATTAGTTTATTCTGATCTTACTTTTCTATTATAAAAAATGTACAATTCTATGAATAAAAGATATACTTTTCAGTATTCGAACTTTTAGTACACAATGTGTTCCATTTACCTCAATTCAAATATATCTTGTTATCAGTTTCACAGGCTACTAAACAACTTAAATGCTTCACAACATTCTTTCCTAATGTTTCTGTATTTCAGGATCTTTGGAATGGGAAGATGGAGATTCGTAGAGAAACGAATGGACTATACTGAGGCAAAGACTACCAGGACATAGAAGAGTAGCTGATTGTGTATTAAATGTTGAGATAACTGATAAAATAGATTTGAAACTTTGACATAAGAGACTTGGACATGTGTTGAAAATATGTCTCATAAATAAAGTAGAAGTAGATAACTATTAGTAGTTTTAAATTATTAGAGTTTTATGTGTCTTAGACTTAGGAATTAGTTATCCCTTTGTTATTTGAATAGAAATTAGCCATCCCTTTGTTATTTGAATTTGAATTGAAGTCTAGTTAGACATTTAGATATAAAAATATGTCTTTGAATTATTAATAAAATAATTCTCTTTGACAATACAATTGCAGTATTTTTTTCTCTCTAAGTCTATCTTTGTTATTTCTTTAATTTCAAAGCTAAAAACCAACAATTGGTATCTAGATCCATTTTCTTGAGGGATCTGTGAGTAAGAAGAATTCTGAAAACAACTTTTCCCAAATAGCTCCTCTTGTCTTTGATGGTGATAATTACCAACTTTAGGCTATAAGAATGGAGACTTATGTTGAGGCTTTAGACCTTTGAGAGACCGTGGAGGAGGATTATGATATTCTTCTGCTGCCCAATAATCCCAGGTGGCCCAGATCAAAAGCTAAAAGGAAAAGAAAATAAGAAAATCAAAGGCAAAAGCAACTTTGTTTGCTAGTATGTCTCTAATAATTTTCATAAGAATTATGACCCTTAACAAGAATTTAGGATTATCTGAAGGAAGAATACACAGGAGATGAAAGAATACAAGGCATGAAGGTGTTGAATATAATAATGGAATTCGAATTGCAAAAGATGCAGGAATCTGAGACCGTCAAAGAGTACTCAGACCGACTTCTTGTCATTGTCAATAAGGTAAGATTGCTTGACACAAAATTTAAAAATTCAAAAATTATTGAAAAAAATCTTGTTACAGCCTTAAGATATGAAGTATCAACTACCTTGGAAAACACAAAAAACCTATTCAAGATTGCCTCAGCAAAATTGTTAATACATTACAGGCACAAGAGCAAAGAAGGATTATAAGATAGGGTGGTATGGTTTGATACAAGAATAATCACGGAGATGAACTGATGAGAGTGCGCGTTGAACCCGAAACTCGAAGCGTGTAAGTTAAGTGCGAAGGAACACCATATCACACACCAAGAATGGGTTATACACTACACTCCATAGGCACCTTTTGTCTTCCCTTCATTAAAGGCTTTTGGGATATTTCACTTATGTTTGTAATAAGTCTATAAATAGAATAGTTTTAGGTCTTTAGTTCTTTATTTGTAAAATGATATTGAAAGACTATTCTCTAGAGAGAGATTGAGTTGTAACCGAAACCAGGGAAAGAACAAGTGTGGTACTCACTTGTATTACAAAATTGGCTAGAAACATTGGTGCTTGAGTGGTGGATTCCCTCTTGTGTCTTCGTAGGAGTGTGGTGTTACTATTGTAAGTCTTAGGGGTCCTTGGATTTGAGATATCCTTGGGTTCTTTGGTCTTGTAATAGTGTATGTTTCACTACCTATCTTTACTTTTATGTACTAGTTTGTTCTTGTTTTAGTGAAAACCGTTGGTTCTTGCTATCTTGTGTTGTTATTCCTCTTGTTATCTTGTGTTGTCCTTAAGTTTGTGGGATGTTATTGTATCATTTAGTATCAAATCAAGGTTTGATTTTGTTCCAACAAAATCAATCTCCAACAAAATCAATCTTGGGATTGTTATCTTGAAAATTAAAAAAAAAGTTAAAAAGAAGAAAAAAGAAAAAAGTTGATTTTTGTGTATTTTGTGTGTTTGTTGTGTTAGATATTTGTTCTGTAACACTATCAGAGTCTAGAAATTGAAAATCCTAACAAAAAAGAAGTGTCAAAATCGAAAATCCCCAAAAATACTAAACCCATTTTTGACCCTAGGTCAAATTTTGAGTTTTTCTTGTGTTTTTAGTGTTAGATTTGTGTTCTCTAACACTATAGGAGTATTGGGTTCGAATTTAAGCTAAATTGGAGATTATTTGAGCCATCCACCATTGTCGAGCTTGAGTTTGAAGAAACTTGAAGGGTTATTTTCGGTACAACCCCCATAGAACCCGAGGCTTCAAATGCAAAAACAATAGACAATAATTCCATCAATCTCATTTTGGCTTGCCTTGATTCTATGTCCCGAGACCTTGCTAAGGCCAACGCGGGTCTTGAAAAAATTGGTTCGTATGTGGTAACTATGAGTGAGGGGTTGGATCGAATGGAGAGTCGAAGGAAATCTCGTGCTTTGACTCCCGACACTTTACTTCCAATGACCAATCCTCCAAGACCATCACCTAATTTCGTAAGCCAAGCTCTAAATAGCCCTCAAAACTAAGACATAACTAGGCCCATTTCTCCATAGTTCGATCAAGTCCAACGAGGACTTGGATGCCAAATGTCTACACTAAAATCAAACCCTCCCATCCAAGATCCACTTAACCAAAGGCGTCAACTTTCACCAATTCAAATTCCTTCCGTCCAAGCTCCACAACCGAAGCTTCGCTTCACTAAACCAACCCTCTTGACCAAAGCTCCACTTTATCAAAACCGATATGTCCATGTAGAGGAGAATGGTAGAAAGGAACATGAAGGATATGGGGTCTACGACAATGCTTGTATGATGGTAGGAGACTTGAATCGGATGAGATTGAAGGTAAAGCTCAAGATAGAGAGGAAGCAAAGATTCAAAATAAAGATGTTGGCTGAGATTTGTTGTTATTGAGCTTGTGGGTTCTCCATATTTTGCGGACTATTTTAAGTGGCTTCCTTTAAGTGGCCAATTGAATGAGGTGAAGCCATGAATTTGTGGGAAAATTTCTCTCAAGATGGTGAGGATGATACAAGAATAATCACGGAGATGAACGTATGAGAGTGCGCGTCGAACCCAAGCCTCAAAGCGTGCAAGTGAAGTGCAAAGGAAAACCATATCACATACCAAGAACGGGTCATACACTACACTCCATAGACACCTTTTGTCTTCCCTTCATTAAGGGCTTTTGGGATATTTCACTTATGTTTGTAATAAGTCTATAAATAGATTATTTTTAGGTCTTTAGTTCTTTAGTTGTTAAATGAAATTGAAAGACTATTCTCTAGAGAGAGAGAGAGTGAGTTGTAACCGAAACTAGGGCAAGAACAAGTGTGGTACTCACTTTTGTTGAAAAATTGGCGAGAAACGTTAGTGCTTGAGTGGTGGATTCCCTCTTGTGTCTTCGTAGGAGTGTGGTGTTACTATTGTAAGTCTTAGGGGTCCTTGGATTTGAGATATCCTTGGGTTCTTTGGTCTTGTAATAGTGTATATTTCACTACCTATCTTTACTTTCGTGTACTAGTTTGTTCTTGTTTTAGTGAAAACCGTTGGTTCTTATTATTTTGTGTTGTTATTCCTCTTGTTATCTTGTGTTGTCCTTGAGTTTGTTGGTTGTTCTTGTATCATGGTTAAAGGATCTTTGGAAGCCAACCACAAGATTTAAAGCAAGGGTAATAATTCAAGAAAAAACTACCCAACTTGCTAACACTGTGGCAAAATAGGTCATTCTCCATTTAAATGTTGGAAGAGACCAGATGCACAATGCAAGATTGCAATCAACTTAGCCACGAAGCTATGATTTGCAAAAAAACAAATCTCAAAAATATGAAACAGATGCCCAAGTCACCAAAGAAGAAGAAAAAGATCACTTATTTGTGGCAACATATTATTCAATCAAGAAATCTGATTTTTGGATGATTGACAGTAGTTGAACAATCACATGACATATGACAAAACTTTTTTGAAAAGTTTTTGCCTTTGAAAAATAAGAAAATCAGAATTGGGAATGGTGACTATATTCATGCAGAAGGAAATGAAAATGTTGCAATCAAAATAATTTAAGGTACACAAATAGTTTCGATTGTCCTTTATGTGTCTGATATTGATAAAAGTTTATTAAGTTTTGGCCAGCTAATGAAAGAAGGATTTAAATTATTATTTGGAGAAAAATATTGTCGAATCTTTGATTCCACTAATCATGAGATTTTATAAGTCGATATGAGAGGCAAAAGTTTCTTATTTAATCCAACAGAAGATGCATACAAGCCTTGCGGGACCAAAGATGAATTGGTAAATTTATTCAACAGGTCAAATTCAGTCGAGACTGCAATCTACAATTTCTGATCCATGGAGGAGTGTTGAAAATATGTCTCACAAATAAAGTAGAAGGAGATAACTATTAGTAATTTCAAATTATTAGAGTTCTATGTGGTTTAAACTTAGGAACTAGTTATCCCTTTGTTATTTGAATAGAAATTAGTTATCCCTTTTTTATTTGAATTTGAATTAAAGTCTAGTTAGAAATATAGCTATAAATATATGTTTTTGAGTTATTAATAAAACAATTCCTTTTGACAATACAATTGTAGTATTTTTTTCTCTCCAAATTTTTCTCTGTGATTTCTTTAATTTCAAAGTTAAAAACCAAAAACATGTTCCATTTAGGATACTGTGTAAAATGTTCCCTAGTAAAAGTAGTTTTCTAGATGACAATATAAATAAATGTAGTGTTTGTCCATTTGCTAAGCAAACCAGATTAGCATTTCCTACTAATATTACATCTAGCTTTAAACCTTTTGATCTACTATATATGGACCTCTGGGGTCTATTTAATGTTCCTATTTGTGATGGTCACAAATCATTCTTAACTATTATAGATGACTTTACTAGAATGGCATGAATACATTTGCCTAAATCCTTATGGATTGAAACAAGCACCAAGATAACAGAATGCAAAATTTTCTCAAGCATTAATCAACTGCAAGTTTAGGCAAAGTCAATATGATCACTCATTATATATCAAGGAAATCGGTGATGGAGTAATTTTTGTACTAGTATATGTGGATGCCATACTAGTAACTGGGGATAAGCTGGATTAGATAATTGAAACCAAGGAAGATCTTCACAAAACTTTCAAGATGAAAGACTTAGGAAAATTGTAATACTTCATAGGAATTGAGTTTGCAAGGTCTAAACAAGAGATTATGACGCCATAAAGAAAGCATGCACTTGAATTTATTTCAAAAAATGGTCTTAGTGCTGCTAAACCAGCTCCTCAGATCCCACACCCTTTGATACTAAAAATAACTAACAACTAGAGACTTTGATAAACATGTCCCAGGAGCTGCAAGACCTAATGATGAGGAACTAGATTATCAGAGAATGCATCAAAAGATAATAGGAAAGATGTTATATCTTACAGTCTCAAGACCAAACATAGCTCACACGTTGAGTTAGTTTTTGCAGAGTCCAAAACAATCTCATAGGAGTGCAACACTCAGGGTTATCAAATATATAAAAGAAAAGCTAGGAAAAGGGCTTCAAATGTCTAGTGCAAGGAAAGATGTTCTTGTAGCTCATTGTGATGCTAACTGGGATGCATGTGCCTTTGCTAGAAATTCTATTACTAGTTTCACTATCAAACTAGGTGATTCATTAGTCTCTTGAATATCAAGGAAACAATCAACCGTCTCAAGAAGTTTAGTTGAATCAGAGTACATAAGTCTTGCCTCAATAGTTGCAGAACTTACTTAGTTAATTGGTTTAATCAAGGACCTAAATATTCAAATACAACTACCAGTAACTATCTTTAGTGACAGCAAAACAGTATTACACATTGAAGCAAATCTTGTTTATAATGAAAGGCCCAAACATATAGAAATAGATTGCCACTTTGTGAGGAAGAAGATTCAATAAGGACTTACCAAAGGTTTAACTAAGGTTCAACATGAGTATCTGATGTCCAAACTTGAATTTATGAATCTTTTTTTAGTGCCAAGTTTAAGGGGTGATTGTTGAGATCTGAATATTGAAGGCTAAAGATGTCAATGGAAAAGGAGGGAAAAACAGGTGTACAGATAAGATGTCCTAAAGTTAGTTAACATAGTGAATTAGTTAGTTAGAATAACTGAAAAGAAGTTACTATACTAGCTGAACATCTGATGCTATATATACACGACTATGTACTACTACATGATTATTGAACTGAATACAACTATCAACTACAATGATTCACTCATCTTCTTCCTCTTCCACTTCTCTATTTCTCTGAGTTCTTCTTCTTCATCTTCCTCTTCTACTTCTTACTCCTCTATATTTCCTATTCGGAGTGTGATTGCTCCATTATTCTTCAGTTTTGCTTTTGGTTGTAGTTAATTTCATGATAAGAATAGCTGAAAAAAGATAAAGGATCTACTCTAGCTGTAAGAGGCTGATAGTGATAGGTATGAGGAGAGGTAGAGGTAGACTGAGAAAAAACTAGAAAGAGGTGATTAGATAGGACATGACATATCTCTGGCTCATCAAGGAGATGACCATACATATGAGATCATGGAGGGCGAGGATTGTCGATTAGTGGGTAGTTGAGCACTTTCCCCTTTCCCTGTGATAGACCGGGGTTCCAATCTGGTGCATCTATATATTTCCTTACTAGTATTATTATTTTTATGCTAGCATTATCTTAACCTTTGATTTTATTACTACTGTTTTTCATTTATTTTGGCTATCTGCGCTCTTTTACTGTTTTCTTCGTTATATTCATCACTTACTTTCACTCTTGCTCTTCTTTTAAACCCGTACTTAAGCCAAGGGTCTATTGAAAACAACCTCTCAATGGTAGTGATAAGGTCTGCGTAAACCTCATCCTCCCTAGACCCCATCTGTGGGACTATACTAAATATGTTATTGTTTTGTGCTCTCTCTAACAATTTAAGTTTTCTGATGAAATGGTTGTACACTCCAAAAAGAAAAAATATTAAGATGATTAAGTGGAAAAAAGAGACATGGAACTTTATCAGAAGCAATTTGATAGATTATTAAATAAGTTTACGAAAATCATATTAAGCTTTGAAAACTTTCACCAAAAAGTCTAATACAAATCTTGGTTAAGCTACATTGAACAGAGAAGGAGGAGGAAGAGAGAAATTTTATTAACTATCAAAATCTATGTGCTATTACAACTTGCACCTATATATAGATGCATATATTCTAGAACCTTCTCATTAAATTACACACTTAAATTTCCAGCTCATCACACAACTCATTAACCACCTAACAAAGTAACAAACTCACTTGCACTAGTAAGCTCAGGTGCACTAGCAGCCAACTCATGTGCACAGTGAACCAATGTAACATTACACAAATAATGATCATACTTGTAGTGTGATCGTAGACTTTCCAATACACTCCCACAAGACAAAGGGTGCATAATATTAAGCACACCAAGTTTTCTCAAGAGTTTAGAATGTTGATCATGGCCTAGCCTTTATTTAGTATATCAACCACCTGTTGTTGGGAAGAAACATGCAAAGTCTGCACTAAACCACTCTGGATTT
Organism: Capsicum annuum; assembly: GCF_002878395.1. NCBI lineage: Eukaryota > Viridiplantae > Streptophyta > Magnoliopsida > Solanales > Solanaceae > Capsicum > Capsicum annuum. Next base: position 19,321,769 of record NC_061122.1, on the reverse strand, counting down.
TGTCTCTGATAAAATGACAATCAATTTCTATATGTTTTGTGCTCTCATGAAAGATAAGATTAGCTCCTAACTGTATGGTAGATTGCTATCACTGAGCACTGTGATAGGTTTGGGAACCAACACATTTAAATCTACAAACAATCCTTCTAGCGAAGTGAGTTCTGTTATAGTTGAAGCCATAGTTCTGTATTTAGCTTCAACTGAGCTTCTAGATATTTTATTCCATTTTTTTACTTCTAAGATATTAAAGAACCACCAAACTGCACCATGTACCAAGTCACTGACCTTCTACTGTGGGGAAAAGCAGCCCAGTCTGAGTCACATCAACAAACCAAATTAGCATTAGTGTGTTTCTTCACTCCCTGACCTACTGAACCTTTCAAGTATTTGATCACCCTGTAAGATACTTCCAAATGAAATATTTTGGGCCTTTGTATGAACTGATATCTTGTCTTGTTATAGTGGCATACATAAGTTTACCCACTACCCTTTGATAATAAGTTGTATCTCTCAAAATAATATCACCTGTACAACCTGTGATTTCATCATACTCGACTGATGTCAACTTAGCATTGGATTCTAAAGGTGTAGATGGTGGCTTTGCATCAGCTAGACCAACTTCTGAGATCAACTCCAGAAGATATTTTCTTTGATTCAAAGTGACTCCCTGTGACGACCTCAAAACTTCAATTCCGAAAAACTACTTGAGCTCCCTTAAGCCTTTGAGCTTGAACTGCTTATGTAATATTTGGTTGGTTTTAGAAACCATACTTTCATTATCCCCAGTGATCTGTAGGTCATCTACATAGACTAAGACTATCACCATTCCTTCTGTCTTCTTCCAGGTAAACAATGAGTGGTCATATACACTCTGAGTAAATACTTCATTTATGAGAGTTTAAGTTAGTTTGATATGTCAATGCCTAGAGGCTTGTTTAAGTCCATATAAAGACTTAATCAACTTGTATACCTTACTATGCCCTTTCTGTTGGAAGCCTTCAGGTAGTTACATATACACGTCTTCATCTAAGTACCCTTGTAGAAAGGTATTATAGACATCCATTTGGTACAAGGACCATCCCCTTGATACAACAAGTGCAATACCACATCTAATAGTCACTATCTTCGCTAAAAGTAAAAAGGTATTATGGTAGTCCAATCGTTCCTGGTGGCTGTAGCCTTTCAGTATTGCTTTGAGTCTCTCAACATCCCCATTTACTTTATATTTGATCTTGAATACCCATTTTGAGCCAATGAAACTCAACTATTTCCCATGTGTTGTTGTCTTCAAGTTCTTTAATCTCTAACTTCATGGCTTCTATCCATCCATCATCTCTGATAGCTTGACTGAAATATCGAGGCTCAACCAGGTCTAAAAAACTACTCACATAGCATTGATACTTAGATGTAGAATTCTCATAGGATAGGAAGGTCTGGAGGACGCGAATTACAGCAGAGGACTAGGGCCAGTTTGGGTCGCTAGTGTAGGGAATTACTTGGTGGGGGTTTTATTCCTGTTATGATACCGTGTTCCGTGTTCCATGTTGCATTACGAATCTGTGTGCTTTCCTCTGCTCTCCTCTGTTTTATATTACTTATGGGTGCCGTATTTATGTTATGTAATCTGCTTCTGTGCTTTACTATGTGTTTGTGTGGTATCTCGTGCCTTGAGCCGGGGGTCTATCGGAAATAGCCTTTCTACTTCTTCAGAGGTAGAGGTATGGACTGCGTACATCTTACCCCCCAGACCCCACTAGGTGGGAATACACTGGGTTTGTTGTTGTTGTTGTTGTTGTTGGATATCTTGTACCCTTTCTTTTCCCAAGTATAGTGTAGTATTTTATCCAAATAGGTTCCTTAGCCACTCTTGATGTTCTTTTGTAAGTGATAGGTTCTGCATTGTCTGTGAAAGAGGGAGTTAGCTCAATAGGTTGAACAGTTGGCTGAACTTCTTCTTTTGCATCCATTGATAGATCAGGCATTGGAGTGCTTTGAGGTAATTCTCCTACACCTGATTTTTGATCATCAGTAACATCTGCTAAATCAACTGATTCTTCATCACCACCACTATTTTTTGTATATGACTCGAAAGGATGTGTGGATTGGTTCTTGCCTTCGGTTTTAGCAAAAACAAAAACATCTTCCTAAAATGTAATATCTCTGCTAACAAAAAACTTATTAGAGATCATATCCAATAATAAGTATCCCTTTTGTGTGGTGGAATACCCCATCAACACTGCAGTTTTGTCCCCTTCAGAGAACTTATCACCTTTAGGTAATATTGAGGCATAGCATAAACAACCTAGTACCCTCATGTGTGATCAGGAAGGTACCTTGGAAAACAATACCTCAAATGGTCTCTTACCACTAATAGAGGATGAGGGTAGTCTATTCATCACGTAGACAACAACCTTAACAACTAAACCTCAATATATGATAGGCATTTGTGATTGAAACCTGATAGGTCTAGCAATGTTCAGGATTTGTCTTTGTCTTCTTTCTACAACACCATTCTGTTGTGGTGTATAAGGATAACTGCTTTGATGCAACACACCTAAAGTTTTGAACAAATGATTACACTGAGTGTTGAAGAACTCAGTGCATTATCAGTTCTTATGACCTTTCACATTAGTTCTGAACTGAATTTTTACCATCAATATAAAGTTTTGAGAGCAACAATGGTCTCAGACTTAAGCTGCAACAAATGTATCCAAGTATATCTACTACAATCATCCACAATGGTTAACAAGTAGAACCTTTTATCAAAAGTGGGTATTTTATAGTGTCCCCACAGATCCATATGTACAATATCAAAACATATGGTGGACTTAGTTTCACTGCTAAGAAAAGGTAACCTAGTCTGCTTGGCTAAAGGACATACATGATATTTATTTAGCAGATCAGTATCCTTACAAGGACTCAACAAGTCTAGTGACTTCAACACTTATGTGGATGGATGTCCAAGTCTCTTGTGCTACAGACTACTGCCATGCATTATTATGCCTGCTACTGGCCTTTCTTTATCTTCATATGTATTCTTCCTTCTATGTACACCTTGAAGAATGTATAATCCTCCTTTTTCCTTACCAACCCCCTCACCTTGCCACTGTAAAGATTTTGAAATACAAAGAAGTCAGGGAAAGATGATACAAAACAAGACAATTATCCAGTTACTTGGACATGATAGCAAATTTAGCTTAAAGTCAGGGACAGATAGTACATCCTTTACAGTTTTATTTTGCAAAACTAGTGTCTTTCCATTGTGAGATATATCAGGCTTGGCTCCATTCGGTAGATTCACCTTATCCCCTCCTGCTTTATCTACTTTACTTTTTGTGGAAAATATGTCATTGTTTGATGCATTGTGATGAGTGACACTAGAATTAACTACCCATTCTTGTTGCTCAACATGAGAAAATAAATAGGTAGCTACACCCGACATATTAGCATGTTTTGTCTCCTATTGATCCCCGTTGAGAAGTTCCATAATTTGCTTGTATTCCCCATCAGTGAAGTCTTGGCCTTTTGCCAACATTGTATTATTGATTTCCTTGGGACCACCTTGACTAGTTGAAACATTTTGACCCGTATCTCCACCAACACCCTGTCCATTGAAATTACTAGATAAAAAGTGAGTATCAACTTGTTTTGCATATTGGTTCCCAGGATATCTATTGGCATTGAATTTTCCAGTGTTGTAATTCATCTTCCTCCTTGATTTCCTATCAGTAGAATATCCTATCAGCTTGTAGCAATTCTCTCTTGTATGTCTAGTAAAATGGCAGTAGTCACGTTCCTTCCTCTCGTAATTATGATTTCTATGACTTACTTCTGAACTTCTATTCACCTGCATTGTAACATTGTAATAAGATCTGATTTCTCACTTGTGATGGACGAGTAGGCAAGTTATTGCAACTCATCTTCCGCTATCATAGCATATGCTTGATTGAGAGAAGGTGTCACTCCCTTCAGCAGAATCTGTCTCCTAGCTGGTCATATGAACCATTCAATCCTCCTAGAAACTCTATCAGTCTCATTTGAGCAAGATGATCTGCATAGTCTTTAGACCTTGGGCAATCACATGAAGGGGTAGGGATCACAACACATACTCACTCCATAGACCTTTCAATTTGGTAAAATTAGTAGATACTGAATCAGTACCTTCTGACAGTGTGTTGATTTCTCTGTGTAATTGGTATAATGTCATTCAATTCACCTTGTCAAACCTTTCCTTCAGATCTTCCCAAACCTCTCGTGCTTTTGTGGCATATACAATCTCATTCAACAACTCAGAACTCATTGAGCTCATTAATCATGACAGCACTATTGCATTACATGTTTCCCATTGTTCATGCTTCTCTATACATCTCCTCATTGCATAACCAGTTACAAATCCAAATTTTTGTTTCCCCAATAATGCAATCCTCATTGATCTACTCCACGCCCTATAATTTTCAGATCCAATAAGCTTGACTGGAATCAGGGTAGCTCCAAACACATTTGATATGCCTATGAACATGGGATCACTGGGATCTATCTTAGGTTCCATTCTCCACACTTCAACAAGCAAGAAAATAGATGTAGGGATTGAAAACCACCAGCAACTAACACACAAAAAACAGCTAAAAATAAAGATAGATCTACTGCCACAATTCAGAGTGCAAGCAAAAAAAAATTGTGATTCAAGTTGAGTCAACTATAGAAATCGAAAACTCTACCAAAATGGAGATCTAAACTCCATAGATTGTTTCTCATACTCTAAGATCGAACTGGAGCTCTGATACCATGAAAAATTTCACCAAAAAGTCTAATACAAAGCTTGGTTAACCAAGCTATATTGAACAGAGAAGGAGGAAGAGAGAAATTTTATTAACTGTCAAAATCTATGCATTGTTACAACTTTCACCTATATATAGACGCATATATTCTAGAACCTTCTCACTACACTACACACTTAACTTTCCTGCTCATCACACAACTCATTAACCACATAATTAACTAACAAACTCACGTGCACTAGTAAGCTCACGTGCACTAGCAGCCAACTCGTGCACAGTGAACCAATGTAACAGTGCACAGATAATGATCATACTTGTAGTGTGACCCTAGACTTTACAATAAGCTTCTTTAGATATACTCATGAAAGGCCTTACTTCTGCATTTGTTAGATAGATTTATGTTAACTGTTAGCCAAATGTGTTGAGGTAAAGCAGATGTAAAAGAAGATCAAGTTCAGACTTTTTTCTTACTGTCTCTGGAAGGAAAGGCTATCGCAACACTAATTTAAAAGAATAGGTGTATATGTAAGTCAGAAATGTAATTCCGCATGAAGAAGTCGACCAGTATTACCAAATGACACACGTTAAAATGTCACAGGCAACTTCAAGTAAATGTAAGCATGATGTTATGGTACCTTCATGAAAGTTTTTGTTTTGCTACGAAAAACACGACATTCTTGTTTGATGTCTTTTAATGCCCACAGACACCTACAGAGACAAGGGAAAAGGTTTTGTCAGATAATCTAAAATCTTCGTGATATTAGCTAATTATATGATCAAAAAGATGATTCTCACCAAGAGTGATTAAGGATTTCTTGTTAGAGGAAACAGATGATTGAACAGTTATGAAATTCTAACCGCAATAAGAAAATTTAATGATGAAGAATTCTACGTCGGAGAAAAAAAACAAGCAATAAGGTTAGTAAAGTTCTGATCATTGCTAAAGGATTAGTGCACATCCTCTTACACAGTCTGCAAGTTTATTCCCCAACTAATGTGGGACTTCCAACCCACTCTAACACCCCGCTTCATGTCAAGGGCCCAACTGACGCGTGCACTGGTAGCCCAAATGGGGATATGACACCTGCGCCCAACTCAACCACAAAAACTAGCTTACGAGAGGAGGATTGCCCAAGTCCATATAAGCGAATCATTAGTCCATTCCCCAACTAATGTGGGGTTTTAACCCACTCTAACAAGAAGGAAGAAGATTAATGAGTTCAATGGCCGTAAAATGAAAGGAAACTCATTTTTCCTTTGCAGTGAAGTGTTAGTATTACTAAAAAATTTGCATGTTTTAAGAAAAGGGAATGTACTCTAAAGTGCTAGCTAAATAGAAGCAAATCTTAATCAAATAGTTGATCTTTGTTGTGGAAAAGTTGACTTTGAGATCAACAAGGACATGCATTAAGCATTTCCCGAATCAAACAGATTGCCTATCAAGCAAGTGAACAGTAAAACCTTTTAAACAACAAGCAGTAGAAAAATTCTAGCTAATGTAGAAAGAACCATACTCAATCTTGGACTTCTTGTCAACTCCTGCGATAAAGGGATCACATGCCTTCTTAAGCTTACAAGCTCCAATGCTGCAAGAGAAGTTGAGCAGAATCATTATGATCTATCTTGTGGCAAGTAATTATGAAAAGGAATGGCGAACCTAAGATTCCAACTGTTGTATATTCAACGGAAGATTTGAGGATACAATTTTCAGAGAATTGTTTGAGGAAAAAGTACACAAGAAAAGAAAAATCAGTTAAGATGTGAAGAGATACTAAACGTTTAGATAAAGCAAGTACGAAGTAGCTGCTTTCTACGAAAACAACATACCCCCAGTGTAATCCCAAAAAGTAGGGTCTGGGAAGGACATTGTGTATGCAAACCTTACCCCTGCCTTGGGAGGTACAGAGGTTATTTCCCATAGACCCTCGGCTCAAGTAAAAGCATTACAAACCAGTTCGAAAGAAAAACAATGGGAGTGAAGAAACCAAGACAAAATGCTAAAGATGGCATGACAAAGCACACTAAATCAATCAACTATTCTCAACGGCAAACTAGTTAAGGTTGGATGCATGAATCCTCCCTGCACATTCCACTTTTAAGGTGCAATCCTATAATACTGTTCATTGGTAACACTATATGTAAGACTACATACCAAATATCAAATATCTACTTAATCTTAGTGAAGATAAATTCTTATGGCTACTTTAAGAAATAACAACTCACCATGCAGCACTTCCTTTCAGCTTGTGACATTGCACATTTAAGATATCAAAGTCCACAACCGATGACTCACTAAAATTAATGAAAGAACAAAACACGAATCAACAACCAAAGTCAAAAGAAAAATAATTTGTGCATAACAACAACAGAAAAACATACAGAACATAGGTCATGTTTCGCATAACAGCGCGAGCATCACGTAGAAAAGTAGGAAATAGATCCAGGAAGAAAGAAGAACCACACTCCTCCTTCAATGAGTAGGCGATCCGGAAATCTTTATTAACCAAACCCTGCAAAAAACATCTAAGTGAATGATATTCCTTTTACACTTCCATATCATTTAGTAATAGGAAAATTCATCACAAACATCTCGAAGAAGGATCTCTATCTTTACATGACCATTGAAGAAAACAGAAAATAAATGACTCAACTACAACAAAAGAATTACTTGACACAAGTGTTGTTTTATGGTGTTCGGGTACAAGAATCTGTATACATGCAACACCAACTTCAACTCTAGTTCAAGTCTAAGACAAGAACACTTTTGAAGTTACTTAACACCTTCAACACTAGATTATGAATAATCTAAGAAGTTTGTTAATGTTCAGAAAAGAGATGAAATAGAATTTTAAGGCCAAGTACCCCGACTTCATGGAGTGTCCTTAAGGAATAATTTCCCTCACTGTATCCGGGTTATGGAATCTTTCTACCACGATAAAATGGTCTTCAATTCGAACAATAACGGTACCTCAAATTGTTAGATGAACTCACTCAACAGTTTGATTGATCACACATAATGTTTTGAAGACAAGAAGAGAGTTTGTAATTCAGAAAAATTCGTGACTAAACCTGTGGATGAAAGCAGGTTTATAAATCCTTCATATGCCTCTTCTGAAAAGTGGCAATGGTTCACTTAAAAGGTGTGACCTTTCCTGAAAAATCATGTTTGTTCGTCAAAAGATTGCATCTTTTTCGAGACCATTTCATGAATCAGTGTTTTGAAGCATCAGTTCAAAACAGTGCATCCTTCTGAAACATCAGTTCAAAACAATGTATTCTTTTGAAGCATTAGTGCGAAACCCTGCATGTATGCATATAACTGGAGGATCAAAACACAGAAAAAATTTACTGCGTTTATATTTTTCCTTCGGATTAAATTTCTGTCAAATAAATTTTGTTCAAAAAGATAGATCTCATCGATCAATTATTTGACAAATCCAAATCCAAATCCAAATTTGAAACCGAGTCGAGCGAGCGATGACGACGATGGCGCGAGGATCTCTTATTTCTTTCCTCACTTACCAAGTAGAATAAGTGTTTCTTAATATAAACACTTAAAAGTCACATTCTCCCACCAATGTGGGTGAAGTAGTATAATTTTCATTTTAGAGTACACTTTCCATTTTAGTGTTTTCTTCTCTATTTTTCCTTCCACTTGGTTTTCTCCATTTTTCATTCACAATTTTCATATAATTTGAACCCAACAATCCCCCACATGAATGGAAAATGGCTATTTTTCATAAAAATTTTTTTTACGGGTAAGTATGTGATCATCAAGTAAAGACTGATTGCATCTGGATAAGTGAGTTTCCCTTTGAACTTTCCATAGTGAACATGCATCGGATGCACTCGGTCAATCGGTGGATTTGATATCTTTGAACTATTGAGCTTTAATGTACACCTAGACAACACATGTCACACAACCAGCCTTTTACCATTTATGGTTCTCACGGTTTTGTTCTTTTTAGCCGTGAACTCATCTTGGTTTCATGAGAGCTTAGAGAATAGGCCTTTACTAACATTCTCTTTGAAGCGGCTTCCAATTCGCCCTCACATAGGTGATATTTTTAAATAGTTCAATCCTATAGATTAAACTATTTGGTCAAATCTGCCAAATTTAGATAATCATTAAAAGACTTTTCGCCTTAACTCTTATCCTTGTTTACTAAACATTGTCTACATCATGAGAATGGTTTGGGTAATTGACAATGTTAAACCTGTTAGACAAAACTTTGTTTGGTCTCCTTAAACCTAGCTCTTGGGATCTCCAGTCTGCTAAGTAGAGTTACTGCCATGCTGACTTGTCCTAGGCCTTAAACCCATTTCCTTGGATATCCTTTCCACTCCTTCTCTAGATAGGCCTTTTGTAAGTGGATCCGACACATTATCCTTTGAATTTATATAGTCAATAGTGATAATTCAACTAGAGAGAAGTTCCCTAATGGTATTATATCTCCGTCGTATGTGATGAGATTTACCATTGTACATCATGCTCCCTGCCCTACCTATTGACGCTTGGCTATCACAGTGTATACATACTGGTGCCACTGGTTTGGGCCAATAAGGAATATCTTCCAAGAAATTTTGGAGCCATTCTGCTTCTTCACTAGCTTTATCTAATGCGATAAATTTAGATTCCAATGTAAAGCGAGCAATACAAGTCTCTTTGGATGATTTCCAAGAGACTTCTCCTCCACCGATAGTAAATACATATCCACTTTTGGATCTTACTTCATTCAATCTGGTGATTCAATTTGTGTCACTATATCTGTTGAGTACCACGGGATATTTATTATAATGCAAGGCATAGTCTTGAGTGTATTTAAGATAACCCAAAACTCTTTTCATTGCCATCCAATGAGTTTTGTTGGGATTACTCGTGTACCGACTCAATTTACTAATAGTGCATGCTATGTATGGTCGTGTACAGTTCATTATATACATTAAACATCCCAATACTCTTGTGTACTCCAATTGTGAGTCACTTTCACCTTCATTCTTTCGAAGTGCAAAGCTAACATCCAATGGAGTCTTGGCAATACTGAATTCCATATAATTGAATTTTTCAAGTACACTTTTGATATAATGAGACTGTGACAATGCCAACCCTTGTGGAGTTTTATGGATTTTTATTCCTAAGATCTCATCTACAACTCCAAGGTCTTTCATATCAAACTTACTCTCGAGCATTCGTTTGGTTGCATTTATGTCAAAAATGTCTCTACTGATGATCAACATATCATCCACATATAAAAAAAACAATGACTTAGTGATCAACATATCATCCACAAAACCCTCAAGCTGTTCCATGTAAATTTCTTCCTCCAATTCTTTATTTAGGAATGCAGTTTTCACATCTTTTTGGTGGATTTTAAGATCATATACCGCCGCCAAGGCAATTAGCATTCGAATCGATGTTATCCTTGTTACTGGAGAGTATGTATCAAAGTAATCAAGGCCTTTTTTTGTTTGAAGCCTTTTACTACAAGTCTTTCCGTGTATTTGTCAATAGTACCATAGACCTTTATTTTTCTTTTAAAGATCCATTTAGAACCTAAAGGTTTATTTCCTGGAGAAAGATCAACCAATTCCCATGTATGGTTGCTTAATATTGAATCAATCTCACTATTGGTTGCCTCTTTCCAAAAGGATAAGTCTGATGATGACATCGCTTCTTTAAATGTTTGATGCTGATTTTCTAAGAGAATTGTTACAAAATATGATCCAAATGAAGTAAACGTTCTTTGATGTGTACTACATCTTGGATTCTCTTCATTATGTATATTCTCACTTGATTCATCTCGAGGTCATTTAGATCCTCCACTAGACTATTCATGTCTAATTTTATACAGGTATATTTTCAAAGAATTCAGCATTATCTCATTCAAATACCATATTTTCATTTATATCCAGATGTTTGGATTTGAACCAAAAACCGATATGCTTTACTACTTTTAGAATATCCTATAAACATGCAGTCCACAGTCTTATGTCTATCTTAACCCTTTTAGGCATAGGAACATGGACCTTTGCTAGACACCCCCATACTTTGAAATATTTCGAGTTGGGTTTCCTTTCTTTCCATTTTTCATAAGAAATTGATTGTGTCTTACTATGGGAAACTCTATTGAGTATACGGTTGGCTATAAGAATAGCCTCCCCCCACAAGTTTTGCGGTAAACCGAAACTTATAAGTAAGACATTCATTATTTCCTTCAACGTTTGGTTTTTTCTTTCCGCAATTCTATTAGATTGAGGTGAATATGGGGCCATAGTTTGATGGATGATTTCATTCTTTACACATATTTTGGTGAAGGGAGATTCATATTCTCCGCCCTTATCACTTCTTATCATTTTTATCTTTTTCTCTAACTGATTTTCTACTTCAGTTTTGTATTGCCTAAATGCATCTATTGCTTCATCCTTACTATTTAGCAAGTAGACATAACAATATCTAGTGCAATCGTCAATAAAAGTTATGAAATACTTTTTTGTACCAGGTGATGGTGTTGACTTCATATCACAAATGTCAGTGTGTAGTAAGTCTAAAGGATTGGAATTCCTTTCAACGGACTTATAAGGATGCTTTGCATACTTTGATTCCACACAGGTTTGACACTTTGTTTATTGCACTGAAAGTTTGGCAAAACCTCTAAGTTAATCAGTTTTCATAACGTTTTGTAATTAACATGGCCTAAACGTTCATGCCACAAATTATAAGACTCAACAAGTAAGAGGAATTTGAACTTTTATTGATTTTAACATTCATTACATTCATCTTATAAAGGCCCTCGATGAGATAGTCTTTTCCTACATACACTTCTCCTTTACTAATTATAATTTTTTTAGAAACGGTTACACATTTGAATCCATTCTTGTCTAGAAGTAAAACAAAAATCAAGTTCCTACGTAAATTTAGAATGTACAAGACATTGTTAAGTGTCAAGACCTTTCCTGAAGTCATTTTCAAGCCCACTTTTCCTGTTCCTTCTACCTTAGCCGTAGCGAAGTTAGCTATGTAGATCATTTCTTCTACTTAAGACAGAGTGAATGATGAAAACAACTCTTTGTTGGAACAAACATGGAGGGTGGCACCAGAATCCATCCACCACTCGGGAAGATTCCCCACCAAGTTGAATTCTGAAAACATAGCAGACAGATCATCACTTTCTTTATTGGAATCAATCATATTTGCTTGGTCCTATTTCTTTCCTTTCTTAGGGGCACAACAATCCATGGACTTATGGCCAATCTTGTCACAGTTGAAGCACTTTCTCTTGAATTGAATTTCTTCTTGGGTTGATTTCTTCCTTGTTCAATTTTTTTTCCTTTTCTTAGAATTGTTTTGGTCATCTTCTACAATATGTGCTCCATTAATTGTAGAATTCCCTTTTGACATTCTCTCGACAACCCTATTATCCTCTTCAATATGCAGTCGGACAATAAGATCTTCGATAGTCATCTCCTTGCATTTGTTTTTCAAGTAGTTTTTGAAGTCTTTCCTCATATGTGGTAGCTTCTCTGATCGCTGTTACTTGAAATGCATCATTACAATCAAGCCTACAAAATAGTTTATATGAGTACTAAGAACATTTTCAATTTGTTCAACTAAGGTATTTTTCAAAGATAAACCTTCCGCTAGGAGACCGTGGATGATTACTTGCAATTCCTACACTTGAGAGACAACCGATTTGCTATCTATCATTCTAAAGTCCAGGAACCTTGCAACAAAGAATTTCTTAATTTTCGCATCCTCTGTCTTGTATTTTCGTTCTAGTGCCCCCACAATTTCTTCGATGTCTTAGTTACACTGTAAACATTATAGAGGTCATCTTGGAAACCACTCAAGATATAATTCTTGCAAAGGAAGTCCGAGTGTTTCCAAGCCTCTACAATTATGAAACACTCCTTGTCCTAGGTTCCCTCGGGCACCGTAGGAGCATCTTCACTAGTGAACCTTTGAAGACATAGTATTGTGAGGTAGAAGAACATCTTCTGCTTCCATCACTTAAAGTCAATGCCCGTAAATTTTTTGGGCTTCTCCCGTACGTGCCATTGGTTGTGGAGCATTTGCTCGACTTGCTGAGGCAACACTAGTTTCTCCCACAGTCATAGCCGCATTTTGCATTTGACTTTCGTTAGTCATTTAACCTTTCACCACAAGACAATAAAATTTAGTATTTTTAGAATACTACTTATAAAGTTAAGCAACTTTAAACTCTTCTTCTTGTTTCTAGTTAACGATGAAGTTTTTATGACTTTCAATTGTCAACCGAGTGATCTTTAACTTGTGATGATGATTTTATGTCTTCGAATCACTAGTTAAGTTCAAACGGAGTAGAAAGCTTAAATCTTTAATCTCCGAAAACAAGCGATACAGATTCTACAAATTATTCCTTAAGATTATTGTTTTATAGTGTTCGGGTACAAAAATCTGTATACATTTAACACCAACTTCAACTATAGTTCAAGTCTAAGACAAGAACACTTTTGAAGTTACTTAACACCTTTAACACTAGATTATGAATAATCTATCTAAGAAGTGTGTTTATTTTCAGGAAATAGATGAAATAGAATTTGTAAGACCAAGTCCCCCGACTTCACGGAGTTTCCTTAAGAAATAATTCCCCTCACTGTAACCGAGGTTATGGAATCTTCCTCCAAGGATAAAATGGCCTTCAATCCAAACAATAGCGGCACCTCAAATTGTTGGATTCAATGAACTCACTCAACAGTTTGATTGATCACACATAATGTTTTGAAGACAAGAAGAGAGTTTGTAATTCAGAAAAATTTGTGTCTAAACCTGTGGATGAAAGCAGGTTTATATAGCCTTCTTATGCCTCTTCTAAAAAGTGGCAATGGTTCACTTAAAAAGTGTGACCTTTCCTGAAAAATCATGTCTGTTCGTCCAAAGATTGCATCTTTTCCGAACAGGCAGACCATTTCATGAATTAGTGTTCCGAAGCATCAGTTTGAAACAGTGCATCCTTCTTAAGCTTCAGTAAGAAACAATGCATCCTTTTGAAGAATCAGTTCGAAACACTGCATGCATGCATATAACTGGAGGATCAAAACACAGAAAAAATTTATTGCATTTATATTTTCCCTTCGGATTAAATTTCTGTCAAATAAATTTTGTCCAAAAAGATAGATCTGATCGATCGATCATTTTCCAAATCCAAATCCAAATCAAAGGCCAAGCCGAGCGAGCGATGACTACGGCGGCGTGAGGCATCTCTTATTTCTTGCCTCACTTACCAAGTGGAATAAGTGTTTCTTAATATAAACACTTAAAAGTCATATTCTCCCACCAATGTGGGAGAAATAGTATACTTTCCATTTTAGAGTACACTTTTCATTTTAGTGTTTTCTTCTCTATTTTTCCTTCCACTTGGTTTCCTCCATTTTTCATTCACACTTTTCATATACTTTGAACCTAACAACAAGTTCTTTAACCAAATTCTGGAAGTTCTAAGAGGACAAGCATTGGCACAAGAATGAGTTACTCAGGGAGCATTTGGCCATGATTTTTTTTTTTTAAATGTTTAACACGAAATTTCTTTATTTTTTCTCAGGAATTTGAAAGCACCAAAAAGTTCACTTTTTTCACTCACACAAAAATTCAAAAACAAATCAAGTTGGCATTCATGATCAAACATAACTTCAATTTTGTTAAAAATAGTTAGCGAGTTGTACATATATTTTCCTTCCATTTACAGGTTGTTGGGTTCTATGAGTGTGTGAATGAAAAATGAAGAAAAAAACAGTGAAGGGACAGAGAGACACTAAAATGGAAAGTGTACTCTTTTGGGAAAGCTTACTAAATTCTGCCACATTGGTGGGAGAAAGAAGCTTTAAGGTGTTTATATTGTGGAACACTTACTCCACATGGTAAGTGAGGCAAGAACCAAGAGGTGCCTCGCCCTGTCATCGCTCACTCGACTTCGGATTTGGATTTGTCAAATGATCGATCGATGAGATCTATTTTTTAGATAAAATTTATTTGAATCTTGATGAACAAGTGAAATTTTAATCCAAAAATCTGATGGAATTGTCTTTCTCAATGTGCGGGCGCATTTTGGACGCCATGCAAACGCATACGCAACACATCTCAATGGGATGCGATCCTTCAAGGTAAAAGGCACAATGTTTCGCTCTATAGGGTGATTTGCACGCACACTTGGACAACCTGCGGGTGTAGGTGCAGTGCAGATAGTCACTGGAATTCGGACAGTGTCACCTATGGCCGCAGGTCCAGCACAGGCTGAGCGCAATTGATGTGACTGTGCTGAATAGGTGTTTTTTTGTTGAACCAATGCATCCTTTCTGAAAGAATACTTAAAGGCGATAAATACCTGACGTATTCCTCAAGTATTAACATGATTTTTTGACAGCAAAAACACTCTTTATATCTTCAAAAACTCATTGTGATCATTAACTGTTGAGTGAGTTTGAAGAATCCTGCAAGAGGTACCACTATTGTCTGATTGAGGGTCATTTTATCCTGGGAGGAAGATTTCAAAACCTCGGGTACAGTGAGAGGAATTATTCCTTAAGGACACTCCGTGAAGTCGGGGGACTTGGCCTTAAAAATTCTATTTCATCTTATTTCTAAAAATTAACATAATTCTTGGAAAGACTATCCTTAATCTTGTGTTGAAGATGTTAAACTTCATAGGTATTCTTGGTTTTACACATGAACTTAAGTTAAAGTTGTTGTGCCTAAATACAGATTCTTGTACCCGAAAATATTGCAAAATAACAATCTTAAGGAATAATTTTTCGAAATCTTTATTGCTTGATTTCTGGAGATTAAAGCTTTAAGCTTTCTACTCTGTTTAAACTTAACTAGTTGTTTGAAGAAATAAAATATTCATCACAAGTTAAAGATCACTCGGTTGTAGATTAGAAGTCATAAAAACTGCATCGTTGAACTAGAAACAGAGGTGTTTATAGTTGTTGCAACTTTATTAATAGTATTTTGATATACTAAAGTTACTGTCTTGTCGTGACATAAAAATGACTACCGATAGTCAAGTGTATGATGCAGGAACAACTATGGCAGCAACTAGTATTTTCACGACGAGTTGTACTAATGCTCCACAAGCTATGACACCAGTGGAGAAACCCAAAAAATTTGCGGGTATTGACTTCAAGAGGTGGTAGTAGAAAATATTTTTCTACCTCATAACTCTTTATCTTCAAAGGTTCACATTTGAGGAAGCTCCGAAGGTGCTCGAGGGAACCTCTGAACAAGAGCAATTTGTGATTGTGGAGGCTTGGAAACACTTAGATTTCCTTTGTAGGAACTAAATTTTGAGTGGTCTCCAAGATGACCTTTAAAATGTGTATAGTGGAACAAAGACAGCAAAAAAGTTATGGGGGGCGCTAGAACGAAAGTACAAGATAGAGGATGCCAGAACTAAAAATTTTTTCATTGCAAGATTCCTGGAATATAAAATGATAGACAGCAAGTCGGTTGTCTCCCAAGTGCAGGAACTGCAAGTGATCATCCATGATCTCCTAGTGGAAGGTATGATTTTGAAAAATACCTTTGCTGAACAGTTTGAAAGTGTTCTTAATATTCACATAACCTTTATTGTAGGTTTGATCGTGAATGAAGCGTTTCAAGTAGTAGCAACAATAGAGAAGCTACCACCTATGTGGAAAGACTTCAAAAACTATTTGAAGCACAAAGGTAAGGAGATGTTTGTCGAAGATCTAATCGTTAGATTGCGCATTGAAGAAGACAATAAGGCTGCAGAAAGAGGTCAAGAGGAAATTCTACAACGAATGGAGCAAATATTATAGAAGATGACTACAACTCCAAAAAGTACAATAAAGTTGGACATGAAAACAATCAACCCAAGAAAAAATTCAAGAGAAAGTGATTTAACTGTGGCAAGATTGGCCACAAGTCCACTGATTGTTGTGCCCCTAAGAAAGGGAAAAAGAAGGACCAAGCAAATGTTGTTGAGTCTAAGAAAGAAGTCGACAACCTGTGTGCTATGATGTCCGAATGCAACATGGTGGGAAATCCTTATGAATGGTGGACGGATTCCCGTGCCACCCATCATGTTTGTGCTAATAAGGAGTTATTTGCTGCTTTTGCTTCGGCTCAAGGAGAAGAAAAAATCTACATAGCAAAAATCCGCTACTGCAAAAGTAGAAGGAATAGGAAAAGTGTGCTTGAAAATGACTTTAGGCAAAGTGTTGACACTCAACAATGTCTTGTATGTTTCGAAGTTAAGAAAGAACTTGATTTCTGTATCACTTCTAGAAAAAAACGAATTCAAATGTGTATTTGTTTTCGGAAAAATTATACTTAGTAAAGGTGAAGTGTATGTAGAAAAAGGTACCTCAATGAGGGTATATTCAAAATGAATGTAATGAATGTTGAAATCAATAAATGTTCTACTTCTTCTTACTTGCTTGAGTCTTATGATTTATGGAAAGAACATTTAGGACATGTCAATTATAAAACTTAGCGAAAACTGATTAACTTAGAAGTTTTTCCAAACTTGGAGTGCAATAAATCTAAGTGTCAAACGTGTGAGGAATCAAAGTATGCTAAGCATTCGTATAAGTCCATTGAAAGGAATTTCAATCCCTTAGACTTAATACACACTGAAATTTGTGATATGAAGTCAACACCATCACGTGGTGGGAAAAAGCATTTCATAACTTTTATTGACGATTGCACTAGATGTTGTTATGTCTACTTGCTAAATAGTAAGGATGAAGAAATATATGCGTTTAGGCAATACAAAACTGGAAGTGATAGGGGAGGAGAATATGAATCTCCCTTTGCCGAAATATGTGTAGAGAATGTAATTTTCCATCAAACTACAGCCTCGTATTCACCTCAATCTAATCAAATTGCAGAAACAAAAAACCAAACTTTGAAAGAAATAATGAATGCCTTACTTATAAGTTCAAGTTTACTGCGAAACTTATGGGCGGAAGCTATTCTTATGGATAACCGAATACTCAATAAAGTGCCCCATAGTAAGACACAATCAATTCTATATGAAAAATGGAAAGGAAGGAAACCCAACTTGAAATATTTCAAAGTGTGGGGGTGTCTAGCTAAGGTCCAAGTTCCTATGCCTAAAAGAGTAAGGATAGGACCTAAGATGGTGGATTGCGTGTTCATAGAATATGCTAAAAGTAGTAAAGAATGTCGGTTTTTGGTTCATAAATCCGAACATCTAGATATCAATAAAAATATGGTAATTAAATCAAATAATACTGAATTCTTTGAACACATTTATCCGTATAAAACTAGACATGAACCGTCTAGTGGAGGGTCTAAATGACCTCAAAATGAACCAAGTGAGGATGTACATAATGATGAGAATCCAAGATGTAGTACACGTCAAAGAACGGAAACTTCATTTGAATCAGATTTTGTAATATTTCTCTTAAAAAATGAGCCTCGAACATTTAAAAAAGTGATGGCATCTTCGGACTCATCCTTTTGGAAAGAGGCAGTCGATAGTGAGATTGATTCAATTTTAAGAAACCATACGTAGGAGTTGGTTGATCTTCCTTCAGGAAATAAACCTTTAGGTTCTAAATAGATCTTCAAAAGGAAAATAAAAGCTGATGGTACTATTGAAAAATACAAGGCAAAACTTGTTGTAAAAGGCTTTAAACAAAAGGAATGCCTTGATTACTTTGATACATACTCTCTAGTAACAAGGATAACGTCAATTCGGATGTTAATTGCCTTGGCGGCAATATATGATCGATCTTGAAATCCATCAAATGGCTGTGCAAAATAGCATTCCTAGAGGAAGAAATTTACATGGAACAGCCTGAGGGTTTTGTGGTTTCTGAAAAAGAAAATAAGGTGTGTAAACTTGTTAAGTCACTTTATGGACTAAAACAAGCACCTAAACAGTGGCATGCGAAATTTGACCAAACCATGTTGGCAAACGAGTTCAAGATAAATGAATGTGATAAATGTGTTTACATTAAAGACACTCGAAATAACCAAGTCATTCTTTGCTTATATGTGGATGATATGTTGATCATCAGTAGAGATATTTCTGACATAAATGCAACGAAACAAATGCTCAAGAGCAAGTTCAATATGAAAGACCTTGGAGTTGCGAATGTGATCTTAGGAATAAGAATCCATAGAACTCCACAAGGGTTGGCATTGTCACAGTTTCATTATATCGAAAAGGTACTTGAAGGATATAGTGATGCAAATTGGATCACTGGATCGAACAAAGTAAAATCCACGAGTGGATATATATTTACTATCGGTGGAGGAACGGTTTCTTGAAAATAATCCAAATAGACATGTATTGCTTGCTCCACAATGAAATCTGAATTTATCGCATTAGATAAAGCCGGTGAAGAAGCAGAATGACTCCAAAATTTCTTGGAAGATATTTCTTATTGGACCAAACCAGTGGCACCAGTATGTATACACTATGATAGCCAAACAGCAATAGGTAGGACAGAGAGCATGATGTACAATGGTAAATCTCATCACATAAGATGAAGACATAATACCGTTAGAGAATTTCTTTCTAGTGAAATTATCACTGTTGACTATGTAAAGTCAAAAGATAATGTGTCAGATCTACTTACAAAAGGCCTGTATAGAGAAAGAGTTGAGAGGACATCCAAGGGAATGGGTTTAAGGCCTAGGACAAGTCAGCATAGCGGTAATTCTACCTAGCAGACTGGAGATGCTAAGAGCTAGGTTCAAAGAAATCAAATAAAGTTGTTTCTGACAGGTTCAACATTGTCAATATACCAATCCATTCTCATGATGTAGACAATGTTTAGCAAACAAGGATAAGACGTATGGTGTGAAGTTTTTTAATGATTATCTAAATTTTCCATATTTGACCAAATAGTTTAATCATAGGATTGAGCGTTTAGAAATCACCTATGTGAGGGTGAAGTGGAAGTCGTTTCAAGGAGAATGTTAGTAAAGACCTATTCTCTAAGCTCTCCTGAAATAGGGATGTGTTCATGGATGAAAAGAACAAAACCGTGAGAACCAAAAATGGTAAAAGGCTAGTTGTGTGACATGTGTTATCTGGATGTACATTAAAGCTCGATGGTTCAAACATATCAAATCTACCAATTGACCGAGTGCATCTGATGCATGTTCACTATGGAAAGTTCAAAGAGAAACTCACTTATCCAGATGCAATCAGTCTTTGTTAAATGATCACATGCTTATCCGTAAATTCTTCAAAAGATAGCCATTCCCCATTCACGTTGGGGATTGTTGGGTTCTATGTATGTGTGTGAATGGAAAATAGAGGAAAAATAGTGGAGGGAAAGAGAGACACTAAAATGGAAAGTGTACTCTTTTTGGAAAGCTTACTAAATTCTCCCACATTGGTGGGAGAAAGAAGCTTTAAGGTGTTTATATTGTGGAAAACTTACTCCACATTGTAAGTGAGGCAAGAACCAAGAGGTACCTCACGACGTCATCGTCGCTCGCTCGACTCGGCTTCGGCTTCGGATTTGGATTTATCAAATGACCGAACGTTAGTAAAGGCCTATTCTCTAAGCTCTCATGAAAATGGGACATGTTCATGGATGAAAAAAACAAAATCGTGAATAGGTGCCTTTTTGTTGAACCAATGCATCCTTTCTGAATGGACACTTAAAGTCTATAAATACTTGACGTATTCCTCGGGTATTACCATGATTTTTTGACAGCAAAAACACTCTTTATATCTTCAAAAACTCATTGTGATCATTAGTTGTTGAGTGAGTTCGAAGAATCCTGCAATTTGAGGTACCGCTATTGTTGGATTGAAGACCATTTTATCCTGGGAGGAAGATTCCATAACCTCGGGTACAGTGAGGAGAATTATTCCTTAAGGACACTCCGTGAAGTCGGGGGACTTGGCCTTAAAAATTTTGTTTCATCTTATTTCTAAAAATTAACATACTTCTTGGAAAGATTATCCTTAATCTTGTGTTGAAGGTGCTAAGCAACTTCATAGGTGTTCTTGGTTTTACACATGAACTTGAGTTGAAGTTGTTGTGCCTAAATACTGATTCTTGTACCCGAAAACATTGCAAAATAACACAGACTACTCAATTATAGGAGCAAATCATAGGGATATTCTCTTTTAATATTGTTTAGATTAGTTCCTTAGATAGCATCTTACATGGTATTAGAGACAAGTCCATCTCCGTTCAGGCTCCTAATCCATGCGCCAGTTTGGCCTTGAGTGTGAAGGGAGTGTTAGAGCGTCTGAAAGTCCCACATTGGTTGGGGAATGAACTGGTGGTTTGGTTTGAAATCTCTTTGGATAGAATTCTAGTTCATTTGTTTTTAGAAGTGTCCCGAAGCTTTGTTTTATTTGGGTTTCTCTTATCAGTTGGGTTCTCAATTTTATTGGACATTAATATTTGTGAAGAAATTCTCTTTATCCTGACTGGCTGTCTATTCAATCTATATATTTGGACTGTTGATTAGTTGGAGAAAATGATTGACAGTATCAAAGGAGGAAATAGTTCAGAGCAAACAATTTTGGTCTCAGTACAATTTGCAAAATTCATTCAGTAGCGAGAATCACTAATAGAATCTGAGTATAGAGTCATGGATCAGTCAACATGTGAGCTAATGTGGATCCATCATCTTTAAACAGAAATTGGGTTGAAACATTTTGCTCCATCAAAACACTGATGTGACAATCAAGCTACGCTCTATAATGCCTCAAACCCAATGTATCATGAAAGAACCAAACATATTGAAGTTGCCTGTCATTTTGTCTGAGAGAAAATTCAGGAGAATTTGATTTCCACTAGCTACGTGAAGACAGGTGAGCAACTAGTTGATTTGTTAACAAAGACGTTGAATGGAACTCGAGTTGATTATCTTTGTAACAAGCTAGGCATGATCAATAATTCAGCTTGAGGGGGAGTGTTACAGAATAATTAGTGAGTTGACATATATTTTCCTTCCATATATAGGTGACTCAATTATAGGAGCAGATCATCAGGATATTCCTTTTTAATAGTTTTGATTAGTTTCCTTAGATAGCATCTTATGCAAATGTATAAATACATTGGGTTCATGAATAGAAGATATACAGTTCCTCCACACTTATATCTTCCTTATTTCAAATATCATTTTCCACTTTGCAAACAAAAACTACTTTTTTTCAAATGCGGCCTCAATATCTCAAATAGTGACATGTGACTGCACAAATTTGAGGCATGAAAGCAGCATTTGCATTAATGTAAGACAATACTGCATATGTTATTCATCGACTCTCCCCTTAGCCACACTAGTCAAGGAGCATTTTAAGCAAGAGGTAACAAAATATGTTGCTCAGATTCATCAAAAATGTCATTTTCGTTTCACATCCTTCAAAAGTAATGCGTTTTTGAAAGATCTCTTGGCCTAGGGAAAACTTCAGGCACTGATAAAGAAATGGACCTTGGGTTTAACTCAACCTCAAAAGCTAGCTTATGAGGGGAGGATTGTCCAAGACAATATAAGGAGACCAAGGACCCTTTAACCCACCAATGTGGGACTCCAACACCCCCGCACGTCTAGAGCGTGGACAATATAAGATGGGGGTCCAACATCGGAATCGAAAACAAATGAATTGGGTGAACCTGACTCTGATAACATGATAAAGAAATGGACCTTAAAGCTAGCTCATGAGGGGAGGATTGCCCAAGACAAGGGTGGAGCCAGGCCTTGTTAAGGGGTTCGGCTGAACCCCTTCGACAAAAAAATACACCATTTATACTTGGTTAAAATTATTTTTATGTAACTATAATAGGTGTTGAACCCTCTTTGGCTAGGTTTTCTTCGAATATTGAACCCCCTTAATTGAAATCCTAGCTTTGCCTCTGACCCAAGACCATGTAAGGATACCAAGGAACCTTTAACCCACTGATGTAGGACTCCATCAGGTACAAAAAGAAGTGAACAAAACAAATTATGGTAAGATACTAGGAAGTGCAACATCATACGTATACCTCATCCTCAAGTGACTGAATGTGATCAAGTTGTTGTTGATTGAGTGCACTTATATGCATTTCCAGGCTATCGGAAACCTAGAAATTGAAAAGAAAAAATGAGATCGGAAACCTAAGAGAGGATTTCTTCAGCAGATAAATATAGGAGAATAGAGTTTCTCTATATGGAGGATTTTTTCAGCACATGTTTGTGGCACCGTAACGGACACATAATTGCAAAAGGAAGACCGCATACCTATACATCTACCCTCTCCTTACTCACCCTGGTAGTGGAGCCAGAATTTTCACCATGATGATTTAAAATAGCGTTAATGGTAAAAAACACACCTAAAATATCCCAGTTTTTCTAGTTTCATACATTCTTCCTGAACTTGTTTAACTATTTATCAAAAAACAGTTCACCTATCAATTGTTCACTTCTCCTACCTCTCCTACCTGAACAATAGTGAACAATGAAGAACTTTTAGTAATAATGTGAGTCCACAACTTTGAAGCATAAATGCAAGACAAGGCTGTCAATGTTATTCATCCACTCGTCCCTTAGCCACACTAATCAAGCAGCAGTTTATGCAAGAAGTAATTAAATATGTTACTCGATCAGACTCTTCCAAATTGTCGACAAGGTGTTTGTCGGATTCTTTAAAAGTAGTGCATTTTTTAAAGATTCGACACAGGTGCGACAACCATCATTCATGGAGAGTCCAAGCAACGTAATTTAAACCAGTAGAAAATTAGGTACAAAATGAACAAAGCAAACAATGGTAAGATACAACATCACAAGTATACCTTATCCTCGAGGGACTGAATGTGATCAAGTTGTTGTTGATTGACTGTACTCTCAGGCATTTTATGGCTATTGAAAACCTAGTAAATGAAGAGAAACGACAAGATTTGCTGTGAAAGTAAATTGACAAACACCCAAGAAGAGGATTTTTTTCAAACATTGAAAAACAGAGTTGTTCTATGCATCACTTGTCGATCACATGTTTGAGGCACCATAAGGCCTGCACGAATAAATGCATAGTGAAGGCTGCATGACTGTACATCCACTCGTCCCTTACCCACCCGGTAGCAGATCCAAAATTTTCACCAAGAGTTTTAAAATACTAAAGTATCCTGGCTTTTTGAGTTTTCATACTCGAAATATCACCAACTATTATATTTCTGAAAATTTCAGAAGTCAACTATTTTCACTTTTTTCAGGAAATTTGGAAAACAACAAAAAAATATTTTCATTTTTTTTTCACTTCAAATCACTAACAAAAATTGAAAAACAACTCCAATTAATTTTCATGGCCAAACACAACTCCAATTGCTATGCTAAATACATAAAGTGGTTGGGCATGCATAATTCTCTTCTGCGAGTCTACGACAAAAAAACTCAAAAGGAACTTGTTTCAAGAAGGTGATGGCAAATCCAAATACTTTCACAGTATTCTAAGGGACAAAAGAAGATGACTACAATTGAGCAAGATCAATAATCACAGACGGAGATGGATCCACGGCAACAAAATAATTACCAAAGCAACTGTTTAA
The DNA here is from genome assembly GCF_002878395.1 of Capsicum annuum. Taxonomy (NCBI): domain Eukaryota; kingdom Viridiplantae; phylum Streptophyta; class Magnoliopsida; order Solanales; family Solanaceae; genus Capsicum; species Capsicum annuum. The sequence goes on along the minus strand of NC_061122.1, from coordinate 19,297,467 downwards.
CTAGCCACAGTATCCTTTTAATCCCAGCTATGAGGATAATGATATGCTCACCAGTCATCCTGATGAAATAGAGATCAAGGAGGCTGTTTTTGGTTTAAGTGCTGATTCTAGTGCTGGGTTAGAAGGTTATTATTAAGTGCTGATTCTAGTGCTGGGTCATCTGCTAGTTTCTCAGATTTGAGGCCTAATAGTCTCAGCATTTGGCTGTAAAAGTGTTTGAAACAATTAGTTTTTGTTTTCAAATTGACAGATGATATCTGAAAATCGGAGTTGTGTTTGTCCATGAATACCAAATGGAGTTGTTTTTTGAATTTTGAGAGTGATTTGGAGCGGAAATGACTATTTTTTGTTTTTCAAATTTCCGAAAAAAGTGAAAACAGTTGATTTCTGGAGTTTTCAGAAATGCAAGACAAAGCTGCAGATGTCATTCATCCACTCTCTCGTTACCCACACACTAATCAAGGAGCACTTTATGCAAGATGTAATTAAATATGTTGCTCGGAAATGTCGACTGGCATGTGACGAATACTTCAAAAGTAGTGCATTTTTGGAGGATCCAACATGGGTGCGGCATCATTTTTGGGAGTCCACTCAGCATAATGAATTCAGGTGCAAAAATAGTAACAAAATAAATTACGGCTACGACAAAGTGGGCATATAGGCATACCTCATCCTCGAGGGACTGAATGCGATCAATTTGTTGATCGAGTGCAGTTTCATTTGTATCCATTTTATGGCTATTGAAAACCTAGAAATTGAAGAGACAAAATGAGATTGGCTGTGAAAGTAAATGAAAAGAACATCTAATAAGAGGATTTCTTCAGCAAATGAACATCGATGAACAGAGTACTTGCTCTATACATAACTTGTAGATCACTTGTTTGGGAAACCCTAATTGCCTTCACGCATAAATGCAAAGTGAAGGCTGCATACCTATACATCCACTCTACTCATTCCCACCCGGAGTGGATTCAAAATTTTCACTGAGTGGGTTTAAAGTAGAGTTAATGGTCAGACACACCCCTAAAGTTTCTCTATCTTTTTAGTTTTAGACATGAACTATTAGGCATGTGATTTTTCAACCTGCTGATCGTCAGGTATGACTACTCAAAAGATCGGGATGTTTTAGATGTGTTTTCACCATTCACACTTCAAAATATGAAAAATAAACACACCAAGGAGTATTTTATAAACACTTCAATATAAACACAAGCCAATGATTTTTGTTCCATGTTTCAGAATAACGTTAGCGGGTGCGTCTCAGATCCCTTAGAAGTAGTGTCTTTTTGAAGGATCCGACACAAGTGCGGCATCATATTTGAAAGTCCTAGCAATATAAATTAAACCAGCAAAGAAATCAGGTACAAGAAGTGTAACAAGATAAATCCTGGTAAGATACTAGGAAGTGCAACATAATTGGTAGACCTGATCCTCGAGGGACCGAATGTGATCAAGTTGTTGTTCATTGAGGGTAGTTTCATGAATTTTATGGCTATCGAAAACCGAGAAATTTAAGAAAGAAAATGAGATTGGCTGTGAAAGTAAATAAAAAGAACACTTAAGAAGAGGATTTCTTCAGCAGATAACACTGAAGGACAGTTTTATACTTAACTAAAAGATCACATTGTTGAGGCACCGTAACGGCCTTCACGCATAAATTCAAAGGGAAGGCTGCATACCTATACATCCACTCTCCCCTCACCCAACAACACACCTAAAGTATTTTGACTTTTAGTTTCACATAATGGTCAGAATTTTCACTAAGAGGATTGAAAATAAAGTAAGGGTAAAAAATACACCTTATGTAGCCCGACTTTTAGTTTCAGACTTTCTGCCTGAACTATAACAACTATTTATCAAAAAAGAGTTCAACTATCAAATGTTCACTTTTCCTTCCTGAAAGGTGGTGAACATTGAAGAACTTTTAGTAAACCAAAAACAATGGACTCTTAACTAAAACAAAAGAATTAGTGACACACCAAATTCTATAACCAAATACTGCAAGTTTCTTAAGAGTACAAGCATTGGCACAAGATTGAGTTACTCAATGTCTCAATTAGTAATATGTGATTCCACAAGTTTGAGGCATAAATCAAGACAAGTCTGTAGATGTTATTTATCCACTCTCCCCTAGTCCACACTAATCAAAGTCACTTTATGCAAGAAGTAATTTAAATTGTTGCTCAGACTATTTAAAATGTTGACAAGGTGTGTGTTGGATCCTTCAAAAGCAGCGCACTTTTTAAGATCCGACACAAGTGTGGCATCAATCACTTTTGGAGAGTCCAAGAAATGTAATTTAAACCAGTAGAGAATTCAGGTACAAAAAATGAACGAAATAAATTATGCTAAGGTACTAAGAAGTGCAACATAATAAGTATACCTCATCCTTGAGGGACTGAATGTGACCAAGTTGTTGATTGAGTACACTTTCACTTGTATACATTTTATGGCTACAGAGTAACTAGAAATTGAAAAGAAGAAACGAGATTGGCTGTGAAAGTAAATAAAAGAACAGTTAAGAAGAGCATTTCTTCAACAGATGAACATTGAAGGCCTTCATGCATAGATGCAAAGAGAAAGCTGCATGTCTATACTGTTATTTTTTCAATGCTTTCGGGTCCACAGAATCTGTAATTCGACAGAATAACTTCAACATTAGTTCAAGTATAAAACAAGAACACTATGAAGTACAACAACACCTTCAACACAAGATCAAAGTGATCTTACTAAGAAGTGTGTTTTTCAGAAAAATAAGATGAAACAGAAATGGCCAAATCCTCCGAATTCACGGAGTGTCCTTAAGGAAATAATTCCCCTCAAATACTCGAGGTTGTGGAATTTTCCTCCCAGGATCAAACGGCCGAACAAACCAACTGTAGCGGTACCTCAAACAATTGGAATCTCTTCGAACTCACTCAACGATAAGATGATCACACAGAATGTTTTTGACGACAAGAAGTGTTTGTATATTCAGAAAATTGTCATATCTAAACGTGTGGATAAAAGCAGGTTTATATAGCCATCAGGTGCCCCTTCTAAAAGGTGGCAATAGTTCACTAAAAAAGTGTATCCCTCCTGAAAAATCATGTCTACTCATTCAAAAGAGTGTGTCTTTTTTTGAACAGTCACAACTATCCAAATGGGCATATCATTTCACGAATCAGTGTGTCTTTTCGTCAAAGGGTTGCATCCCTTCTGAAACAGCATTTTGCATTTTGCACTGCATTTCGAAACAGTGTTACTTCATGCATGCACATTAATGGAGGATTAAAAACACACAAAAGTTTCAGTTTCTGTTACATTTTTCCCTTTGGTTTTTCGAATCAACTTTCTTTCAAATAAATTTTGTCCAAAAAGATAGATCTCATCGATCGATCATGCTGAGCCGAACGAGCGACGAACCTCTTGGTTCTTGCCTCACTTACCATGTGGAGTAAGTGTTTCTTAATATAAACACTTAAAAGTCACAGTCTCCCACCAATGTGGAAGAGTTAATAGACTTTCCAATTTTAGAGTACACTTTCCATATTTGTGTTTTCTCAATTTTTTTCCCACCACTTGGTTCCCATCATTTTTCATTCACACTTTTCATATTGAACCCAACATATACATCCACTTTCCCCTTACCCAACCTGTAGCAGATTCAAAATTTTCACGACGAGGATTTAATTAAAATAGAGTTAATGGTCTAAAACACACATGAAGTATCTCGATTTTTTGACTTTCATACTTTCTACCTGAAGTAGAGATAACGATCCAATACCCTTCGAACTAAGGACAAAGTTGCTACGACACACTCCAACTTCACAGGGGTCTTATTACCCCTTAACTCAATTTTAGCGTATTTTTGTCACCCTTTTGTGCTGACATGACAATTTTTTTATATAAAATAGCGCCCACATCAAAGGTTCCATGTCAGCCAAAAAAGTTAACAAAAGTTGTCACGTTAGCACAAAAGGATGACAAAAATATGCTAAAATTGAGTTCAGAAGTAATAGAATCCCCGTGAAGTTGGAGTGCATCGTAGCAAATTTGTTCATAGTTCAGGGGCGTACTAGCTGCTTTACTCCCTGAACTATACCAAAGCTACTTATCAAAAAACAGTTCAGCTATCAATTGTTCACTTTTCCTACTTTTTTTGACTTTTATACTTTCTACCTGAATTATACCAAATATTTATCAGAAAACACAGTTCAACAATCAATTGTTCACTTTTCTTACCTGAACGATGGTGAACATAAAAGAACTTTTTAAAATATTGCTCATTTTAAGGATCCGACACGAGTGGAGCTCATTTTTGTAGAATCCAAGTAACATAATCTAAACCAGTCGATAATTCAGGTCAAATATTGAACAAAATGAATGATGTTAAGATACTCAGAAGTGCAGATCAACACTGAATAACAGAGTTGCTCTATGTTTAACTTGAAAATCACATGTTTCATGCATAAATGCAAAGGGAAGGATGCATATCCATGCATCCACTCTCCCATTTTCCACCCATGGTGAAGTCAGAATTTTTATTAAAAGGGTTTAAAATAGAGTCAATAGTTAAAAACATATTTAAAGTATCCCGATTCTTGAGTTTCATATCTAAACTATCATGTGCAGCGATTTTTTATCTGAACCATCAACGATTATTTTTCAAAATACTCCATTAACTATCATTCACATTTTCTACTGAAATATCACTATCTTTCGGATAGGTATAGTCAACAATTGACAGTTAACGCGTGTTTCAATAAATAGTTGGTGATACTTCATATAATAAACTCATATACTTATAAAGTTGAACTATGAAACTCAAAAATCTCGAGATACCTTGGCTGTGTTTTTCACCCGTACCTCTTTAAAGTATGCAAAGTAAACACACAAATAAGACATTCAGACTCAACATCTATTATACAAGTAAGTAAAAATAATTTTAATTTCAACCATATATAAGTAATAGAATTTTTCGCTGAAAAGACTAGAAAATTCACTTTCGAAATATTGAATTACCGTAAGGCGTGAATGTGTGATACACAAGAATCATGGCAGGAATTAAGTCCAAGAAACTTCAGGTGACATAATTAAAGCCGGGCTAGAATTTTGAGTTTATAATAAACTCGACATCCTATAAAATTCTACTTTGACATTTGCAAAATAAGTGTTATTTTAGCAAACTAATCTTGCAAAACGTCGCCTTGGAAATTTTGATAATAACTCCTTTTTATTTTACTTGACCCCTTTATAAAAAATAGTTATTTTAATTTATTTGTTTGTAATCAATAGGATTTTATTATATTTTTCCCTTCTACCTTTGTATTAAATAATTATAACCCTTTTGTCCCATATTAGTTGGTTGTTTTCCTTTTACTTAATATACTAAAAAAATCATAAATAAGAAGGTAATTTTACTAATTCACCCCTTAAAAAACTTCTTGGGAATTTTATAAATAAGTGTAGACACTTTTAAGAAGAACTTAAGGGTAATATGAGAAAAAATTAATTAATGCTTTTTTGATTTAGTAAGGTGAACAACTAATGTGAGACAAATATTTTTAATAAGATGACCAACTAATATGGAATAGAGGAAGTTTAAAATACAAATATTTTTAATAAGATGACCAACTAATATGGAATAGAGGAAGTTTAAAATAATAGTGTCAAATTTAAAATTTCAAAACATTATTAATAATGTTACCTTAATAATTTAAGTACTCTCTTTATTCATCTTTACTTGTCCACTTCAATTACTAATAAGTTAAATTATTTTTCGATGACGCAATAATGGTGTTGACAATGACAGCAGTGGAGAAGTGTTGATGTAGGTGGCTACAAATGATGAAAGAGAGAAAAAAAGCTTAGATATAAATTTCGGGTCGTGGAAGATTTGTAGAGCTTTATCAGTGTGAAAATAGTGGTTGTAGTGATCACCATTGTTGAAAGACATGGAGTTTGTGGCCGTTTGATGATAAGAGAGAAATAAAAATAAATTTAAGAAATCATAATATAAGTTCTCACTCTCTCAAAATGTACTTCACTTTCTCGGCCATGCCAACATATGAGAGGCTAGGGGTCGCAAACGGATGGATTTGATTGGATTTTGATGGGTTAAATATGGATCGAACAAAAATGGTTTGGATTGCAAATTCACCCATATAAATACGGATAAATATGGATTTGATCAAATATGGATTGGGTAAAAATAGTTTCAATTCACTTTAACTCCTAAGTTAAAAACTTAAAACTTCTATATCATATCAACTTGATTTTTTTTTTCCATTTTTTTTTTTTAGTTATTTCTTTTTAGTTTTTTTTTTGCCACCTCTTCTATGTGTAGCCTCTAGTTTTTTTTTTGTTTTTCATTTTTTTGTCATTTCTTTTTTTTTTCTCTCTCTTCTATCTCTACCCTCTATCCTCTACCCTTTGTTTCTCTTTCTTTTTTCTTTTTTTTTTTCCTTTTCTTTTTTTCTATTTTTTATTTTTTTATTTTTACTTCTTTCTCATTTTTTTATTTTTTGGTTGTATTTTATGTTTTATATTTTTTTTACTTTCGAAGAACATGGTTAAGTTGAGTACAAATTATGGATGATGACTAAAATATCGTAACCACTCAGCATATTTGTTTTCACCATCATCTTTTTTCTTTTCCCTTTTTTCTTTTTTCATTATTTTTTCTTTTTTATTTTTTTTTGTATTTTTTTCTTCAATTCTTTCTTTACGCTTTTTTCTCTCTTCTATCTCTAACTTCTACCTCTCTTTCTATTTTTTTTTCTATTTTTGATTTCCTTCTTTTTTTATGATAACGAAAATACCATAAGCGCATATTGATTTATATTTGCCCAACATTTATAATTTGAGGGTTATGTGGATCCTCAGCCATATATATTTTAGTCTCAAGAAAATATAATTAATTCATATACTTTTTTTTGGTTTTTCATCCGATGTCCGGTGCCTGCATTGGAGCCCCGACTAATCTGGATCGGGCGTTGCAGGGCCCATTAAGGTAGCAGCGCTCCCAACAGAGTTTTCTCCATAACCAGGGTCGTACCCTCGACCTCTGGTTAAGGGTGGAGCAGCCCCCCATCCACTGCACCACAACTCATGTTGATTTTAATTCATATACTTATTTGTATATAAATACAAATGATAAATTGCACATATCGACAACTAAACTATTCAAATACAAATAATAAATTTATTTGAAATATATAGTATGATACAAATAAATTTAAAGTAAAAATATAAAATGCAATGAGAAAAAAAAGATGAGGAAAAGAATATAAAAAAATAAGAAAAATGACAAAAATGACGAACCAAGAATTAAAAAGGGGGAAACGAAAATACAAAAAAAAAAAGAATGCAAATAAATAAAATTGAAAAGGAAAAAAATGATGAAAAAGAAGAAAGAAAAAAAGTGTAACAAAACGAGTAAAAAATAAGTGGAAAAAATAAAAAAGAAAAAAAAAGTAAATTAAAGGAAAAAATAAATAAAAAATAGTAAATTAAAAAACAAAAAAAAGAAAGAAAAAGGAAAGAAAGAGAAATAAAAGATAGAAAAAAATGATAATAAAGGAGTGAGACTATGAATTATATTTAATTGATAAGAGATGTTATGAATTATATAGGCTAAATGGGATAATTAGAAGCTTATATTTATTAACTCATGTAGGTCTTAAGCGAATACGAATGATGAAATAAGAATGAGAACGGGGAAAGCAAAAAAAAAAAAAAAGAATACAAAGAAAAAAGAAATAAAAATAAAAAAATAAAAAATAAAAAATAGATGAAAAAATGAGAAAGAAAAAAAGAAATTATAAGGAATGAGTAAAAAAATAAAAAAAATGAAAAAGAAAAAAAGTAAATTAAAGGAAAAAAAAAAAGAAAAAAAGAAGAACAAAAAAAACTAGAAAAGAAAAAAAACTGAAACTTTAAGCATAGGTAGGTGATCTCTGTGTTTAAATGGGTACCCATATTTTATCCATTTTGTCCATATTTGTATGAGCTTTTAAAATGAGTTGAAGTTCATATTTACCCATTTGAAATATGAGTGATCCAATTCACTAAATATGGGTTAAATAGACTCTTTTCACACATATATGGGCTGCAATTGCCACCCTATGAGAGGCATATATTTTACATTAAAATAGTATAGGGGGTCATAGGCCCTCCACAAAATTGAGACATGTTACAATTTTTTTTTTATCAAAGATTGTGTATATTTCGGATCTGTTTCCCTCATTTTAATTGTGTGGATAACTATTAAGTAATATGGGGTAGAGGGAATAGATGCGTATACCTTGTAGTCTTTAAATTTGTCAAATGATATGTTAGGAATTGAGAAACTTACTTCCTCCTTTCCAAATAAGTGTAATCCTAATACTCTCTCTATATATTTTTACTTGTTCACTATACTAAAAGTTAAATGTTTAATAATATTTGTACAGTTTGAAAAATCGATGGATGATTTACTTATTTCTATCCATTTACCTTTATTTATTAATTATAGTTTTACCCACTATATTTCTCAAAACATTGAATTAATTATATTCAAAGGTTGATGTAATAAATTACCCGCATTATTTATTATTTATTAACCTATATATCAAGTCAATAGTGGACAACTATTAATGAATGGAAAGAGTAAAAATTATTGTTTTTAATAAATACAATATCTAGTGTACTAAACTATGTATATTTATTTAATACTAATAAGTGTGTCTTGAAAATGGAACATTATAAGAAGTGGGAGTTCGATTTATACTATTTTGGAATTAATAGGTAAGTAAATAGATGAATATTAAAGAATTAATAAGGAATGCATTAATCAAATCATACTTATAATTTATTTTTTTAAAAAAAGTTGTGCAAAATTTATACATGTCAACTGTTCAAATACGAAAGGAGTAATGATTAACTTTAGTGTAGTAAAATGAATATTCAACGACTATCCAAGAAACTAACCATTAATTTAACTTTAAAGTTTCAATTACATATTCTCTCTGTATTTTTATTTGTGCAGTATACTAAAAATAATCATCAAACTTTACTTATTTAAATTGAAAAATCAAGGGATAATTATTTTTATTGAGTCTACCGATCCTTTCTTTCAATTAATATTTATTTTTCAACATTTAGATGACTTATAATTTTTTTTGATAATAAAATGTAAATATTACCATTACCGATAAAAATTTACACCTAAAGAGCATTCGGCTGCCATTGCTCTAGCCAGGCATGTTGAACCTTGAATTTGTTTCGAATGACATATTCTCTCGATGAATTTCACACTTTCTCGCCTTTTTCGCTCCTGCTAACAAGATCACTCTCTCCCTAATCACTACTTGCACTTATTGTACCATGAAGCTTGAAAATTTTCCCATTCCTATCTAGCCATATATTATACACCATAGCTCCATTAGCTACAGCTACAGTTTCCTTCTGAAATTTGGTCAATTGCTTTCTTCTTATCTTCAAGATAGTAGTCTGAACTTCCTTCAGCTGCAGATTCACTCCTACTCAGCTAAAAATTTGAGCCCACACAATATTTGCTATGTTGCATTCTACAAACAAAAGTGTGTGGCATTCTCTTGTTGATGTTGATCACATAATTCACATTCTGCCTTGTCGCATTGCCAACCAAATCTGAGCATTATTTCTTTGGTTAACAACTTTCCCTGCATTGCCAACCATAAAAGGAACTTGTGTTTTGGTAGTACTACCCTACTCTATACCATCTCGTATCCTCCCCAGGCTAGTCTCTGTCCTAATAGTGCATAGTAGCTCTTAGAAATTAAAATTTGCCTAATTCTGTAAGCAGGTATCTATTTGAGACATACTAAGCCCACATCCCTCTCTTTACTTGTTGAGTTGTATCCAGTACTAGCTGCAATCTTGGGGGGGGGGGGGGGGGTTAGTGTGTCTATATATCATCTTCTTCCTTTATATATACTATGAATCCATTGCACCCACAATATATACTTTCTCTGATGCATCCACCATATCAATTTGCCCACTGCAGCAACATTTCACAATCTATAATTTTTGACATTAAAGTCTCCTTGAGCTACGGATATGCCACCATTTAACCAGTGTCGCTTTCTTCTTTTTCCCTACTTCTCCCCGTAAGAACTTCCTGCATTGTACAACTACCAGTTTAATCATACTTTGGGGGACAATTAATGCAGAACCCTAGAAATTTTGTAGTGCAAATATCACTGAGTTTACTACTTGTAATCTACTAGCATAAGACAACTGTCTTGTTGAAGTAGTTTTTAAGTTTGTTGTGATCCTGAAGCTTAATTGTTAATAATCTAATTTGGACCATTTTCTGTGGGATAATGGAAAGCCAAGGTATCTAATAGGGAGTGCTCAATATTGAAATCCAGTGAGCTCAAGTAATCTTCTTTGTACCTCTTGATTCACACCAGCTATGAAGAGGTTAGATTTATTTGAATTTTCTGATAACCTAGTAGTCTCAGAAAATTGCTTCACAACCTTCATAATTCTCTGTACTGAAGCTTCAGTTCCTTTACAGAAGATCGTTTGCAAATATAAGGTGGGTTATCTGTTGACCCTTGCATATGGGGTGAAAGCAAATCAGGTAGTTTGCACATTCTGCTCATGACTCTTGTGAAATATTCCGTTGCCATTACAAACAACAAAGGAGACATAGGGTCCCCCTAACTTAGTCCTCTCTTACCTGGAAAAAAACCATATCCTACTCCATTGATCTTAACAATGTGTGTGGTGGTTGTGAGTTGTAACACATGTCATGATTAAGTGAATAAACTTGGGGGGAATCCATAACCATACAATATTTCTTCCACAAACTCCCATCTCATCATGTCATATGCCTTTCTCAGGTCTATCTTCATGAGGCACCTAGGGGAGGTTTTCCTATTTTAGTGTCTCATTATATCTTGACACATTAGCACATTCTGAATGGGTGATCTTCCCTAGACAAAAGCAGCCTGTGATATGTTCACTAACATTGAAACACCCTCTTTAAGCTATTACATATCAACTTTCAAATACACTTGTACAGTGTGTTGCAGCAAGAAATAAGCCTGAAATAACTTACTTCTTCTAGTTTTTCAACTTTTGGGATTAGAGTAATCATAGTGACATCAGTTGTTTCAGTAACTTTCAATTCTGAAAGAATTTTAGGATAGCAAAGCCTACATCTTTACCTATAACTTCCCAAGCAGTTCTATAAAAACCTCCACCATAATAATCTGGTCTAGGGCTCTTGTTTATGTTATGCTCCATTAACCTTCTTGATTTCTTCAATTGTAATCAGCTCCAATAGTTGCAGTTGCTGCTCCTTTTTCAATCTTGGGCCTTGCTCATAGATCTGGTTGCTAAATTTAGTCTTGATCCTATCTGCATTGCCTGGTAAAGTTTGGTAATAAGCTACCAGAATTAATTCTAGAAATCTGGCATTGGTCATGTTTCATCTGGTTAGCTTCATCTTTGAGTTGGGTGATAGATTGTTGAAACTTCTTTCTCCTTAGTATTGAGGAGAAGTATTTTGTGTTATCATCCCTTAGTCTTAACCATGTGACTTTACTTCTTTGCATCAACATAATCTCTGCTTGATAAAAAATCTTTTGAAAGGCTTATAATTAATAAGAGTGATATAATAAAATTACCATTTTATGTATTCTCTTTATTCCAAAATAATTGAATTATTGTGATATGGTACTATCAGAATAAGTGCAGTAGTTAGTGGAAGTTAAACCTACACAGTTAGTTAACAACACCCACTTACATTGCTTAGCTGTCACCTAGCTGGATAAGAGTAGTTATCTAGTGAGGTGCAGTATATGTGAAGCTTGTATAGGTGCACTAGTATAAATAAAGCAATGTACTGATCAATTAAACATAGTAAGAAAATATCTTCTTCTAATTCTCTCAATGTGTAATTCTTCTCTCTAAGTTGCTTAGCAGCATGAGCTCAATAGATTGAGCATTTTATCATTCCATTCCATAAGTTTCTCAGGGTATCAAAGTAGAGATCTTTGTGATGAGTTAGTCTTCCGTGTAGTAAATTTTTTCTCTCTCAATTCAAGGATTCATCAATGAAAGATCTGACAGTTGCTACCATAGAGCACAATCATCTATTGTATTTGCAATCTACGGATACACCTGGTGTTGCTTTGATTGCAGTTAAGCTCATCGAACCAAAAAACTATGGGTTATGGAGCAGGTCAATGAAGCTGACGTTATTGGCAAAAAACAAATTAGGTTTTGTTGATAGCACCTGTGTGAAAACTTCATACAAAGGTGAACTACTTGCTCAATGAGAAAGATGTAATGCTGTCGTTTTATCATGGATAAGCAGCACTGTTGCACCAAATTTGTTGACTACTATCATATATGCTTCGAATGCTCGACGTGTCTGGGAGGACTTTAAGGAGCATTTTGATAAATCCAATCTCACTCGCGTCTACTAGTTATGGACTGAAGTTGCTGGGCTTAGACAAGGTACTAATTCTGTTACTGAGTATTATTCAAAATTGCGTGATCTGTGGGAGGAATTGGATTTGTTGGTTCCTTCTCCCGTGTGCAATTGTGCTGAAGCTAAGCCTTATATTGAACATTTGCAGCAACAAAGGTTATTAATGTTTCTAATGGGATTGAATGAGATATTTAGTTATATGCGCAGTGATATTCTTCTAAAACTAGAAGCATTTAGTGTTAATCAAGCTTATTCGATTGTAGTTCAAGAGAAAAGTCAGAGATTGTTAGGTGTAGTGGGATCTAGCAAAGAGCCTTTTACCATGTTAGCAGGTAAGGGTAATACTTTCAGAGGTGGAAAGAAGCCACAATCAGGGAGAGCTTGTGAGATTTGTGGATACAGAAACCATGTAAAAACTAACTGTTATAGACCAGTAGGTTTTCCACCTGATTTTAGGAGCAAGAAGAAATTTCCCATGTCTGGATGACCACATGCACCAGCTTATCCCAATGGAGTCAATAACTCTAGAACAGGAAATTACAACTATGTTGGACCTTCAAGTTTCAGGTCTTACGCAAATAATGCAACAACAACAAATAAAAGAGAATCTAGTGACTGCAAAGCTAATCTAGCAGGTAATGTTTCTTTGAACAATGACCATGGTATACAAAATTAGATTATCGGCTCAGGAGCTTCTCGCCATATTACCTTATGTAAAGACTTTTTAACTCATATAAAGGAACTAGCAATCACAGAAACAGTACAGATGCCCACAGGAACGAAGGTAATGGTTGAACATTTTGGAGAAACTGCTATTCTGGGAAATTTGCAGTGAAAAATATCCTACATGTCCCTGACTTCAAGTGTAATCTACTTTTAGTAGCAAGGCTGACTAAGAACTTATCTTGCAGTGTCAGTTTCTTCCCTGATTTCTGTGTCTTGCAGGGTCTTTATAGTGGCAAGGTGATTAGAACTGGTATAGAACACAATGGTTTATAACGAAATAAATGCAGTTGTTAGCTCAACAATAAAGGAACACAATCAAACTGACTTGTGGTATGCTAGACTGGGTCACCCTTCTTATCAATCTATGCAGCATATTTCAGCACTCAGAGGTCACATTGATAGCAGGCAACTTAATTCTTGTCAAACTTGTCCTATAGCTAAGAAAAGTATATTAGTATTTCCTGATAGTCAAAGTAAGTCCACATATTGCTTCCAACTTATTCATGTAGATGTTTGGGGGCCATACAAATCCCCTATATATGATAGAAAGTAATACTTTGTCACAGTTGTTGATAATTGTAGCAGATTTACTTAGATATGTCTAATTCAATGTAAAACTGAAGTATATGGAGTTTTAAAGGATTTCTTGACTATGGTACAACACAGTTTGACGTTAAAGTACAGGTTATAAGAACAAATAATGGTATAGAGTTCTTCAATATGAATTGTAATACTTTATTTTCTTCTCTTGGTATTGTTCATCAAAGTTCCTGTGCTTATACTCCCTAACAAAATTGGGTGGTCGAGAGAAAGCACAGGAACATCATGAACACTTCTAGAGTACTGAGATTTCAATGTGAGATGCCTCTAAAGTACTAGGGTCATTGTGTTAAAACAACCACTTACTTGGTTAATAAGATGCCTAGTACAGTATTAAATGGAAGATCAGCATATGAAGTTTTATACAGGCAAGAACCTGATCTCAGTCACCTAAGGATTTTTGGTTGTTTATGCTTTGCATCTGTGTTGCCTAGGGTGGATAAATTTGCTCCAAGAGCAAGAAAAGCAGTATTGATGGGGTATTCAGAGACTCAAAAGGGGTATAGGTTGCTGGACCTAGAGAATCGCCTCATTTTCATTAGTAGAGATATTACTTTTATGGAGCATGTTTTTCCCTTCAAACATGACTCAACAGACTCTCCAGACTTGTTTTTCCCAGTCTTAGACCAGCCTGAGCTGTTGATAGCTGCTTGTGATACTCATACTTCACCTATTGGTGCCACTGACTCAGTTCCTAATGACCTACCCGTTCAACAGGAACCCACTAAAGTTATTGTAGATTATGTCATTGAACAGCCTGCAGATATCCTAGAGGTTGTACCTGCAGATATCCATGATGAAAAACCTGTTATTACTCCTAGTCTAAATATACAAGTGAGGGAGTTTGCAGATATTAGAAGGACTGCTAGATCAGCTAAACCACCCTTGTGGCACAAGGATTATGTTCTATCCAAAAGAACTAAAGTTGTTTGCCTCTACCCCATTGATGATTACATAACTTATGCTGGTATGAGTGACTCTTATAAATCCTATGTTGCAGCATTCTCTGCACAGGTAGAACCTTCTTCATTCAAGGAAGCTTCTACTTGTCCTCACTGGATTGAAGCCATGAAAGCTGAAGTTTAAGCCTTAGAACAGAATAAGAAATGGATATTGGTTGATTTACCTATTGGTAAAAGAGATATTGGTTTCAAGTGGGTGTATAAGGTAAAATATAAAACAAATGGTGAAGTTGAAAGATATAATGCTAGGTTTGTAGCCAAACGCTATAACCAACAAGAAGGACTGGATTATCATGAGATTTTCTCACCTGTTACCGAAATGGTAACTGTGAGAACTATCATCAGTATTGCTGTATCTCATAACTGGCCATTATTTCAAATAGATGTTCACAATGTATTTCTCCAAGGTGATCTTACTAAGGATGTTTACATGGAGTTGCCTCAGGGTTTCCAGAGACAGAGGGAGAATAAAGTATGTAAACTTCTTAAATCTTTATATGGACTCAAACAAGCATCTAGGTAATGGAATCTTAAACTTACTGAAGCTCTAACCGAAGCAGATTATATACAAAGTGCCTATGACCACTCTTTGTTCATTAAGAGAAATAGAGATGAGATAGTTGTGGTATTGATTTATGTAGATGATCTACTTATCACAGGAAACAACAACACATTGATTCAGGAGGTTAATATTGCACTACACAACAATTTTAATATGAAAGATCTTGGTGATCTCAAGTATTTCCTTGGGATTAAGGTGCTGAGGTCCAAGACAGGAATTTTACTAACTCAAAGAAAGTTTGCATTAGAGCTTATTGCGGAGACTAGTTTGAGTGGTGCCAAGCCAGTTGCTAAACCTCTAGAGGCTAACATCAATCTGACTACAGTTGAACTAGATGAGTGCACTGGCAACATAGGTGACTCAATATTTAGAGACATCACTGCATATCAAAGACAAATTGGGAGATTGCTATACTTAACCACCACAAGACCTGACATAAGCTTTGTTGTACAATTACTATCACAATTTATGCAGAAGCCAAATGTGTCACATTGGGAAGCAGCCATGAGATTAGTGAGGTATATCAAAGGTTGTCCAGGACAAGGAATATTACTAAGTGGGATTCCTAGTACACAACTTCAAGCATTCTATGACTCAGACTAGGCAGTATGCCCTAACAGTAGAAGATCAGTGACTGGATATGTGGTGAAACTAGGGAGGTCACTCCTATCATGGAAGTTAAAAAAGCAACACACTATAAGTAGAAGTTCAGCTGAAGCTGAATATAGAAGTATGGCAGTTGTTGTGTCTGAAGTAACATGGCTTACAGGGCTCTTGAAAGAGTTGAATATGAACATTGAAACACCTGTCAAGGTGCATTGTGACAGCAAGGCAAAAATCCAAATCAGTGCTAATCCCATCTTTCATGAGAGGACTAAGCACATTGAGATAAATTGCCACTTTGTTAGGGAAAAAATCAAAAGGGGTTCGACTAGTCCAGAACATATTGGCACTAAGGAACAACTTGCAGACTTGCTTATGAAAGGACTAGGTGTTGCAAAACATCATGCACTTTTGAGCAAGCTGGGAGTACTGAATGTATACACAGACTCCAGCTTGAGAGGGAGTATCAGAATAAGTGCAGCAGTTAGTGGAAATTAAACCGACATAGTTAGTTAACAACACCCACTTACATTGCTTAGCTGTCACTTAGCTGGATAAGAGTAGTTATCTAGTGAGGTGCAATATGTGTGAAGCCTGTATAGGTGCACTAGTATAAATAAAGCAATGTACTGATCAATTGAACATAATAAGAAAATATCTTCTTCTAATTCTCTCAATCTGCAATTCTTCTCTCTAAGTTGCTTAGCAGCATGAGCTCAATAGATTGAGCATTTTATCATTCCATTCCATAAGTTTCTCAGGTACATCCTTTAAGAAAAATCTTTTAGGACATAAGTTGTAGTTTCTACTATTACCCTTTTAATTGTTCTTAAATTACTCTTCTAGAAAATGTGAAGTATTTAAGAACCTCATTAAATAAAAGGGCAAAATTGGAACAAATTTTCAATATTTCTTTTGAAGAATGAACAATTTATTTATTTTGGAAATTGAAAAATAGCTCAACAATTCATTTATTTTAGAATAGAGGAGTATTAGTATTTCTTAAGGAGTTTAAAGTTAAACATAAATGAGTATAAATGAACGGATGGAGTAACTAATTGTTTGTACTCAACTAAATTGAAAATTAAAAATAGTAAGGTAAATTTGAACTAGTAAATGAGGTTTTTTCCCGTTCGTATAAAATAAAGAAACCTACCAACAAATTAATTTACATATAAGTTGTGCTAACTTTCTTAAAAGGCCCGATGCCACTGATGTACCAATGGGGAAGGAAATTAAAAAGTGTAAATCGAATCTGTGCCAATACAGTAAACTAAAGTTTAGAAATTAGATAATCAATTAATTGAACTACGAAAACTTTTTGTCATTAACGTACCTCGTTATCGAGAGACTGGCAGATTTCGGATAGTCGTTTGCTTAAATCCGAATTGTCCACTTCCACATTGTCTTCCATTAGCTGCACATAAAAAGTAAATGTATCTACTAAGTGTAATTTTAGACATAAATACGGAGTTTGAATAAAAACTAAGATGTTCCGTTGAAACTGTAAAGTGAAAATGTGACTCCGCCCCTAGTGCCATTGACGTACCTCTTTCTCAATGTAAAGCAAACTTCGATAGAGTGGTTCATTATCCATTTTCGTGAATTAGAAACTCAGAAATCGCAGAGGAAATGGACGTTCAGTAATGTATTACTTTTTTTTTTTTTTTGCATCAACTTAGTTGTCCAAATATATTTTAACACAAAAGATTTAATGAATAGTTTGGATTTTGGTAAGAAATTGAAGGTTGTAATATGAAGGAAATAAAAAGCTTATTCACAAAACCCTAAATTGTTGGCTCTCTCCAACAACCTATTAAGTACTTATTTTCCTTTCAAAAAGACAAAATTGATTTCATTTAAATGCTTGAACTAAGTATTATTTAATTGATCATGTTAATTCTAAATAAAGTGTTTTAATTAAATATTTTTCACTCAAATTTCGAAAAGAAAAATTATGTGTGTTTTATTCATTTATTAGATATATAGTGTTAAGGGAACCATAAATTACATTTTTAGTAACAGTATGTACATTCATCTAAGTAAGTCGTAAAATCCTAATCATTTTTTATTTGAGATTAATATATATAATTAAAGTAAATAATATATTTTATGGAGTTAATAGTATATTTAATAGACAAATGAAAACACGTGCAATGGTTTTTTCAATATTTAAATCAAAAGTGTCTTATTAGAATATTTTATTAGGAGTTGAGATGTTTAATTGAAATAAGATTTAATTTAAGTGTATAAATGAAATATCTAACAAGTTTAAGAGATTGGCTATGCGTTAAGTCTTATTTTATTTCATCAAACTCGTTACCATAATTATTTTCCTTTTCTTTTTTCTTTTTATTTCTCTGGACCTTGTTTCCATAACTATTTTTCCTTTGTGGATTTACTCACTTGTTTGATTTGAAATGACATGATGCTTAACATATGTGTACTGGAGTTTGTTTAGGAAAGGAAGCCAAGTGAAATCACCCAGCCATGCATTTGATGCATGACAATGCAGAAAAGCATAATCTGCTTTATGTTTTTCATGAAGCTACTACAGCTACTAAGCTATTCATGATGATATGTGATACATGCTTTGACTTTTAAGTCTTGACATGTTCTTTTGGTCGACTTTTATTCGATTGTCTTAACCTAATCGAATTTGAGGTCTTATTTTTTTGCGTGTCTAATATTTATTTAGGTGCGAAGAACCTAAGCGGTTTAAGTTATAATATTTCAAGGTTACTCTCCATTTCCACTATGGATGCAATAGAAGATCTTAAAGCAATATCTGATGGTGAAGACATTTTTGTTGCTACAATTGGAGTTGACGATATATACGAGTATTTTTTCTAGTATAAGAATTGTTGGATTCTTTCTAGTATAAGAATTGTTGGAAGAACCAGATATTCAAGAGGAGAGGGGTGAATTGGCCACTTTTTGTTTAAGCGATACTATAGTTGATCGTTCTTTCTCAATAGTCAATTTTGAACCTGCAAAAGGGTTAGTGTATAGAACAAGAAATAATTGAATTTTAAGTAAATGTGAAAATGTAAGAGAGTCAGAAATTTATACTCCTCCTTGCGTTAATCACTAACTTAGTCACCTTCCTAGCCACATTATATTCCTTCCTATTTTCCTATTTCTCCTCCTCGATTGTACTTTCCACCAACTTCTTGTAAGCCCCTTTCTTTGCCTACATCAACCCTAATACTTCTCCATTCCACCACCAGCCCCTTGACACCTATTAAATTGACCTCTCAATACACCCTACACCTCTCTAGCCATTTGCTTATGCAACTGGCAGTCTTATCCACATATTGTCTGTATCCCCACTACTTTTTCAAGCCCCAATATTCATTAACTTCTCCTAGATCTCCAGAGCACTAGCCATCGTCAAGCTACCCCATTTGATCCTAGGTCAATCATCAAAAACCCTCCTTTTCCTCATCTTATTGATCTTCAAATCCATTCATCACGGAAAGCGTACGTTGAGTCAAAAGATTCTCTCTTGGGATAACCATACAGTCTTTACAAAGACCTTTATCCCCCTTTCTAAGGAGCAAAAAATCAACCTGCATTGAACTACAGAAGGTAACCAAGTGTTACTCCTTCTTGGGAAGCCCGAATTCGCTCCCATCAACCCAAAGACACTTGCAAAATTCAAAAGTGAAGCTCCTCCGTCATTTCTCTCCCCCAAACCAAAACCTCCATACACATCATTATAACCCCTCAGTAATGACCTGATGTGCCCATTGAAATCACTTCCTAAGAAAATATTCTCGATGAGTGGCACACCTCTCACCACATTAGATACGTTCACATTAATTTTCCTTCTGTGGCTTGTTTTCTTTCTTCGGTTTTATCTCCTGGTACTCTTCAAGTCGTCTTCTTTGTGTTTTAATTTACTCTATATTGATCTTCTTTGATGTTGAATCTTCCTTGATTGTTGGATTTTCCTTGATGAATGGGCTGATTTTTACTATTTCCTTTTGCATTTGTTGCTGCCGAGCTTCTCTTTTTTTCTTGGCTAATTTCTTTTTTCTACTTACGTACGTAATAAATTTAACAGGATAAATTGTCATTATCAAAACATATATGGGCTAACAATGGACCTTTTTGATGATGACAACCAAAAAAGAGATAGAGGGAGTTTACTTCCTTTTTTGTGTTATGTTCCCCCTTAGTGTATGCTCCCTCATGATGTATGCCATGTATAAGAGTTGACTCGTATTCTCTTGTGGTCTTCTCCACCTTTTACTACATGGAGTTATGTAGTGGAGGCATAGCTTATCTTGTCGAATGGAAGTAAGTTATAGGTCATCCCATAATGGATGTACCAAGTTCTAACAATCAAAATAAAGAAAAAGTGCACAAGAAACAGAAGATAGATAGTAATAGTTCTAGATAAGAAAAGAAAAAGAGAGTTAGGGGATTAAGATTGCCCAATAACAACCCAACAAAAACATAGTTTTAACAAGGGACAAATGGCCCCAAAAACAGATAGTCTGGGAGGAGTCACAAAAACATATGAGATCATATATCAACCAAGTAGTGCATGAGGATGTTGATGATCTTTAACATACTTCAGTCATCCTTCAGAAGCTCAGCAGCTTAGTCTGTAGATATATACATTGGTTGTCTTGGGTTGCTCACTCTTACCCTTTCCAGAGTCCTTTTAAAGTGAAGCCGTAAAGTGAAAATGTAACTTTGCCCCTAGTGCCATTGACGTACCTCTTTCTCAATGTAAAGCAAACTTTGATGGAGTGGTTCATTATCCATTTTCATGAAATAGAAACTCAGAAATCACAGAGGAAATGGACGTTCAGTAATGTATTACTTTTTTTTTTTTTTTTGCGTCAACAAAGTTGTCCAAATATATTTTAACACAAAGGTTTAATGAATATTTCAGAGTATGGTAAGAAAGTGAAGATTGTAATATGAAGGAGATATAAAGCTTATTCACAAAATCCTAAATTCCTGGCTCTCTCCAACAACCTACTAAGTACTTATTTGCCTTCCAAAAAGACAAAATTGATTTTATTTAAACAATTGAACTAATTATTATTTAATTAAACATGTTAATTCTGAATAAAGTGTTTTAATTAATATGTTTTACTCAAATTTTGAAAAGAAAAACTGCGTGTTTCATTCACTTATTAGAGATATAGTTAAGTGAACCATAAATTATATTCATTTTTAGTTAGAGTATGCATATGTGCATTCACCTCAATAAGTCGTAAAATTCTAATCATTTTCTGCATGGGATTAATATATATAATTAAAGTAAATAATATACTTTATGTAGTTAACTTAACAGTATATTTAATAAACCAATAAAAATATGCACAAAGTTTTTTGCAATACTTGAATCAAAAGTGTCTTATTATTAGAGCATTTTATTAGGAGTTCATGTGTTTAACTGAAATAGTCTAACAAATTTAAGAGATTGATTATGTGTTAAGTCTTTTTTTATTCTATCAAACTTGTTACCATAATTATTTTCCTTTTCTTTTTTATTTTTATTTCTCTCAACCTTGTTTCCATAACTATTTTTTTTTTTTAGATTTACTCGTTTGATTTGAAATGGCATGATGCTTAACCTAATCGAATTAGGGTTCATTTGGTTGACTTTTATTTGATTGTCTTAATAACCTAATTGAATTTGGGGTCTTATGTTTTTACGTGTCTAATATTTATTTAGGTGCGAAGAGCCTGAGTGATTTAAGTTATGATATTTCAAGGTTGCTCTCCATTTCGGCTATGGATATAATAGAAGCTCTTAAAGCAATATTTGATGGTGAGACATTTTTGTTGCTACAATTAGAGTTGACGATACATATTAGTATTTTTTCTAGTATAAGAATTGTTGGAATAACCCGATATTCAAGAGGAAAGGGGTGAATTGACCACTTTTTGTTTAAGCGACACTATAGTCGATCGTTCTTTCTCAATAGTCAATTTTGAACCTGCAAAAGGGTTAATGAACAGAATAAGAAATAATTGAATTTTAAGTAAATGTAGAAATGTAAGAGAGTCAGAAATTTATACTCCTCCTTGCGGTAACCACTAACTTAGTCTCCTTCCTAGCCACCTTATATTCCTCCCGATTTTCCTGTTTCTCCTCCTTGATTGTACTATCCACCAACTTCTTGTAAGCCTTTTTTTTTAGCCTACATCACCCCTAGTACTTCTCCATTCCACCAGCAGTCCCCTTGCCGCCTGCAAAATTGACCTCTCAATACACCCAACACCTCTCTAGCCATTTTGCTTATGCAACTGGCAGTCTTATCCTCATATTGTCTGTATCCCCACTACTCTTCCAAACCCCATACCCATCAAATTCTCGTATATCTCCAGGGCACTAGTCATCGTCAAGCTACCCCATTTGATCCTTGGTCGATCATCAAAAGCCCTCTTTTTCCTTATCTTCTTGATCTCCAATCAATCCATCACCAACGATCTATGTTGTGTCGAAAGATTCTTACTTGAGATAACCTTACAATCTTTTCCAAAACATTTATCCTCTTCCTAAGGAGTAAAATATCAGTATGTGTCATGGCCACCGAACTGTGGAAGTTCACCAGGTGTTCCTCCTTGAGAAGCTCGAATTTGCTACCATCAACCAAGGCTCTTGCAAAATTCAAAAATGAAGAGATCCTCCGTCATTCCTCTCTCCAAAATCAAAACCTCCATACACATCATTATAACCCCTCGGTAATGACCTGATGTACCCATTGAAATCACCTCCTAAGAAAATCTTCTCGATGAGCAGCACACCTCTCACCACATCAGATACGTCCCCATTAATTTTCCTTTTGTAGCTTGTTTGCTTTTTTCTGTCTTGATCTCTTTCCTTGTACTCTTCAAGTCGTCTTCCTTGTGTTTTACTCTGTATTGATCTTCTTTGATTGTTGAATCTTCCATGATTGTTGAATTTTCCTTGATCAATGGGATGATTTTTGACTATTTCTTTTTGCATTTGTTGCTGCGGAGTTTCTTTCCTTTTATTGGCTAATTTCTTTTTTCTACTTACATACGTAATAAGTTTAAAAGGATAAATGTCATTATCAAAACATATATGGGCCAACAATCTCCCCCTTTTGATGATGACAAGTTATGTAGTGGAGCATAACTTATCTTCTTGTATGGAAGTAAGTTATAGATCTTCCCAAAATAAAGAAAAAGAGCACAACAAACAGAAGATAGCTAATAATAGTTCTAGATAAGAAAAGCAAAAGAGAGTTAGGGGATTAAGATTCCCCAATAACAACCCAACAAAAATATAGTTTTAACAAGGAACAAATTGCCCCAAAAACATATGAAATC
>NC_061122.1:19202695-19271237 GCF_002878395.1 Capsicum annuum | reverse complement strand
GATCCATAGGGTACGTACTCTAACAAGTGGTATCAGAGCGAGGTTGTCTTAAAAAGGGTTAGCACCTAAGAAAAGATTAATATAATAAATTCCGCACCACCTACTGGTCATAGTGATGGTCAATCCACTATTAGACCTCCACTCATTGATGGGTCTCACTTCATTTGGTGGAAAGCTAGGATGGAAACATTTCTTCAAAATGTAGATTATGAATTATGGGACAAAAATATTGATGGACCAACAATTCCCATGAAGATAATGGATGGAGAACAAGTGAAAAAGGTAAGAAGTGAATTCACCCTGAAAGATCTTATAGCACTATAAAAGAATGCAAAAGCCAAAAATATTCTTGTTTGTGGTCTTGGTCTGGCTGAGTACAATAGAGTGTCTAATTGCAACACTGCTAAACAAATCTGTGATGCATTGGTGAATGCACATGAAGGCACTAGACAAGTGAGAGATTTCAAAATTGTATTAATTTTCATTGAATATGAGGCTTTCAAAATGGAGAAAAATGAGTCACTACAAGAAATGATAACTAGGTTAACTTTGTTGGTACATGAGTTATCGTCTCTAGGAAAGGTTTTATCTACTGAGGAACAGGTAAAGAAGGTTTTGAGAGTCCTACCAAATTCTAAGTGGAATGTCAAATTTACAGCAAAAAAAAAAGCTAAGGATCTCACTAGAATGTTCCTTGATGAGTTAGTTGGTAATTTGAAGACCTATGAGATGGACATAGAAGATCTAAATAGGGCATCTAAAAGTGATGAATCAGATAAAGAAGAAGGTGATAAAACTGCTCTCAATGCTATTGGAGATTCAGACATGGAAGAAGATGATGGAAACTCTGAGGTAAGTATTCTTGAACTCAAAGAGAAGTTGCATTTATTTTCTAAAAAGAAACTTGTTTCCTTAATGAGTGCTCTAATTGATGATTTCCAAGAATCAACTTCTGATAGGGATGAGTTATTCAACAATCTTGTAAGTTTGAAGTTTGATTTTATTGATCTAGAAACTTGTCAGAACACTGTTGTAAAGGAAAACTGCACTCTTAAGGAATAAGTTAGCAGACTTGATTCATCAAACCTGACCCTCAAATCAGAAGTTCTAAAACTGTCTCTTTCTGAAAAAGCAAAAAAGGAGAAGAGTGAGGAACAAGAAAAGATTGAGTCAGAATTGACTACGATTAAACATGAATACTCTTGTGAAAAAGAAAAGGTTAGTCAACTAAGTCAAGAAGTTTCTAAATTGAAACTTGATCTTGAAAGAGCTAATAGATGGACACATTCTTCAAGACTTGTTCATAAGCTAGGTCAAAGAACTCACAATGAAAGGTTGGGTTAGGATTTTATAAAAGTTCTAATGCTATTAAAGATCTGTGTTATATTTTTGGTAACTTGGGACATCCAACCACTGGCTGTCTAGTTGCAGCAAAAAGCAAATCAAGAAGCATAATCCTAGAAAAAGATTCTGATTCTATGTTAGCACAAGCTAACAAGAAAGTCAAAACTGGTCAGAGAAATATGTCACATAAATGTTGCCTCGATGGGTTACAAGGAACCTCATACATCCTTTTTCTCATAAGAAAGGATCCAAGCTTGTCTGGGTTTCTAAAATTAACCTCTAATTTGTTTTGCAAGTGAGAGTGAAATGAGGCAAACAAAATTAGTACATGGACAGAGCTTGCTCAAGACATAAGACTGGAAGTAAATAAAATTTCTTTCACTCACCACATTTAAAGGGGGAATGGATCTTTTGGATATGGTAAAAAGAGCACCATTACTAGAGTTGAAAAGATTGGGAGAACTAAAACAAAATTCTTTTAAAAACTGGCCAGATTTAGAGTGCTCGTGTAAGGGGGAAGCAAGGGAGATTCTCTTAAAAAAATAATAAAAAAAGGATGACAGTGAAATTGATGAGAATGCACAGGAATATGTTGTACTACCCGGTCAACTGTTGTACAAACTGTAGGCATATTGACAGGGGGAACAACAAATAAAGAAATGGATGTATCAATAAAACCAACACAAGCTGCTGGTAATTTTGTTGGTAGGTCATAAGAATTGGTGTTGTCAAAAGAATCTTAAGATATCCCATGAGAATCAATGGCTTGAGACTATGGTATCCAAAGAAAAACAATTTCACTCTTGAGGGCTATAAAAACGTTGAGTATGTGGGTTACTTAATTGACTGGAGAAGCACTAAGCACCAAAGGCACTAAGTAGAGAGAATTTTGAAAGGAATAGGTTAAACTTAGGGATGATTAAAATTGCATGAACTCCCCTAAATTATTGACTATAATAACCATTTTTTTCTTAATCTTATTACCTAAAATGTTTTTCGATTCAGTCTTGCACATTTAGTTATGTGTCCCAATTCCAGATTTTTGACTCTTCTAACCTAATTTGTATTAGATTATGCATAAAAATAGGTACAAACAAGCAATTATGACCATAAAATTCTTCTTATTAGGTATGTTCTACACTGACATAAGTATAGGCTGTCTAAGTTGAAACAGTTGAGCACACCTGTTCAATTCCTCACACTTCATCCTCTCCTTGTCCTATAATATTTACGAATTGGTTGACCAAACTTTATTTGATTCTCTCCAAATGGTTATGCACAAATGTGTTAATGCTTCACCAAAAATTCCTTCTTCTATATTAACCAAAATATCAGTTTTTGTACCATGAATTGCCAAATTGGATCATCAATCATATACAACATATTTACATGCTTTCCCTTCTAGTTTCTAATTGGTTATTTTTTAGGACTTATCAATCCTAGTTCAGGTTTGACCTATAAAGCAACAATAGATATTCTTGGACATATGAATCATGTTGCTCTAACTGTTTCAATAAGGAGGGCTAACACTCATTTAAAAAAAATTGAATTTTTTTTTAATTTAGCGAAAAAAAAAATTTAAACTAGAAGCTATACAAGACAGTCATGAAGTGGAATGAGAAGTCCTTAAGGCTAGGAACATCACTTTGAAGCTTGAACTTGATTTATAGAGGTATGAAAATATTGAAATCATTCGTCAATTGGCACAGTTGATATCACCTATTCCATTTTCCTCATTATCTCTTCACTATTTGTATCCTTAGCCATGTTCCACTTTTATACCATATTTATTTAATTAATGCTCAGTTGTTTTGCTTTGTTCAGTACTAGCTTAGGTTTAATATGGAACTTGCTCTGTCAGTTAAATGGAATGGTTATCTTTGCTAAATTGACTCATATTTTTGTTCTCTTTAATACATTACTATGTTGGCTAAAGTCTTTGTCTAATTATTTTGGTGATAGCCCTAGTGGACATAAATACCATATAAAATAAATTTGGCTCGTATATTATTGCATTGAAATAGTTTTTTGATGATGCCAAAAGGGGGAAGATAAGGTTGTGCAATGTTTATAACCCATTGACTGACTTGTTTCATTCTAGAGTTTTATACTTTAGTGCCTATAGGTAAAGATGTTTCAATGCACAAAGACAAGAGGTTTGTCATCATCAAAAAGGGGAAATTTGTTGGGTAAGATATAGTTTTGATGATTGACAAACTGACAAGGTGGTATGAAACATGTAGCTAAAACTTGTAGCAAATAAACTTAAAGAAATAAACATGTGCTAATTTATAGAAGTTGAATTTGATTCAAACACTTGATGATAAGGGAAAGCAAAATTTAGTTGAAAAAGGAGTCCTATGGAAAGGATTTTCATTTTTGAGGATATCCTGATGAGTCCTATGCGTAGAAGGAGAAAGATTCTGCAAATTAAGAAGTCTGCGCAAGATAGGAAACATATAAATTAAAGGACTCTTTGCTAGATCAATGAAGTTTTTGATGACTGACACATAAATGGACCATGTTACTTGAGCTGGTCCAAGCATAGGAAGACAGGTTTCAGGTTTCACTGATAGATGCAGACAAATATTGCTTAAAGTCAGGAATGAATGAGAAAGCCTAATTCTAATATACTCAAGTTACTAATCACGTGAGAAATTAAAGAAGTTGTGGTTGAGTAAAATGCTTGAAGATAAGCTGCTTTAAAGAGTTGAAGTTTGACTACAATACTAAGGAGACAAGAGTTGGAATTGATGAAGGAGTCTCACTTGAAGTAGAACTCTATGTAATGAGAGTTCTTATTAAAGGAGGAGTTTGAAATAAAGAATGAATCTTTGAAGAACTGTGTTTAAATAAAAGATGCATTAGTCAGAATAACTTACGCACTTACAAAGCAGAAAAACACAATTGACAGATTGACTTCACGAAGTGCTACTCAATCACTGAAGAAACACATTGAAGAACCTGGTCCTAAGTATTGAATCCAACTAAGAGTTTTAGCATTTATTTTTAGAGTTGTTCATTATGTTTGAACTATTGATGTAATATTAGTTTTAGTGTGTTATAAACTGAACTAGGAGCTAGTATTCGAGTTGGGAAAAACTCAAAAACTTTGGGAACGCATACCTTGGGAGGTGTGTGTGTAGTTAGGAATTAGAGTTAGTTGTTGAGTTAAAGGAATTGGAGTTTATAATTCCTATTTGTTGGATACAAGCATTTTGTAATCAGTCATTGTTGAGCCTTAGAGTTATTTAGTGAAGTTGGGGTTAAATCTTCTAGTGGTACAAGTCGCAGTTTTTTTCACCTTTTAATTAGGGTTTTTTCCACGTAAAAATTATTGTGTTCTTTACTTTCTGTTTTACTGCTTCCTTGGAACACGTCAGGAAACCCGTTCCATCGATAAACAATAGTTAGGTGAAAATAAGATTATCAGTACGTCACGTACTCTAACATATAGCCATGAAGTGCCTTTTTAGAAAGGAGGAAATAATTCATCGAAAATGTGTATCATTTCTGAATAGTCATGTCTGTCCATTCAAAACAGTGTGTCTTTTTCAAACAGCCACAACCATCCAAACAAGTCATACCTTTTTAAAAAATAGTGTGTCATTTCAAAACAACATTTCGCATTTTTGCAATTCTTTCTGAACTGCATGCATGCACATTAATAGAGGAAAAAAAACTGTTGGATTTTCGGACTATGTAAATAAATTTTGTGTACAAACTTAATCTCATCGATCAATCCAAATCCAAATCTGAAGATGAGCGATCGACGACGATGACGGCGTGAGGCACCTCTTGGTTCTTGCCTCACTTACCATGTGGAGTTTTTGTTTCTTAATATAAACGCATGAAAGTTTCATTCTCCCACCAATATGGGAGAATTAGTAGACTTTTCTTTCTTTTGAGTACACTTTTCTTTTTTAAGTGTTATCTCAAATTTTCCTCCACTTAATTCCCTTCATCTTCTGCTCACACTTTTAATCTTGAACCCAACAATCACCCACATTAATAGGGGATGAATATTCTTTGTAAAATATTATGGACAAGTATGTGATCATCAAGCAAAGACTGATTTTATCTGAATAAGTGGGTTTTACTTTGAACTTTTCATAGTGAACATGCATCGGATGTACTCGATCAATTAGTAGATTTAATATCTTTGAACCGTCGAGCTTTAATGTATACCTAGACAACACATGTCATACAACCAACCTTTTACCATTTATGGTTCTCACGGTTTTATTTGTTTTATCTATGAACACATCTCAGTTTCATGAGAGCTTAGAGAATAGGCCTTTACTAACATTCTCCTTGAAGCGGCTTCTACTCTGCTCTCACATAGGTAATTTCTAAGCTTTTCAATCCTATAGTTTAAACTATTAGGTCAATTTTTCCAAATTTAGATAATTATTAAAAGAATTCACTCCATAAGTCTTTTCCTTATTTACTAAATATTGTCTACTTCATGAGAATGGGTTGGGTATATTGACTATGTTGAGCCTGTCTGAAACAACTTTGTTTGATCTCCTTGAATCTAGCTCTATGGATCTCCAGTCTGCTAGGTAGAGTTACCACCATGCAGACTTGTCCTATGCCTTAAACCCTTTCCCTTGGATGTTCTCTCAACTCCTTCTCTAGATAGGCCTTTTGTAAGTGGATCTAATACATTATCCTTTGACTTTACATAGCTAATAGTTATAATTCCACTAGAGAGAAGTTCTTTAATGGTATTATGTCTCCGTCTTATGTGACGAGATTTATCGTTATACATCATGCTCCCTGCTCTACCTATTATCATTTGACTATCACAACATATACATACTGGTGCCACTAGTTTAGGCCAATAAGGAATATCTTTCGAGAAATTCTGGAGCCATTTTGCTTCTACACCAGCTTTATCCAATGCGATAAACTCAAATTTCATTATGGACCGAGCAATAAATGCCTGTTTGAACGATTTCAAATAGACTGCTCCTCGACCTATAGTAAATACATATCCACTCAGGGATTTTACTTTATTTGATCTGGTAATCCAATTTGCATCACTATATCCTTCAATTTTTGCAGGATATTTATTATAATGCAAAGCATAGTCTTGAGTGTATTTAAGATACCCCAAAATTCTTTTCATTGTCATCCAATGAATTTTATTAAGATTACTCGTGTACTGACTCAACTTACTAATAGCACATGCTTTGTCTGGTCGTGTACAATTCATGATATACATCAAAAATCCCAACACTCTTGTGCATTTCAACTGTGAGTCACTTTTACCTTCATTTTTTGAAGTGCAGAGTTCACGTCCAATAGTGTCTTGGAAATACCAAATTCCATATACTTGAACTTGTCAAGTACCTTTTCTATGTAATGCGGCTGTGACAAAGCCAACCCTTGTGGAGTTCTATGGATTTTTATTCCTAAGATCACATTCACAAATCCAAGATCTTTCATATCAAACTTGCTCTCAAGCATTTATTTTGTAGCATTTATGTATGAAATGTCTCTACTAATGATCAACATATCATCCATATACAAACAAACAATGACCTTGTGATTTGGGGTGTCTTTAATGTTAGCACTTTTATCACATTCGCTTATCTTAAATCTGTTTGCCAACATGGTTTGGTCAAACTTCGCATGCCACTATTTAGGTACTTATTTTAGTACATAAAGAGACTTAACAAGTTTGCACACCTTATTTTCTTTTCCCTAAACCACAAAACCCTCAAGCTATTCTATGTAAATTTCTTTCTCCAATTCTCTATTTAGGAATACTATTTTCACATCCATTTGATAAATTTCAAGACCATATACCATCACCAAGGATATTAACATCCAAATTGACGTTATCCTCGTTACATATGAGTATGTATCAAAGTAATCAAGGTTTTCCTTTTGTTTAACGCCTTTTACTACAAGTCTTACCTTGTATTTATCAATAGTTCCATATGCTTTCATTTTCCTTTTGAATTTCTATTTAGAACATAAAGGTTTATTTTCTGAAGGAAGAACAACTAACTCCTATGTATGGTTGCTAAAGATTGAATCTATCTCACTATTGATTGCCTCTTTCCAAAAGGATAAGTCTGAAGATAACATTGCTTTTTTAAATGTTTGAGGCTCATTTCTAAGATAAATATTACAAAATTTGATCCAAATAAAGTTGACGTTCTTTTACGTATACTACATCTTGGATTCTCATCATTATGTACATCCTCACTTAGTTTATCTTGAGGTTGTTTAGACCCTCCACTAGATTGTTGATGTCTATTTTTGTGCTTAATACATTGTTGTTTAGGGTACACAAAATTTGTAAGTTAGTTCAGTAAACATTAACACAAGTTCAAAATGTTTCAAGAACACTTATGAAGTTTTCCAACACCTTCAACACAAGTTCACTATGAATTATCAAATAAGTATGTTATATTATTAAGAAATAAGATGAAATAGAATAAGGTAATTCCTTCGAATTCACGAAGTGTCTTTAAGGAAATAATTTCCCTCAAGTACTCGAGGTTCCGAAATTTTCCTCCAAGGATAAAATGGCTTCAAAATAGAAAGTAGTGGTATCTTAAACATTTTGGTTTTCTTCAAACTCACACGATGGGAGATGATCACACGGAGTTTTTAAGAAGACAAAAAGTATTTTAATACAGAAAATTTTAGTACTAAACCTGTGGAAAAATGCAAGTTTATATAGTGTTGGGTATGATGTAGTTTTGATGATTGACAAAACTGACAAAGTGATATGAAATATGAAGTTGAAACTTGTAGCAAATAAACTTAACGAAATAAACATGTTCTAATTTGTAGAAGTTGAATTGAAGAACTCTTTTTTAGATCAATGACGTTTCTGATGACTGAAATATGTATGGACCATGTTACTTGAGCTGGTCCAAGCATAGGAAGACGGGTTTCAGGTTTCACTGATAGATGCAGACAAAGATTGCTTAAAGGCAAGAATGAATGACCAAGCCTAATTCTAATATACTCAAGTTACTGATCATATGAGAAATTAAAAAAGTTGTGGTTGAGTAAAATACTTGAAGATAAGCTGATTTAAAGAGTTGAAGTTTGACTACAACACTAAGAAGACAAGAGTTGGAATTGAAGAAGGCGTCTCGCTTGAACTAGAACTCTATGTAATGAGAGTTTTGATTAAAGAAGGAGTTTGAAATAAAGAATGACTCTTTGAAGAGCTGTGCTTAAATAGAAGATGCATCAGTCAGAATAACTTACGCACTTACAAAGAAGAAAAGCACAATCGACAAATTGACTTCACGAAGTGCTACTCAATCACTGAAGAAACACATTGAAGAACCTGGTCCTAAGTATAGAATCCAGCTAAGAGTTTTAGCATTGATTTTTAGAGTTGTTCATTTTGTTTGAACTATTGGTGTAATATTAGTTTTTGTGTGTTATAAACTGAACTAAGATCTAGTCTTCTAGTTGGGGAAAACTTAGAGACTTTGGGAATGCATACCTTGGGAGGTGTCTGTAGTTAGAAATTAGAGTTTATAATTCCTAGTCGTTGAGTTAAAGGAATTGGAGTTTATAATTCTCATTTATTGGTTACAAGAGTTTTGTAATCCGTCGTTGTTGTGGCTTAGAGTTATTTAGTAAAGTTGGGGTTAAATCCTATAGAGGTGCAGGTTGTGATTTTTTACACCTTTTGAGCCGGGTGTTTTCCACATTAAAATTGTTGTGTTCTTTACTTTTTGTTTCCTTGGAACACGTAAGGAAACCCGTTTCATTGATATGCAACAGTTAGGCGAAAATAAGATAGTCAGTAGGGCACGTACTCTAACAAGTGGTACCAGAGTGAGGTTGTCTTAAAAAGGGTCAGCACCTAAGAAAAAATTAATATAATGAATTCTGTACCACCTACTGGTCACAGTGAAGGTCAATCCACTATTAGACCTCTACTCTTTGATGGGTCTCACTTCATTTGGTGGAAAGCTAGGTTGGAAATATTTCTTCAAAGTGTAGATTATGAATTATAGGACAGAAATATTGATGGACCAACAATTCCCATGAAGATAGTGGATAGAGAACAAGTGAAAAGGGTAAGGAGTAAATTCACCCAGAAGATCTTGTTGCACTACAAAAGAATGCAAAAGTCAAAAATATTCTTATTTGTGTTGTTGGTCCAGCTGAGTACAATAGAGTGTCTAATTGCAATACTGCTAAACAAATTTGGGATGCATTGGTGAATGCACATGAAGGCATTATCCAAGTGAGAGAATTCAAAATTGCATTACTTTTCACTGAATATGAGGCTTTCAAAATGGAGTAAAATGAGTCACTACAAGAAATGATAACTAGGTTAAGTTTGTTGGTAAATGAGTTATCATCTCTAGGAAAGGTTTTTTCTACTGAGGAATAGGTAGAGAAGATCTTAAGAGTCCTACCAAAGTCTAAGTGGAATATCAAAGTTAAAGCCAAAAGAAAAGCTAAGAATCTCACTAGAATGTACCTTGATGAGTTAGTTTGTAATTTGAAGACCTATGTGATGGACATGGAAGATCTAAATAGGGCATCTAAAAGTGATGAATCAGGTGGAGAAGAAGATGATGAAACTGCTCTCATTGCCATTGGAGTTTCAGACATGGAAGAAGATGATGGAAACTCTGAGGTAAGTATTCTTGAACTAAAAGAGAATTTGCATTTATTTTCTAAAAAGAAACTTGTTTCCTTAATGAGTGCTCTAATTGATGATTTCCAAGAATTAACTTCTGATAGGAATGAGTTATTCAACAATCTTATAAGTTTGAAGTTTGATTTTATTGATCTAGAAAATTGTAAGAACACTGTTGCAAAGAAAAACTGCACTCTGAAGGAACAGGTTAGCAGACTTGATTCTTCAAACCTAACCCTCAAATTTGAAGTTCTAAAACTATCTCTTTCTAAAAAAGAAAAAAAGTCAAGAGTGAAGAGCAAGAAAAGATTAAGTCAGAATTGCTTATGATTAAACATGAATACTTTTGTGAAAAAGAAAAGGTTAGTCAACTAAGTCAAGAAGTTTCTAAATTGAAACTTGATCTTAAAAAAGCTAATAGATGGACACATTCTTCAAGACTTGTTCATAAGCTAGGTCAAAGAACTTACAATGAAAAGGTTGGGTTAGGCTTTTATAAAAGTTCTACTGCTATTAAAGATCTGTGTTATATTTTTGGTAACTTGGGACATCCAACCACTGAATGTCCAGTTGCAGTAAAAAGCAAATCAAGAAGCATAATCCTAGCAAAAGATTCTGATTCTATGTTAGCACAAGCTAACAAGAAAGTCAAAACTGGTTAGAGAAATATGTCACATATGGGCTACAAGGAACCTCATACATCTTTTTTCTCATAAGAAAGGATCCAAGATTGTCTGGGTTCCTAAAATTAATCCTTAATTTGTTTTGCAGGTGAGAGTGAAAGGAGGAAAGCAAAATTAGTAGATGGATAGATATTGCTCAAGACATAAGACTGGAAGCAAATAAAATTTCTTGACATCGCATTTAAAGGGGGAATGGATCTTTTAGAGATAGTAGAAAGAGCACTATTATTAGAGTTGAAAAGATTGGGAGAACTAAAACAAAATTCTTTTTAAAAATGGTCAGATTTGGAGTGCTCGTGTAAGGAGGAAGCACGGGAGATTCTCTTCAATAAAAAAATAATAAAAAAAGGATGACAGTGGAACTGATGAGCATGCACAGGAACATGTTGTACTACCTGGTCCAACTGTTGTATAGACTGAGGTTATATTGATAGAGGAACAACAAATAAAGAAATGGATGCATTAATAAAACCAACACAAGCTGCTAATAATTTTGTTGGTAGGTTATAAGAATTGGTGTTGTCAAAAATATTTTGAGATATCCCATGAGAATCAATGGCTTGAGACTATGGTATCCAAAGGATAGCAATTTCACTCTTGAGGTCTATAAAAATGTTGACTATGTGGCTTACTTAATTGAGTGGAGAACCACCAAGCACCAAAGGCACTAAGTGAAGAGCATTTTGAAAGGAATAGGTTAGACTCCCCTTAATGATTGACTAGAATAACCATTTTTTTCTTAATCTTATTAGCTAAAATGTTATTCGATTCAGTCTTGTATATTTAGTTGGGTATCCCAATTTCAGATTTTTGACTCTTCTAACCAAATTTGTATTAGATTATACAGAAAAATAGGTACAAGCAAGCAATTGTGACCATAAGGTTCTTCTTAATAGGTATGTTCTACACTGACATAAGTATAGGCTGTCTAAGTTGAAATAGTTGAGCACACCTGTTCAATTCCTCACACTTCATCCTCTCCTTGTACTATAATATTGATGAATTGGTTGACCAAACTTTATTTGATTCTTTCCAAATGGTTGTGCACAAATGTGTTAATTCTAAACTCAAAATTCCTTCTTCTCTATTAACCAAAATATCAGTTTTTGTACCATGATTTGCCAAATTTGATCATCAATCACATACAATATATTAGTTCCTAATTGGTTAATTTTTAGAACTTCTCAATCCTAGTTC
The DNA here is from genome assembly GCF_002878395.1 of Capsicum annuum. Lineage (NCBI taxonomy): Eukaryota > Viridiplantae > Streptophyta > Magnoliopsida > Solanales > Solanaceae > Capsicum > Capsicum annuum. The sequence goes on along the minus strand of NC_061122.1, from coordinate 19,259,372 downwards.
AGGTTTGACTTATAAAGCAACAATAGATATTCTTGAACATTTGAATCATGTTGCTCTACCTGTTTCAGTAAGGAGGGCTGACACTCATTTAAAAAAAATTAAAAAAAAATTAAACTAGAAGCTGCACAAGACAGTAATGAAGTGGAATAAGAGGTCCTTAAGGCTAGGATCATCACTTTGAAGCTTGACCTTGATTAATAGAGGTTTGAAAATATTGAAATCATTCGTCAATTGACACAGTTGATATCGCTTGTTCTATTTTTCTCATCAGTTCTTCACTATTTGTATCCTTAGCCATGTCCCACTTTTATACCGTATTTTTTAACTAATGCTCAATTTTTTTGCTTTTTTTAGTACTAGCTTAAGTTTAGTTTGGAACATGCTCTGTCAGTTAAATAGAATGGTTATCTTGCTAAATTGACTCATATTTTTACTCTCTTTAATACATTACTATGTTGGCTAAAGTCTTTCTTTGATTATTTTGGAGATAGTCCTAGTGGCCATAAATAGCATAACAAATCAATTCGGTTAGTATATTATTGCATTGAAATAGTTTTTCGATGATGCCAAAAGGGGGAAGATAAGGTTGTGGAATGTTCATAACCCATTGACTAATTTATTTCATTCTAGTGTTTTTTACTTTAGTGCCTACAGGTAAAGATGTTTGAATGCACAAAGACAATAGGTTTGTCACCATCAAAAAGGGAAAATTTATTGGGTACGATGTAGATTTGATGATTAACAAACTGACAAAGTGATATGATACATGTAGCTGAAACTTATAGCAAATAAACTTAACGAAATAAACATGTGCTAATTTATAAAAGTTTAATTTGATTCAAACACTTGATGATAAGGGAAAACAAAGTTGAGTTGAAAAAGAAGTCCTATAGAAATGAGTTTCACTTCTGAGCATATCCTGATGAGTTCTATGTGTAGAAGAAGAAAAATTCTATAGATTGAAGAAGTCTATACAAGATAGGAAACATACAAATTGAAGGACTCTTTGTTATATCAATGAAGTTTTTGATGACTGACACATGAATTGACCATGTTACTTGAGCTGGTCCATGCATAGGAAGACAGGTTTCAGGTTTCACTATAGATGCAGACAAAGATTGCTTAAAGTCAGGAATGAATGAGCAAGCCTAATTCTAATATACTCAAGTTACTGATCATGTGAGAAATTGAAAAAGTTGTGGTTCAGTAAAATACTTGAAGATAAGCTGCTTTAAAGAGTTGAATTTTGATTACAACACTAAGGAGATAAGAGTTAGAATTGATGAAGGAGTCTCACTTGAAGTAGAACTCTATGTAATGAGAGTTCTTATTAAAAGAGGAGTTTGAAAGAAAGAATGACTCTTTGAAGAGATGTGCTTAAAGAAAAGATGCATCAGTCAGAATAACTTACGCACTTACAAAGCAGAAAAGCACAATTGACAGATTGACTTCACGAAGTGCTACTCCATTACTGAAGAAACACATTAAAGAACCTGGTCCTAAGTATAGAATCCAACTAAGAGTTTTATAATTTATTTTTAGAGTTGTTCATTGTGTTTGAACTATTGATGTAATATTAGTTTTAGTGTGTTGTAAACTGAACTAGGAGCTAGTCTTCGAGTTGGGGAAAACATAGAGACTTTGGGAATGCATACCTTGTGAGGTGTGTGTGTAGTTAGGAATTAGAGTTTATTATTCCTAGTAATTAAGTTAAAGGAATTAGATTTTATAATTCCTATTTGTTGGTTACAAGAGTTTTGTAATCAGTCGTTGTAGAGGCTCAGAGTTATTTGGTGAAGTTAGGGTTAAATCCTGTAGAGTTGCAGGTCGTATTTTTTTACACCTTTTGAGCCGTGTGTTTTCCACATAAAAAACATTGTGTTCTTTACTTTCTGTTTTACTGCTTCCTTGGAATACGTCAGACAACCCGTTCCATCGATAGACAACAGTTAGGTGAAAATAAGATAGTCAGTAGGGCACGTACTCTAAATTATAACCATGAGTGCCATTTTGGAAAGAAGGCAATAGTTTATCGAAAATATGTATCTTTTCTGAATAGTTATGTCTGTCTATTAGAAAGAGTGTGTCTTTTCCGAACAGCCACAACTATACATACAAGTCATACCTTTTTTCCGAAATAGTGTGTCATTTCACATCAATATTTCACATTTTTGCAATTGTTTCTGCACTGTATGTATGCACGTTAATGGAGGAAAAAAATGTTTGATTTTTGGACTATGTAAATAAATTTTTTCTAAAAATTTAATTTCATCGATCATTCCAAATCCAAATCTAAATCTTAAGCCGAGCAAGTGATGACAATGACGACACGAGGCACCTCTTGGTTCTTGCCTTACTTACCATTCGGAGTTTTTGTTTCTTAATATAAACACATGAAAATTTAATTCTCCCACCAATATGGGAGAATTAGTAGACTTTTATTTCTTTTGAGTACACTTTTCTTTTTAAGTGTTATCTCAATTTTCCCTCCACTTAATTCCCTCCATCTCTCATTCACACTTTTAATCTTAAACCCAACAATTTCCACATGAATGGGGGATGGATATCCTTTGTTAAATATTATGGACAAGTATGTAATCATCAAACACAGACTGATTTCATCTGAATAAATGGGGTTTCCTTTGAACTTTTCATAGTGAACATGCATCGGATGCACTCGATCAATTGGTAGATTTAATATATTTGAACCGTCAAGCTTTAATGTATATCTAGACATCACATGTCATACAACCAATCTTTTACCATTTATGGTTCCCACAGTTTTATTTGTTTTGTCCATAAACACATCTCGATTTCATGAGAGCTTAGAGAATAGGCCTTTACTAACATTCTGCTTGAAGCGGATTCTACTCCGCTCTCACATAGGTGATTTCTAAGTGTTTCAATCCTATATATTAAACTACTTGGTCAAATTTTCCAAATTTAGATAATTATTAGAAGACATCACACCATAAGTCTTTTCCTTGTTTACTAAACATTGTCTACTTCATGAGAATGGATTGGGTATATGGACAAAGTTGAACCTGTCAAACACAACTTTGTTTGATCTTCTTGAATCTAGCTCTATGGATCTCCAGTCTGCTTGGTAGAGTTACCGCCATGCCTACTTGTCTTAGGCATTAAACCAATTCCTTTGGATGTTCTCTCAACTCCTTCTCTAGATAGGCCTTTTGTCACATTATCCTTTGACTTTACATAGTCAACAGTGATAATTCCGCTTGAGAGAAGTTCTCTCATGGTATTATGTCTTCATCTTATGTGATGAGATTTATCGTTATACATCATGCTCCCTGCTCTAGCTATTACCGTTTGACTATCACAATGTATACATACTAGTGCCACTAGTTTGGGCTAATAAGGAATATCATCCAAGAAATTTTGAAGCCATTCTGCTTCTTCACCGGCTTATCCAATGCAATAAACTCAGATTTCATTGTGGATTGAGCAATACATGTCTGTTTGAATGATTTCCAATAGACTGCTCCTCGACCTATAGTAAATACATATCCACTCATGGATTTTACTTCATTTGATCTGGTGAACCAATTTGCATTACTATATCCTTCAATTACCGCAGGATATTTATTATAATGCAAATCATAGTCTTGAGTGTAAAACTCTTTTCATTTCCATTCGATGAATTTTATTACGATTACTCGTATACTGACTCAACTTACTAATAGCACATGCTATTTTTGGTCGTGTACAATTCATGATATACATCAAACATCCCAACACTCTTGCGTAATCCAACTGTGAGTCACTTTAACCTTCATTTTTTGAAGTGCAGAGCTCACGTCCAATAGAGTATTTGCAATACCAAATTCCATACACTTGAACTTTTCAAGTACCTTTTCAATGTAATGAGGCTGTAAAAAAGCCAACCCTTGTGGAGTTCTATGGATTATTATTCCTAAGATCACATTCGCAACTCCAAGATCTTTCATATCAAACTTTCTCTCAAGCATTTATTTTGTAGCATTTATGTATGAAATGTCTCTACTGATGATCAACATATCATCCATATACAAACAAACAATGACCTTGTTTTTTGGAGTGTCTTTAATGTAAGCACATTTATTGCATTCGTTTATCTTAAATTTGTTTGCCAACATGGTTTGGTCAAACTTAGCATGCCACTATTTAGGTACTTGTTTTAGTACATAAAGATACTTAACAAGTTTGCACACCTTATTTTCTTTTCCCAAAACCACAAAACCCTCAGGCTGTTCTATGTAAATTTTTTTCTCCAATTCTCTATTTAGGAATGCTGTTTTCACATCCATTTGATCGATTTCAAGACCATATAACACCACCAAGGCAATTAACATACAAATTAATGTTATCCTCATTACATACAAGTATGTATCAAAGTAATCAAGGTCTTCCTTTTGTTTAACGCCTTTGACTACAAGTCTTGCCTTATATTTGTGCATAGTGCCATATGCTTTCATTTTCCTTTTGAATTTCCATTTAGAACATAAAGGTTTATTTTCTTGAGGAAGATTATTACAAAATCCGATCCAAATGAAGTTGATGTTCTTTTATGTATACTACATCTTGGATTCTCATCATTATATAAATCTTCACTTAGTTTATCTTGAGATTGTTTAAACCCTCCACTAGACTGTTTATGTCTATTTTTGTGCTTAGTACATTGTTGTTTCGGGTACACAAAATTTGTATGTTAGTTCAGTAAACTTCAACACAAGTTCAAGACATTTCAAGAACACTTATGAAGTTTTCCAACAACTTCAACACAAGTACCCTATGAACTATCAAAGAAGTGTGTTATATTTTTAAGAAAAAAGATAAAACAGAATAAGCCAAGTCCATCGAATTCAAATGGCTTAAAAATCAGAAAGTAGTGGTAACTCAAACATTTTGGTTTTCTTTGAACTCACACTATGGGAGATGATCACAAAGAGTTTTTAAGAATACAAAAGTATTTTAATACAAGAAAATTTTGTACTAAACCTGTGGAAAAATGCAGGTTTATATAGTGTTGGGTATGATGTAGTTTTGATGATTGACAAATTGATAAAGTGATATGAAACATGTAGTTGAAACTTGTAGCAAATAAACTTAATGAAATGAACATATGCTAATTTGTAGAATTTAAATTTGATTTAAACACTTGATGATAAGGGAAAACAAAGCTGAGTTGAAAAAGGAGTCCTATGAAAAAAAGGAGTTTCACTTCTGAGCATATCCTGAAGAGTCCTATGTGTAGAAGGAGAAAGATTCTACAGATTGAAGAAGTCTACGTAAGATAGGAAACATATAAATATAAGGACTCTTTGTTAGATCAACGAAGTTTCTGATGGCTGACACATGAATGGACCATGTTACTTGAGCTGGTCCAAGCATAGGAAGAAAGGTTTCAGGTTTCACTGATAGATGCAGACAAAGATTAGTTAAAGGCATGAATGAATGACCAAGACTAATTCTAATATACTCAAGTTACTGATCACGTGATAAATTGAAGAAGTTGTGGTTGAGTAAAATACTTGAAGATAAGCTGATTTAAAGAGTTGAAGTATCACTAAAACACTAAGGAGACAAGAGTTAAAATTGAAGAAGGAGTCTCGCTTGAAGAAGAACTCTATGTAATGAGAGTTCTGATTAAAGGAGGAGTTTAAAATAAAGAATGACTCTTTGAAGAGTTGTGCTTAAATAGAAGATGCATCAGTCAGATTAACGTACGAACTTACAAAGAAGAAAAGCACAATCGGTAGATTGACTTCACAAAGTGCTACTTAATCAATGAAGAGACACATTGAATAACCTGGTCCTACGTATAGAATCCAACTAAGATTTTTAGTTTTGATTTTTAGATTTGTTCATTGTGTTTGAACTATTGATGTAATATCAGTTTTAGTGTATTATAAACTGAACTAGGAGCTAGTCTTCGAGTTGGGGAAAACTCAAAGACTTTGGGAACACATACCTTGGGAGGTGTGTGTGTATTGAGGAATTAGAGTTTATAATTCCTAGTCGTTGAGTTAACAGAATTAGAGTTTATAATTCCTATTTATTGGTTACAAGTGTTTTGTAATTAATCGTTGTTGAGGGTTAGAGTTATTTAGTGAAGTTTGTGCAGGTCGTGATTTTTTACACCTTTTGAGCTGGCTGTTTTCCACGTAAAAATCATTGTGTTCTTTACTTTCTGTTTTATTATTTCCTTGGAACACGTAAGGCAACCCATTTCATTAATAGGTAACAGTTAGGCAAAAATAAGATAGTCAGTAGGGCACGTACTCTAATAAGTGGTACCCGAATGAGGTTGTCTTAAAAAGGGCTAGCACCTAAGAAAAGGTTAATATAGTGAATTCCGCACCACCTACTGGTCACAGTGAAGGTCAATCCACTATTAGACCTTCACTCTTTGATGGGTCTCACTTTATTTGGTGGAAAGCTAGGATGGAAATGTTTATTCAAAGTGTAGATAATGAATTATGGGACAGAAATATTTATGGACCAACAATTCTCATGAAAACAGTGGATGGAGAACAAGTGAAAAAGGTAAGGAGTGAATTCACCCCGAAAGATCTAGTTGCACTACAAAAGAATACAAAAGTCAAAAACATTTTTTTTTGTGGTCTTAGTCTAGCTGAGTAAAATAGAGTGTCTAATTATAACACGACTAAACAAATCTGGGATGCATTGGTGAATGCACGTGAAGGCATTAGCCAAGTGAGAGAATTCAAAATTGCATTACTTTTCACTGAATATGAGGCTTTCAAAATGGAGAAAAATGAGTCACTATAAGAAATGATAAATAGGTTAACTTTGTTGGTAAATGAATTATCATCTCTAGGAAAGGTTTTATCTACTGAGGATGATGAAAATGCTCTCATGGCCATTGGAGATTCATACATGGAAGAATATGATGGAAACTCTGAGGTAAGTATTCTTGAACTCAAAGATAAGTTTCATTTATTTTCTAAAAAGAAACTTATTTCCTTAATGAGTTATATAATTGATGATTTCCAAGAATTAACTTTTGGTAGGGATAAGTTATTCAACAATCTTGTAAGTCTGAAGTTTGATTTTGTTGATCTACAAACTTGTAAGAACACTGTTGTAAAGGAAAACTGCACTCTTAAGGAACAAGTTAGTAGACTTGATTCATCAAACCTGACCCTCAAATCAGAAGTTCTAAAACTGTCTCTTTTTGAAAAAGAAGAAAAAGGAAAATATTGAGGAACAAGAAAAGATTGAGTCAGAATAGACTAAGATTAAACATGAATACTTTTGTGAAAAAGGAAAGGTTAGTCAACTAAGTCAAGAAGTTTCTAAATTGAAACTTACTCTTGAAAGAGCTAATAGATGGACACATTCTTCAGGACTTATTCATAAGCTAGGTCAAAGAACTCACAATAAAAAAGTTGGGTTGGGCTTTTATAAAAGTTCTAATGCTATTAAAGATCTGTGTTATATTTGTGGAAACATCCAACCACTGGCTGTCCAGTTGTAGCAAAAAGCAAATCAAGAAGCATAATCCTAGCAAAAGATTCTGGTTCTATGTTAGCACAAGCTAACAAGAAAGTCAAAACTGGTAAGAGAAATGAATCACATAACCTATTACCTCGATGGGATACAAGGAACCTCATACATCCTTTTTCTCATAAGAAAGGATCCAAGTTTTTCTGGGTTCCTAAAATTAACCCCTAATTTATTTTGTAGGTGAAAGTGAAAGGAGGCAAGCAAAATTAGTACATGAATAGAGCTTGCTCAATACATAAGACTGGATGCAAATAAAATTTCTTTCACTCACCACATTTAAAGAGGGAATGGATCTTTTGGAGATGGTAAAAAGAGCACCATTACTAGAGTTGAAAAGATTGGGAGAACTAAAACAAAATTATTTTTAAAAATGGTCAGATTTGGAGTGCTCGTGTAAGGGTGAAGCATGGGAGATTCTCTTAAAAAATATAATAAAAAAAGGATGATAGTGAAACTGATGAGCATGCTCAGTAACATGTTGTGCTACCTGGTCTGACTGTTGTACAGATTGAGGGCATATTGACAGGGGGAACAACAAAGAAAGAAATAGATGCATCAATAAAACCAACACAAGCTGCTGGTAATTTTGTTGGTAGGTCATAAGAATTGGTGTTGTCAAAAGAATCTTGAGATATCCCATGAGAATCAATGGCTTGAGTCTATGGTATCCAAAAGAAAGCAATTTTATTCTTGAGGGCTATAAAAATGTTGACTATGTGAGTTACTTAATTGACTGGAGAAGCACCAAGCACCAAAGGCACTAAGTAGAGAGAATTTTGAAAGGAATAGGTTAGACTTGGGGATGATTAAAATTGTATGAAATCCCCTCAATGAATGACTAGAATAACCATTTTTTTTCTTAATCTTATTACCTAAAATGTTATTCGATTCAGTCTCGCACATTTAGTTGTGTATCCAATTCCAGAATTTTGACTCTTCTAACCTAATTTGTATTAGATTGTGCAGAAAAATAGGTATGGGCAAGCAATTGTGACCATAAAGTTCTTCTTATCAGGTATGTTCTACACTGACATAAGTATAGGCATTCTCAGTTGAAATAGTTGAGCACACCTGTTCAATTCCTCCCACTTCATCCTCTCCTTTTCCTATAATATTGATGAATTGGTTGACCAAACTTTCTTTGATTCTCTATTAACCAAAATATCAGTTTTTGTACCATGATTTTTGATCATCAATCACATACAACATATGTTTCTGAATAATGAAAAGGGACATGATTTCCCTTTTAGTTCCTAATTGGTTATTTCTATGGACTTCTCAATCCTAGTTCAGGTTTGACTTATACCTAGACAACACATTTCATACAACCAACCTTTTACCATTTATGGTTCTCACAGTTTCATTTGTTTTATCCATAAACACATCTCGGTTTCAGGAGAGCTTACAGAATAGGCCTTTACTAATATTATCCGTGAAGCGGCTTCTACTCCGCTCTCACATAGGTGATTTCTAAGCATTTCAATCCTATAGATTAAACTATTTGGTCAAATTTCTCAAATTTAGATAATTATTAAAAGACTTTACACCATAAGTCTTTTCCTTGTTTTCTAAACATTGTCTACTTCATGAGAATGGGTTGCGTATATTGACAATGTTGAACCTATTAGACACAATTTTGTTTGATCTCCTTAAATCTAGCTCTATGGATATCCAGTCTGCTAGGTACAGTTACCGCCATGCTGACTTGTCCTAGGCCTTAAACCCATTCCCTTGGATGTTCTCTCAACTCCTTCCCTAGATAGGCCTTTTGTAAGTGGATCTGACATATTATCCTTTGACTTTACATAGTCAACAATGATATTTCCACTAAAGAGAAGTTATCTAATGGTATTATGTCTCCATCTTATATGACGAGATTTATCGTTATACATCATGTTCCTTGCTCTACCTATTATCGTTTGACTATCACAGTGTATACATATTGGTGCCATTGGTTTGGGCTAATAAGGAATATCTCCCAAGGAATTCTGGAGCCATTCTATTTCTTTACCAGCTTTATCCGATGCGATAAACTCAGATTTTATTATGGAGCGAGCAATACATGTCTGTTTGAATGATTTCCAATAGACTTCTTCTCAACCTATAGTAAATATATATCCACTAATGGATTTTACTTCATTTGATCTGGTAATCTAATTTGCATCACTATATCCTTTATTTAACATGATATCTATTATAATGCTAAGTATAGTCTTGAGTGTATTTAAGATACCCCATAACTCTTTTCATTGCCATCTAATGAATTTTATTAGGATTACTTATGTACTGTCTCAACTTTCAAATAGCACATGCTATGTCTGGTCATGTACAATTCCCAAGATATATCAAATACCCCAACACTCTTGCACAGTCCAACTGTGAGTCACTTTAACCTTCATTTTTTGAAGTGCAGAGCTCACGTCCAATAGAGTCTTGGCAATACCAAATTCCATAGACTTGAACTTGTCAAGTACCTTTTCGATGTAATGAGGCTGTGACAAAGCCAAACCTTGTGGAGTTCTATGGATTCTTATTCCTAAGATCACATTCGCAACTCCAAGATCTTTCATATCAAACTTGCTCTCAAGCATTCATTTTGTAGCATTTATGTATGAAATGTCTCTACTGATGATCAATATATCATCCATATACAAACAAACAATGACCTTATGATTTGGGGTGTCTTTAATGTAAGCACATTTATCACATTCGTTTATCTTAAATTTGTTTGCCAACATAGTTTGGTCAAACTTCGCATGCCACTATTTAGGTACTTGTTTTAGTACATAAAGAGACTTAACAAGTTTGCACACCTTATTTTCTTTTACCAAAACCACAAAACCCTCAGGCTGTTCTATATAAATTTCTTCCACCAATTCTCTATTTAGGAATGCTGTTTTCACATCCATTTGATAGATTTCAAGACCATAAATCCCCACCAAGGTAATTAACATCCGAATTTACGTTATCCTCATTACATACAAGTATGTATCAAATAATCAAGGTCTTCCTTTTGTTTAACGCCTTTTACTACAAGTCTTTCCTTGTATTTGTCAATAGTTCCGTATGATTTCATTTTTCTTTTGAATTTCCATTTAGAACATAAAGGTTTATTTTCTGGAGGAAGATCAACTAACTCCCATGTATGGTTGCTAAAGATTAAATCAATCTCACTATTGATTGCCTCTTTCCAAAAGGATGAGTCTGAAGACAGCATTGCTTCTTTAAATGTTTGAGGATCATTTTCTAAGAAAAATATTACAAAATTCGATCCAAATGAAGTTGTCATTCTTTTACGTATACTACATTTTTGATTCTCATCATTATGTACTTCCTCACTTAGTTCATCTTGAGGTTTTTTAGACCCCCTACTAGACCATTCATGTCTAGTTTTATATGAATAAATGTATTCAAAGAATTTAGCATTATCTGATTCAGTTACCGTATTTTAAGTGATATCTGGATGTTGGGATTTATGAACCAAAAATTGACATGTTTTACTACTTTTAGAATATCTTATTAACACATAGTCCACTGTCTTATGTCCTATTTTCACTCTTTTAGGCATACAAATTTGAACTTCCGCTAGACATCTCCACAGTTTGAAATATTTCAAGTTGAGTTTCCTTTCTTTCTATTTTTCATATGGAATTGATAGTGTCTTAATGTGGGGTAATCTATTGATTATTTGGTTATTTGTGATGATAGCTTCCCCTCATAAGTTTTGAGGTAAACCTAAACCTATAAGGTAATACCCCATACTTTTCCCTAGCTTGAAATCATCTTAAGAATGTTGGAAGCTTCCTTTGAAAGATGAATGCACTTTTGTACATGTGGTATTTTTAAGATTTTCACTTTTTTTTTATGTGTGAATTGAATTAGCTTTCCAACAATACCAATTTAATCAAAATTTGACATCGGAGGAGAAAGTTATGGACAAAAGACGGAAGGTAGTAAAATTGCCCAAGTGCGACGGTGAGGCCGATGGACCATCGGACTAGCGATGTACCATCGCCCACGACCGTTGCAGAAAGGTAGTGAGAACTACCTTTTGCCTAGGAGAGATGGCCCAGGTTGACAGATGTCAGACTAGCAACCGACCGTTGCTCAGGCCATCGCAAGGAAACAGTGAGGCCACCTTTTGGATAAGGTGCGACGGTCAGGTTGACAGACCATCGAACCTACAACAGACCATCGCCCAAGCCATTGTAGCCAAAATAGTGAGACCCCATTCTACCTAGAAGCGATGGTCAGGGCCGACGGACCATCAACCTAATGACGGATCGTTACACCCACCGTTACATGTCCCGATTCAGCAAATTAAAGCCATTTTAAAAGGGTATTTTAGTCATTTACCACCCACCTATATATATATACCCAATTATATCTGATTTCAGCCATTTGGTTCATTATTACTTCATAACCAATATTAGGATTTCTCTCTAACATTAATCTCCAAGAACAAAATGTAATCTTCTTCAAGAACTAAGCGATTTCCAATTGTTCAAGTTCAAGAACATCAACAATCTTAACCCAGGTAAGCATAGTGTTCATTCATGGACTCCTTTAGTCCATGAAGTCCAAGAATCCCTTTTCCAAATTCAAGTTAAGGATTTTCTTTATGATTTTAGGATTGGGCTGTTCTTGTTCACATTGATAAATGATAAATTGAATTCTACTCCATGTTGAGTGATAATTTCTATGTGGGTTTAATTATTATAGATATAGATTTATGCAAACCTATGCCTAAACCCTTCAATGATGGAATTAGAATGTGACCATGATGTTTAATTGTTGTACAATGATGTCTACATATACCATGTCTACAATATGTTTGATTTAATGCCTAAATGAAGGAAAAATGCCCAACTAGCAAGTTGTCAGGAAATCCCCATATATGTTCAAGATTATGCCTATCACATGTTTGATGAAATGCTTCAGTAAATGCATTATGGTAATTATTATATATTCAGGCATGTCATGCTTTGTCAGTTTTCTTCTATCGAGTACTAGGGATACTCGTACCCAAAATATTAGCTATGTGCCTAGACCCATGTCATGTTTCACGATACTCTCAGTCAAGCTATGATCCTTAGACTTCAGACAGTCTTATGACTCAAGAAATCTCTATGATCTCATGAACTCAGTTAGTTGTCAAATATCAGTAGCATTTCGTCAGTCAACGGAAGTTAGTAACCCAGTCCATGTTTAGTTTCATAAAATCATATTCAGTGTCTATTTAGATGGGAGTAGAAATTAGCACCGAGCAAACCCAAGGGTGGGAACTCACCTGTTATATGAGTGTGTGATTCTTAGAAGAAATCTTTGCATTCCAGAACTATGTAGCCAGCATAGGTTGAGACATCATACCTACTATATGAGGGTAGATGAGGTGGCTTAATCTTCTATATGAGGGTTCCCACTGTTCTCATTAGAGTTACCTATTATATTAGGGTCACTCATATGTTATCCTTACCAATGGCGCGGTAGTGACACCTTTCTAATTAGGGAACAGATTGGACCCTAATTTAGCTATAATGCGTTATTTGGGGCATGTCGATTAGATAACTATCTCCAACGGTCTCAGTATCAGTCTCAGTAAAAGAACTCAAATAGTTCTTCATTATTCAGGACTGTCAAATACAGTAAACTCAGATACAGTATGGAACTCATCTAGTTCCATCAGATTCAAGACTGTCAGATAAGTCGCTTACGTTATTAGTTATATCGGTTATCAGTATGTCATGTTATCATGGTATCAACATCGGTTTTTATGTCTCATGTATGTACTCTCACACTTATGATATACCGTCTGTTATTATATTTGTTCATGCATAGGAACCCCATGTATTCACCCTACCTCACATGCATACCACTACATTCAAAGTACTGACACATTTGCGCTATGGTGTCTTATACCATAGGTTCAGAGACATAAGTTCCATAGCATCAGTAGATTTCTGTCTCTGCAGTCAGAGTTACAAGTGAGTCCTTATCTTTTGAAGACATGATCATCATTGTATTAGCTCGTTAATTAGTTTATTAGTTGGAGTTAGTTGGGGATATGTCCCATCAACTCCATATTCAAACAGCCATGTTTAGAGGCTTTTCAAACTACAATATGTTCAGATAGCTTATTTCAGTTATGTTTTGGGTATTTCATACCCCATCCATATGTTATAATTTATCATATCTTATGTTACAGTTTTGAACCTTATGGCCTTTCAGTTTATGTTTCCACATTATACAGTATGTATGTAGTATACAGGTACAGATATTAGTCATGGGTTAGCTTGTGGTCCTTCGGGGTCATGAGCACCATGTAACATTTTGGGTACCATATTCGGGGTATTACAAACTTGGTATCAAATCCTAAGGTTCAATAGTGTCCTAGGAAATCTAAAAGCCACATCTAGTAGAGTCTTGTGCATGGGTATGTTGCGTGCCATATTTATGTGCAGAAGGCTATAAGATATTTTAGGAATAGTTTTCCTTCTTTCAGTATTCATGTCGTGTCAGTGAGCATAATCTAAAGTCAATCTCTCAGTCTAATCTGCTTTTCCCTTTGTTCTACAGAATATGCCTCTTAAAAGAAGAAATGAGAATCAACCAGCCCCTTAGCCCGAAGAACCTTTGGGCGAACATGTTTCTCATGTGGAGTTCAGGGCCACATTCACTATTCCTACTCAGTTAGTTGTTCTTAGAATGAATGACCAGCTATCGTTACGACCAACCCAGTGGCTAATTCAGCTGCAACCAGAATTCGAACTTTACCGGAATGAATGCTCTATTCTTTCTTGGGTCTAAGAAAGATGAGGCCCCTCAGAAATTCCTAGATGAGGTGTAAAAGGTTATAGACATAATGGGGGTTACTTCTAGTGAGAGTGCTGAGCTAGCTGCATATTAGTTGTAGGATGTGGCTCATACTTGGTTCAAGCAGTGAAAGTCAGAGAGGGCAGACGATGTAGGGTCAGTTGAGTGGGAGGAGTTTGCTTCAGTGTTCCTTGATAGATTCTTTCCCCTAGAGCTTAGAGAAGCTAAGGTGATAGAATTCATCAACCTCATGCAAGGCAATATGACAGTGAAAGGGTATTCTCTTAAGTTTACTCAATTAGACAGATATGCCCCTCATAGGGTTACAGATAGCAGGGCAAGGATGAGTAAGTTTGTTTAAGGGGTGAATGATAGTGTGGTTAATGAGTGTAGATCCGCCATACTGAATAGTGGCATGACTTTATCCAGGTTCATGAATCATGCTTAGCAGGTAGAGGAGTATAAGATTAAGATGAGGAAGAAATAGAATAAGAGAGTGAAGATAGGTAGTTTCAACTTTGCTCAACCTAAGTCAAAAGGAGGAAACCGTTCTGAGTTTCATCCTAAGTCATCAGTTCTAGATCCTTCTTTAGCCAGTTCTCCAGTTTGTAAGTTCAAAGAGGGTAACAAAGATAGAGTTCCAGGCTCTAAGTCCCAGGGTAGTGTGAGCAGTGCCCACACCTATCCTCTTTTCTAGACTTTTGACAAGCACCATCAGGGTATTTGTAGAGCTGGTAGTGGTATTTTTTTCAGATGTGGAAAGCCAGGCCACAGAGTCAGAGAGTGTCCTCAGCCAGGTCCTCGGGGTCAATAGAATCGCTCCTCAGCTTAGTTCGATTACCCAAATAAGCAGGGTGCCACCTCTAGTGCTACTAGTGGGCAACACCCAAATCGTCTCTATGCTCTTCATTCCTGATAAGATCAGGAAAATTCTTCTGATGTGGTTACCCGTATGTTACAGATCTTTCATATGCATATTTATGCTTTGCTATATCCAGGAGCTTCTCTGTCTTTTGTCACTCTTATATAGCAGTTGATTTTGGAGTCAGGCCTAAAATTCTAGTAGAGCCCTTTTCAGTCTCTACCCCAGTGGGTAAAACTATCATAGCCCGGTGGGTATAAAGGAACTGCCCAGTTATGATATCTCAGAAAGTCACTTCAGCAGACTTAGTCGAATTAGAGATGACTGATTTTGATGTCATTCTCGGCATAGATTGGCTTTATTCCTGCTATGCCATAGTCATTTGCAGAAATCGAATAGTCTAATTTCAGTTTCTGAATGAACCCGTCCTTG
This sequence comes from Capsicum annuum, assembly GCF_002878395.1. Classification (NCBI taxonomy): domain Eukaryota; kingdom Viridiplantae; phylum Streptophyta; class Magnoliopsida; order Solanales; family Solanaceae; genus Capsicum; species Capsicum annuum. The sequence continues at coordinate 19,243,735 of NC_061122.1, read as the reverse complement.
AGTGGACGGGTAGTACTTCCACGTTTAGAGGTTAGTTTGTTTCCTACCTTCGGGCATAAAAAATGATATCTAGAGGATGTGTCCATCATCTTGTTCATGTTAAGGATTCCTGTTTCGAGACTCCCAGTCTTGAATCAGTCCCAGTAGTGAATGAATATTCAGATATCTTTTCCAAAGATCTTCCAGGAATTCCTCCCGAAAGGGAAATAGACTTCAGTATTGATCTTCTTCCAGATACTCAGCCTATCTCTATTCCACCATATAGAATAGAACCAGCAGAACTCAAAGAACTAAAGAGCAGTTGAAGGATCTCTTAGATAAGGGATTCATTAGACCCAGCGTTTCCCTGTGGGGCGCACCAGTCTTATTCATATGCAAGAAAGACGATTCTCTCAAAATGTGCATTAATTGTCGTCAACTCAATAAAGTCACGATCAAGAATACGTATCCTCTTCCCAGAATCGATGACTTGTTTGCAAAACTTTAGGGTTCTAGTTATTTCTCTAAGATAGACCTCAGATCTAGCCATCATCAGCTCAGAGTCAGAGAATATGATATTTTGAAAACAACTTTCCGTACTCAGTATGGTCAATTCAAATTCTTAGTTATGTCATTTGTTCTTACCATTGCCCCATCTGCTTTCATAGACTTGATGAACCGTGTTTTTAAGAAGTACTTGGACATGTTCGTTATAGTCTTCATAGATGATATTCTGGTCTATTCCCGTAGAGAGCAAGATTATGTAGACCATCTCAGAAAAGTACTTTAGACTCTCAGAGATTATCAACTATTCACTAAATTTTGTAAGTGCGATTTTTGGATAAGGTCAGTAGCATTCCTTGGCCATATCATTTTCGGTGATGGCATTAGAGTAGATCCTCAAAATACCAAAACAGTAAGAAACTAGCCTCGCCCTATCTCTCTAGCAGATATTTGGAGTTTCTTGGGTTTGGCTGGTTATTATAGATGGTTTATTGAGGGATTTTCTTCTATTGTATCCCTATGTCCAGATTGACTCAAAAGAAAGTTAAGTTTCAGTTGTTAGATCCTTACGAGAAGAGTTTTCAGGAGTTGAAGACTCGACTCACCTCAGCTCCAATTTTAGCTCTTCCAGATTGTTCAGATGGGTTCGTAGTGTATTGTGATGCATCCAGAGTGGGTTTAGGTTGTGTCCATATACAGCATGGTAAGGTCATAGCCTACACCTCCAGACAGCTTAAGCCCCATGAAAATAATTACCCTACCCATGATCTTGAGTTAGCCGCCGTAGTATTTGCCTTGAAGATTTGGAGGCATAATCTATACGGTGTTCATGTAGATGTGTTCATTGATCATAAAAGTCTTCAGTATGTCTTTTCTCAGAAAGATCTCAATATTTGTCTGAAAAGGTGGTTAGAGCTCTTGAAAGATTACGACATAAACGTCCTTTATCATTCGGGCAAGGTCAATATAGTGGCCGACGCTCTCACTAGACTGTTTATGGGTAGTGTTGCTCATGTAAAGGATAGTAAGAAGGAGCAATCCCAGAAAGTCCACCAGCTTGCGAGACTAGGCGTTCGCTTAGTCGATTTAGAGGAGGGTGATATATGGGTTCAGAGTAGTTCAGAATTATCTCTAGTTTCCGAGGTAAAAGAAAAGAAAGATAGAGATCCCAGCCTTGTCAAGTTGAAAGAGTTAGTTCAGGATCAGAAAGTATAGGTTTTCTCCCAAGGGGACGATGGTGTTCTGCGTTATCAGGGTCATCTGTGTGTTCTAGCTGTAGATGACTTAAGGCAGAGAATTCTTGCAGAAGCGCATGGTGCACGCTACTCTGTTCATCCAGGGGCCACAAATATGTACTGTTACTTGTGGGAAGTCTATTGGTGGAATGGGATAAAGAGAGATATTGTAGAGTTTGTGGCTAAGTGCTCTACATATCAGTAGGTTATGATAGAGCATCAGAAGCCTAGTGGTCCAATGCAGGAGTTCATTATTCCTAATTGGAAGTGGGAAGAAGTGAACATGGACTTCGTGACGGGTTTGCCTCAAACTCGTCATCATCATGATTTAGTTTGGGTCATTGTAGATAGAATGACCAAATCAGCTCATTTTCTTCCAGTTCATACCTCTTATTTAGCCGAGGATTATGCCAAGCTCTACATCAGAGAGTTGGTCAGATTGCACATTATTCTGTTATCAATTATCTCAGACAGAGGTACCCAGTTCACCTCTCATTTCTGGAAAGTATTCCAAAAAAGTCTTGGTACCCAAGTTCAGCTTAGTACAACTTTTGATCCTCAGACAGATGGTCAAGAAGAAAGGACCATTCAGACTTTAGAAGATACGCTAAGGGCGTGTGCAATTGATTTTAAGGGATGTTGGGATGACCATTTACCTTTGATTGAGTTTGCATACAACACTTGCTATCATTTCAGCATTCAGATTGCTCCATTCGAAGCTCTCTATATGGTAGGAGATGTAGATCTCCAATTGGTTGGTTCGAAGTTAGTGAGGCCTCAGTTATAGGGCCTAACTTGGTACACTATAAGAAATACAGTTTTTTGTGACGACTTTCAGTGGCGACACAAATAGTTGCCACAAAAGCTAGCATTTCTGTGGCGACATATAAGGGTTGCCACAAAAGGTATAAGATTTAGGAGTGACCGTCAAAGTCTCCACTAATAGTGATATATTTAGTGGCGACTATGCGTAGGTCACCACAAAGGGTATAAGATTTAAGAGCGACCATTAAAGTCGTCCCTAATAGTGACATTTAGTGGAGACTATGCGTAGGTCGCCACAAAAGGTATAAGAATAGTGACATATTTAGTGGCGACTATAAAGTGCCCACTAATAGTGACATAGTTCGCCACAAAAGGTATAAAAATAGTGACATATTTAGTGGCGACTATGCGTAGGTCACCACAAAAGGTATAAGATTTAGGGGCGACCGTTAAAGTCTCCACTAATAGTTACTATATAGTGAGACTATGCGTAGGTCGCCACAAAAGGTTTAAGATTTAGGGGCGACCGTTAAAGTCGCCACTGATAAGACTCTCAGCTCAAGATATTTTACAACATTAGTTACAAATAAAAATTATTTATGATATTAATAAAAATATAGAATAATTAATGATATAAATTAAAAGGCCGAAAAGTTCAAAATGTAACAAATCAAAAGTTCAAATTTTCATTTTGCATTATTTTTTTCTTAAAAAAATAAATTAAGTTATTTATAAATATATTTTGGATATATATTTTATATATCGACAATCCACATTCATGATTTAAAGATGTACAAATTATTCTGGTACTTTTTAGTATCATTTTTTAAAATTTATTAATTCAAATACGATATCTTATATAATTTTATTAATATTTATTATTTTTTTCACGTAAATGTTCACACTCATAATTTACAAATATATTGTCTATTATTATTATATTTACTATAATTGTTATTGTTCTTGTTATTATTATCGACAGTTTTTATAATAATTTTGATGTAACATTAATTTATTTTTATAGGACATCTCATTAGTATTATGATTATTATGTTTATTAAACTAGCAGCCACTTTTATCCAATTTTTCTTTCTTGTGTTCAATTTTTGTAGAGAAGTATTATGTTATTTATTATTAACCTAAATTTTGATGAATAGAATTATTGTTTTTTGTTTTTGCCATAAATTGATATAGATTAATATTTATAAACTCTGATAAAGGGAGTCAATTTTAGCTCAAAACTAGAGATATTGCCCTTGCCAATAGCTACTCTTGAGAAAGAAACAAAGATAAAGTCAACACAAAACTTTGATACTGGAAAAAAACCCATGCATTACAAGTCATACAACCATAGTATTTCCTAGCATGAACTTTTAAGCCTGCCTGTTCCTCTTCTTGACACCTGACTTGGCGATCTTGAGACTCCTGTTCACAGCACTCAACCTTGCGAGGGCTGCCTTCTTCAGGTCTATCCTGTAGTAGTTGTCTGCAACCTGGTTTGTTACAGCCTTAGCCATTCTACGGAACTCCTTCTTCATCACAGATTTGTTCAGCAAGCTTGAAGGTTTATTTTGCTTCTTGGTCTTCGATGTAGCAAGCAAAATAGCTTTATATTTTCCCTCAGGCTGGATATTCATAGTTTTCTTATTTTCTAAGCCAGAGTGCTTGTAAGAGTGAAGGTCATAGAGATTGTTAGGTTCTTTGCTGAAGACGACGCCGGCGGTACCATTACCGAACTCCTTAACCAAAAAGAAGTTGTTCTTCTTCACGATCTCCCATACTAGTTGCCCTGGAACGGTTGTCATTTCTACAAAGACAAAGAAAAATGGATTCCTAGGGTTTCCTTTTGACGGCGGGATGAGGAGGATTCTGAGAGCTTCATGAATACAATTATTGGATATCTAGTAAAAAATATTTTCTTTGTCCTACTTTATTAAAATTGTAAAATAGGAAAAAAGGTTAATAACATACAAGAAGAAAATAAAAAGTGTAGTTACAATAGGCAGCAACAAACTCAAATAATCTTTTTATTTCATCTACATCTAGAATAAAAAAAAGAGTGGATAATGGAGATTTGAGAGAGAAATTGAGAAAGAGAGAGGTACAGAGAGAACAGTGAGAGGGGGAAGATCGGAGACAGAGAGAAGGGGGTCGAAGATCGGCGAGTCTTCGCCTGAATCTTGCTGGAAAAGGGGTCATCTACCACTGAGAAACACCACCAGCCCCCTTCCCCACATTTTTCGATTAAACCATCACCAGAAACGTCCCTTCCCAAAAACCCAATTAAAACCAGCTTCAACGCACTTCAAATCCCCTCAAAAAAACCCGGCCAATATTCAACAAGAACAGTCACCCCATTCCCTTTTCAGTGACTATTCATAAAAAATCCATCAAAAAACGACACGGGATGGGTTATGGTCTTTTCAGTTTGTGATTCTTGGTTCCATTTAGGCGAGGAAATGCAAAGGGCGTTAGATCGAAGTTGAATTTATTTGTTTGGTTGACTTTTGTTCGAGATTTCGGTGGCGACATCGAACAAGTTGGATTTGAAATAAATTGAGGTCCATTTCTTATATCTCTCTCAAGTAATTTTAATTGTTTGATATTTTGTTGTGTTAAATTCATAGTGTAGATTTTGTTTTCATTGATTTTGAGATAGTATCATGATAGATTGACGTTGGTAGGAAAATGATAGGTTGGATAGGCAAACATTAATTCTTGTTAATTCAGCTCGCTTATACAGATTCTGTTGCACAATGCCTACAACTAGATTAAATTATCTTCACAGATGTTGCAATGAAACAAGAGCCTAGCGTTCACTGGACACTGATAGTATCTTGGGTTTGAATGAATTATAATGTATACCTTTTTCTGTCTGAGCTGCAGAAAGTTATGCCCCCGCTTACATTTTCCGAGCTTAGGAGTTGTGTTTGTTTGTAGTCCTTTATGTGATTTGGGTGTTTTTTGGTTTATTTTTGCATTTGGGGTTTGCTTAATTTTGGCATATTAAGGCCTAACCACACCATCAAAGTTTTGTTGTTTCTATATTTTTCAGTAAGTATTGTTGAAGTTGTGAACTTTATTTGATTTGGGTGTTGTTGAGGTTTACTTAGTTTTAGCATGTTAAGGCTTAATCACACCATCAAAGTATTTTTGCTTCTATATTTTCAGCATTAAGCTGTGAACTTAATGGGATTTGGATATTGTTTTAGTGTTGTTTTGTTCATTTTGGTATGTGGGTTTTGCTTAGTTTTGACTTTGAACTTTATGTGATTTGTTGGGTGTTGTTTTCATGATATCTAGTTTATTTTGGCATGTTGGATTTAGTAATTTTTGGCAGTGCACTGATTCAGTAACTGACCAGAAAAAAAGATAGCATATTAAGGTCTAATCACACCATTAAAGTCTTTTTATTTCTATATTTTTTCAGCAGGTATTCTTGAAAGTTGTGAACTTTTTATGATTTGGATGTTCTTTTAATATTGTTTTGTTCATTTTGGCATGTAGGTTTTACTTAGTTGGCTACATTACTAATTTCATTGATAAACGACTTTCGCCTTGGTTCTTCATTGAACAATAGCTTACCTAGAGAAGGCTTAGCTACAATGCTAATTTTCAGCTCTTCACATCTGCTCTGCTGCTACTGGTTTAGTCTGGAATGAGCAAACCAAAACTTCATTTTTGGTTGTGGTTGGAGGGGTGTGGAGGGGCTTCTATCCTTTGATAAACATATAATTTTTGTTTGCACAGATTATAAAAGTAAAGCAGATTCATATCTGGTTTAAAAAATTTTCCTTATTTCTGCAATCAATTTGCATAGAATAATAATATATACACAAATTTTGGTAGGCTTGTCAAGTTTATTGCCCCACTGAGTTTTATCTCGTTTCAGTGTAAATAAATCAATACCAAAGAAGATGGATAATGTGTTAATGAAGTAGAAAAGGAGATTTGTGTAAGTACTCTGTTGAGTAATTTTTATCGTTTTAACATTCTGTTGTTAAATCTATAGTCTAGTGAAACTGTTTGGGACTCTTTCGATTCACTAGCATTGTTGCCTTGTTATTATCTCATTTTCTTGTTCAAAATACAAACTCAAAGTCTAGTGAAGCTGTGTTATGCCTATTTTGATTCACTAGAATTTTTACATTGTCTTTCATCTAATTTTCTTGTTCAAACACATAAACTCAAAGTCTAGTGAAGCCGTGTGAGGCCTATTTTGATTCACTAGCACCTTGTTGTTCATCTTTTTATTATTGTGTTGGTTGGAATCTATTGATACACACATAGTCCTGTATCAATATGGCATTACAATATCCATTGTTGTAACGCTTTATGAAGTGTATTTATATGTATTCGGGTTAGCTGATAGGTTTTTGATAGGCCTATTTACAAAGGAAACTCTAGTAAAATTATTTGAAAATTTTGACAATTAATAGAATTTTAGGACCACATAATGGATAAAATGAAGTGGAAGTTAAGCAAAAATGTGTTAAGAATTGATATGCCTAGCATGAATAAGTTTGGTGGTGTTAGCTGAATTGAGATCTTTCTTTTTTACTGGCTAGATCTTTTTGTTAGTTTCATTGTCGTTTTAGTCTATTTTGGTTTATCTAAGAGTAGTTAAAAGAGAATTTTATTTCTTGGAAAATAGAAAAGGGCAGATTTTTTATTGAGTCAAAGTTCCTAAGCTTTCTTAATGTAATTCATCATTTGAGGAATTAAAAGTCTTATCATTTTGGAAGAGCCAGTCTGATAAGTACGTTTTTATCCCCATTTGTAAGGTGAGTAATGAGGGAGATTACCACAGGGGGCAAACTAGCTTGTGCATTCTGGAATCTTTAATGTATTCCATAGTATTTTAATTCAAAGATATTGTTGTCATCACTTTTACAAAACTACATTAAGATTTCTCAAATTATTACTTGCATTTTAACAAGTTAGAATTGAAACTTCGCTTTATTTTTTATTTCAAGGACAGGTAATTTCATGATGGAAATTGTTAGCCATGAGAAGTTTGAAGATATTTTGTTATTTTCTTTCTTATATGTATATCACCTTGATTTATTACCCATTAAAAACTATATAATTCTCTTCTGGAGAAATATATTTCAATATCGTCTTTGTACTTTTAAGTATTGTAGTTGTATTATTGGCAACGAAGCAGACAATATATAATTTATATTTTTTTTGAGGAAAAAAGTGAGTATTAGTGGCGAACCATAGTTGCCACAAAAAAGTGAGTACTAGTGGCGACCCGTAGTCGCCACAAATAGGGAGTATTAGTGGCGACCCATAGTCGCTGCAAAAAGTCATTTTAAAAACAAAAATAAAATTCAATCTTTTGTGGAGACAAAATATCGCCACTAAATCATTGTTTTGTGGCGTATTTGCTTGCTTTTTTGTGGCAACTTTTGTCGCTACAGAATGTATGTTTTATGGCGACTTACATATGTCGTCACAAAATACTTTTAGTTAAGGAAGTAATTTCTACGACCCTAATGTCGCTGCTAAATATATTTAGTGGCGACTTTTGATTCTTTTGCTGCGACTTTTGTCGCAACTAAAAATCAGATTTTTTGTAGTGGTATTCGACGCCTTAGAGAAAGTCCAGTTGATTAGAGAAGGACTCTGGGATGCTCAGAGCCGACAGAAGTCTTATGCAGATATTCGTAGAAAGGATCTCCAGTTCAAGATTGGTGACTATGTCTATCTAAAGATCTCTCCCATGAAGGGAGTGAAGAGGTTCGTTAAGAAGGGAAAGCTCAGTCCCCGATATGTCGGTCCCTTCAAGTTTCTCAGTCCATTTGGCAGGGTAGTTTATGAGCTCGAATTGCCTTCAGATCTAGCCTCAGTTCATCTAGCCTTCCATGTCTCTTTGCTTAAGAATTGTATAGGTGACCCATCAGTTGTAGTCCCTATTCAGAGCATTGATGTTCAGAACAACCTCTCTTATAAAGAGATTCCAGTTGAAATCCTAGACTCTCAGACTCATATACTGAGGAACAAAGAAGTCCCTCTAGTTAAAGTTTTTTGGCGAAATCAGTCTGACGAGGGAGCTACTTGAGAAATAGAAGCAGACATGCGTACCAAGTATCCTCACCTCTTCTTCGCCGACTCAGATCAAGCTCAAGGTAATAGTTCTCCTTAAGCTTACTCAGTTTCATGTTTAGTGTTCGTTACAAACTTGGTATCAAATACCAATGCATATTCAGTCATGTATTCATGTATTAGCTTAATTATATAATTATGCATCAGGCATGCATTCTCATTGTGAGAAACTTAGTTTATTAGAACATCCAGTCATGCATTCATGAATCAGTTACACATGCATTAGATAAGCGTGTTCAGTATGATATGCTTAGTTATAAGTCATGTATGTTATGAGATCATGTTTCAATTGTTCATGTTCAGTATGTACGTTGGTTATCTTCTCCCCTCACTCTCAGTCTCATTCGAGGATGAATGTTCTCAAGGGGGAGATATTGTAATACCCCGTACTTTTTCCTAGCTTGAAATCATCTCAAGAATATTGAAAGCTTCCATTAAAAGATGAATCCACTTTTGTACATGTGGTATTTTTAATATTTTCACTTTTTTCATGTGGAAATTGAATTAGCATTCCAACGATACCAATTTCATCAAAATTCGACATCGGAGGAGAAAGTTATAGCCAAAAGACGGATGGAAGTAAAACCTCCCAGGTGCGACAGTGAGGCCGATGGATCGTTGGACTAGTGACGGACCATCGCCCATGACCATCACAGCAAGGCAGTGAGAACTACCTTCTTGTTAGGAGTGATGGCCCAAGCCGACGGACCGTCGCTCAGGCCGTCGCAAGGAAAACAATGAGGCCACCTTCTGGATCAAACCTATGATAGATGATCGCCCAAGCCATCACAGCCACAATAGTAAGACCCCATTCTGCCTAGAAGTGACGGTCAGGACCGATGGACCGTCAACCCAGTAACGGACCATCGCAACCACCGTTGCAGGTCCCGATTCAGCAAATTAAAGCTGTTTTTAAAGGGTAATTTAGTCATTTACCACCCACCTGTATATATACCCAATTATGTCCGATTTCATCCATTTGGTACATTATTACTTCACAACCAATATTAGGATTTATCTTTAACATTAATCTCCAAGAACAAAATCTAATCTTGTTCAAGAACTAAGGGATTGTCAATTCTTCAAGTTCAATAACATCAAGAATATTAACCCAGGTATGCATAGTGTTCATTCACGGACTCCTTTCGTCCATGAAGTCCAAGAATCCCTTTTCCAACTTCAAGTTATGGATTTTATTTATGATTTTATGATTGAGCTATTCTTGTTCACGTTGATAAATGAGAAATTAAATTCTACTACATGTTGGGTGATAATTTTTATGTGGGTTTAATTATTATAGATATAGATTCATGCAAACCTATGACTAAACCCTTGAATGATGAAATTAGAATGTGACGATGATGTTTAATTGTTGTACAATGATGTTTACATGTACTATGCCTACAATATGCTTGATTTAATGCCTAAATAAAGGAAAAGTGCCTAACTAGCATGTTGTCATGAAATCCCCATGTACGTTCAAGCTTTTGCCTATCAAATGTTTGATGAAATGCTTCAGTAAATGCATTATGGTGATTATTATGTATTCAAGAAAGTCATGCTTTGTAAGTTTCCTTCTATCGAGTCCTGGGAGTACTCGTACCCAAAATACTAGCTGTGTGCTTAGAGCCATGTCATGTTTTCATGATACTCTTAGTCAATCTATGATCCTTAGACTTCAGACAGTTTTATGACTCAAAAAATCTCTATGATCTCATGAACTCAGTCAGTTGTCAAATATCAGCAGTATTTCATTAGTTAACGGAAGTCAGTAACTCAGTCTATGTTCAGTTTCATAAAATCATATTCAGTGTCTATTCAGATGGGAGTAGAAATTAGCACTGAGCGAACCCAAGGGTAGGAACTCACCTGTAATATAAGGGTGTGATTCTTAGAAGCAATCCTTGCATTCCAGAACTATGTAGCTAGCATAGGTTGAGACATCATAGACTGCTATATGAGGGTATGTGAGGGTTCGTACCATTCTCATTAGATTTACCTCTTATATTAGGGTCACTCACATGTTATCCATACCAGTAGTGCGGTATTAACACCCTTCTAATCAGGGCACAGATTGGAACTCGATTTATCTATAGTGCATCATTTGGGGCATGTCGTTTAGATGACTATCTACCATAGTCTCAATATCAGCCTCTGTAAAAAAACTCAGATAGTTCTTTATTATTTAGGACTGTCAGATACAGTCAACTCAGATACAGTACAGAACTCATCTAGTTTCATCAGATTCAGGGACTGTTAAATACGGTCACTCATGTTATCAGTTATATCAGTTATCAGTATGTCATGTTATCATGGTATCAGCGTTAGTATTTATGTCTCATGCAAGTACTCTCACACTCATGATAGTCAGTCTGTTATTATATTTGTTTATGTATATGAACCCTATGCATTCAACCTCACATGCATACCAGTACATTCAAAGTACTAGCGTATTTGTGCTATAGTGTCTTATACCATAGGTTCAGAGACACGAGCTCCAGAGCATCAGTAGATTCCAGTCTCAGCAGTCAGAGTTAGAAGTGAGTCCTCATCTTTTGAGGACACGATCAGCATTGTATTAGCTCATTAATTTATTTATTAGTTGGAGTTAGTTGGGGACATGTCCTATTAACTCCTTATTTAGAAAGTCATGTTTAGAGGCTTTTCAGGCTACAGTATATTTAGATAGCTTATTTCAGTTATGTTTTGGGTATTTCATACCCCATCCACATGTTATGATTTGTCATATCTAATGTTATAGTTTTGAACCTTATGGCCTTTCAGTTCATGTTTCTGCATTATACAATATGTATATAGTATACAGATACAGATATCATTCATGGGTTAGATTATGGTCTTTTGGGGTCATGAGCACCGTGTAACGTTCTAGGTACCAGATTCGGGGAGTTACATATAAGTAAGACATTCATCATTTCCTTTAAGGTTTGATTTTTCCTTTTCGCAATTCCATTAGATTGAGGTGAATATAGGGCTGTAGTTTGATGGACAATTATACTATCTACTCATATTTCTGCAAAGGGAGATTCATATTCTTCACCCCTATCACTTCTTATTATTTTGATCTTTTTCTCTAACTGATTTTCAACTTCTAGTTTATATTGCCTAAACGTATCTATTGCTTCATCCTTATTGTTTAAAAAATAGACATAACATTATCTTGTGAAATCATCAATAAAAGTTACAAAATACTTTTTTCCAACACGAGATAGTGTTGACTTCATATCACAAATGTTAGTGTGGATTAAGTCTAAGGTTTTGAAATTCCTTTCAACGGACATATACAGATGCTTAGAATACTTTGATTCCGCACACGTTTGACATTTTGATTTACTGCACTCAAAGTTTGACAAAACTTCTAAGTTAATCAGTTTTCACAATGTTTTGTGATTGTATCCTAATCGTTCATGCCACAAATCATTAGACTAAAGCAAGTAAGAAAAAACTGAACTTTGATTGATTTCAACATTCATTTTGAATAGGCCTTTTCCTACGTACACTTCTCCTTTACTAAGTACAATTTTTTTTAAAAATAAATACACATTTGAATTCATTTTTATCTAGAAGTGATACAAAAATTATGTTCTTCTGTAACTCTGATACATAAAGGACATTGTTCAAAGTCAATACTTTGCCTGATGTCATTTTCAGGCAGACCTTTCCTGCTCTTTCAACTTTTGCAGTTGTGGAGTTTGCCATATAGATCTTCTCTTTTCCTTGAGCCAGAGTAAATGCAGCAAACAAATCCTTATTTGCACAAACGTGGTGGGTGGCACCAGAATCCATCCACCATTCTCAAGGATTTCCCACCAAGTTGCATTAAAGACAGCATGGCACACAGATAGTCTATTTCTTTCTTGGATTCAACCATATTTGTTTGGTCCTTCTTTTTGCCTTTCTTTGGGGTACGACAATCTGTCGACTTGTGGCCAATCTTGCCATAATTGAAGCATTTTTTCTTGAATTTCTTCTTAGATTGATTTCTTTCTTGTTCAGCTTTCTTTCATTTTTTTGAGTTGTTGTGGTCGCCTTCTACAATGTTTGCTTCGCTCATTGCAGAATTTCCTTTCGACTTTCTTTCCACAACTTTCTTGCCTTCTTTAATGTATAGTCTCACTATGATATCTTTGACTGTCATCTCCTTTTGTTTATGTTTCAAGTAGTTCTTAAAGTCATTCCACATAGGTGGCAACTTCTTTATTATTTCCGTGACTTAAACGCCTCGTTCACAATCAAACATATAATAAAGTTTATGTGAACATTAAGAACATTTTTAACATGTTCAATAAAGGTATTTACTAAAATCATACCTTCCACAAGGAGATCGTGGATGATAAATTGTAGTTCCTGTATTTGAGACACAACAGACTTGCTGTCAATCATTTTAAACTCAAGGAATCTTGCAACAAAGAACTTCTTGGTTCCAACATCCTCAGTCTTGTATTTTTTTCCAGTGCACTCCACAACTCTTTTGATGTTTTCATTCCACTGTACACGCTGTATAGGTCATCTTGGAGTCCACTTAGAATGTAATTCCTGCATAGGAAATCAGAGTGTTTCCACGTGTCCATTACGACAAATTTTTCCTGGTCTGAAGTTCCTTTGGGCACCTTTGAAGCTTTTTCAGATGTAAATCTTTGAAGACACAATGTTTTATGGTAGAAGAATATCTTCTATTACCACCTTTTAAAATCAACACCCATGAATTTTTTGGGTTTCTCCGCTGGTACCATTGCCTGCGGAACACTTGTACAACTCATTGTGGCAATATTAGCTGTTGCCATACTTTTCCCAACATCATTCATATGACTATCAGTAGTCATTTTCCTATCACAAAAAGATAGTCAACTTTAGTATATCAAACTACTACTAATACAGTTGTAGCAAATTTAACAACCTCTTGTTTCTAGTTTAACGATGAAGTTTTGTGACTTTCAATCATTAACTGAGTGACATTTAATTTGTGATGAAGTTTTTATGACTTCAAATTACATGTTAAGTTCAAACAGAGTGGAAAGCATAAAGATTTATTCTCCATAAACCAAATATATAGATTCTGGTTATTTTCTTAAGATTGTTGTTTTCGGTACACAAAATTTGTATGTTAGTTCAGTAAACTTCAAAACAATTTCAAGACGTTTCAAGAACACTTATGAAGTTGTCCAATACCTTCAACACAAGTTCACTATGAACTATCAAAGAAGTGTGTTCTATTATTAAGAAATAAGATAAAATAGAATAAGCCAAGTCCTTCGAATTCACGAAGCTTCCTTAAGGAAATAATTCCTCTCAAGTACCCGAGGTTGCGGAATTTTCCTCCTAGGATAAAATGACTTCACAACCAGAAAGTAGCGGTACCTCAAACGTTCTGGTTTTCTTTGAACTCACTCGACGGGAGATGATCACACGGTGTTTGTAAGAAGACAAGAAGTGTTTTAATACAGAAAACTTTTGTACTAAACCTGTGAAAAAATGTAGGTTTATATAGCCATGATCAAGTGCCTCTTCGGAAAGAAGGAAATGGTTCATTGGAAAGGTGTATATTTTCTGAATAGTCATGTCTCTCCATTTGAAATAGTGTTTCTTTTCCGAGCAGTCACAACCATCCAAATAGGTCATACCTTTTTTGTTTCATTTCGTTGAAGGGTTGCATCCCTTGTGAGGAAGCATTTTGCATTTCTGCAGTTGTTTCTGCACTGCATGCAGGTATGTTAATGGAGAAACAAAAACTATTGTATTTTTGGAATATGTAAATAAATTTTATCTAAAAAATTAATTGCATCGATCATATGAAGCCGAAGCCGAACGAACGACGACGACGGCGACATGAGGCACCTCTTGGTTCTTGTCTCACTTAACTTGTGGAGTTTGTGTTTCTTAATATAAACACATGAAAGTTTCATTCTCCCACCAATGTGGGAAATTAGTGGACTTTCCTTTCTTTTGAGTACACTTTCCTTTTTTAAGTGTTATCTCAATTTCTCCTCCACTTAATTCCCTCTATTTTTCATTCATACTTTTAATCTTGAAACCAACATACATAACCACCCCTTTAAATTTATCAGATATTTTATTTAAATACTCAAATTAAATCTTGTTTCAGTTGAACACCTCAATTTTTAATAAAGTGTTTGAATTAAACTTTCGATTTAAATATTTGAAAAAAAAATCATGTGTAAGCCACTTTTTTAATTATATGTATTTACCTCAATAATGTGTACAACTTCAATCATTTTCTACTTGATATTGATACATATAATTAAAGGAGGTGATATATTGTAGGTGATTAAGACGAATGAAAACATGCATGATTTTTTTCATAACTTGAATCAAAAGTGTCTAATTAAAACACTTAACAAATTTAAAGTTGAAATGTTTAATTTTAAAAAAATTTAATTCAAGTATCTAAATGAAATATCCTGATAAATTAACTCCTATTTAACTTTATTTTATTCCATCAAATTATTTTCCTTTTCTAGATCTTAGCTCTCAAACTTGTTTCCATAATTATTTTCCTTTTATATATCTTATTTCTCAAACCTCGTTTCCATAATTATTTTTCCTTTTTTGGCTTTACAAAAGTAAAGGAAAGTGGACACCACACCAAATTGAGAATTGAGAAGTACTACTTCGGTTAATTTTATTTGTCAAATTTGAATTTTTGTATGTCTTGATGGTTGAATTCATAATAATAATTAGGATCTAATTTGATACTTGGTTTTAGTATGAGATAAACGAAGAACAACATGAACATAAAGTAAAATGCAATAAAAGTAAAGATACAAGATGTTTAATGTGGAAACCTTCTTATTCAAGAGAGTAAAACCGTGATCTTATCTCTGTAGGATTTCACCAACAACTTCACCAATCAACAAGCAACGATTTTGATTACAACTCTATGAAATCTAGGAATTAAACTCGTAATCCCTACTCACTAGCAATACCTCTATTGCTACACCTATTTCACAGTACTACTAGAAAGACTCCATTGTTTGTTATTGTTTTTCTCTTTCAGTCGTTGTTAGTGTTTTAGTTGATCGAGTCTTTAGCAAATTAGTGGTTTGTTGAATAAAAGTAGCTGAATCTTTTGAGCCTATTAGTAGCTGAGTAATAGTACGAGTTAGTGGATTGCTTTATTTAATTTACGTTAGTAAAAACTCTATCTAAAGAGATCAATTGTTATACTTCAGCCAATTGAATAGAGTCCTATCATTCTTTTACTCTCCTAAAGTTTAGTCTTTTTCATCGGTGGTTTCAGCACCAGTTTTACGAGAAAAATGCATAAGAAAATTGTAGCAGCAACGCGAACGTATGGCTTCAAAAAACTTTGTGCAGGCATCCATTCCTCGCTTTAATGGCCACTGTGACCATTTGAGCATATTGATAGAGAATTTCCTAAGATCAAAGGAGTACTGGCAAGTGGTTATGGATGGCATGCCAGAACCCGCAGAAGGCATAACAGTGTCAGACCCACAAAGAGCAGAAGTAGAAGCGAAAAAGTCAAAGGACCTCAAGGCGAAGAATTATCTTTTCCAAGCAATTGATTAGTCAATCATGGAAACTATTCTTTCTAAAGACACCTCTAAGATGATTTGGGACTCCATGAAGAAGAAATATCAAGGATCAACAAGGGCAAAGAGGCAACAGCTTCAAGCACTTCGTTCAGAGTTCGAAACTCTTCGAATGAAATCTAAAGAGTCCATTACTGACTATTTTTAATGGGTGACGATAGTCGTCAACAAGATGCGGATCCACGATGATAAGTCAAATGAAGTTATAATTGTTGAAACGATTCTTTGATCAATGACACCAATATTTAACTTTGTCGTTTGTGTTATTGAAGAGTCTCATGATATTGATATGCTTTAAATTGATGAATTACAAAGTTCTTTGTTGATCCATGAGCAAAAAAATCACTCAACAAGAAAAAGAGGAGGTGGCATTGAATGCCTCAACAGATGATTGTTCCGAAGAACAATAGAGGTAATAGTAGAGGCAGAGGCAGAGACAGATGCTGAGGCAATAGTGTAAATAATCAGTGCGTCACTACCATGATAATCAAGGTAGAGGAAAGGGAAGAGGTGGCTATAACTCAAAGTCATCAAACAAGTCTAAAATTGAATATTACAGATGCCACAAGTTCGGTCATTATTAATCAGAATGCCGAACAAATTTGTCTAATCTGCATGTACAGGAATCTAATTTTTCCGAACAGGAGGAAGAAGAGATCTCTTTGTTGATGGTTTGCCACATGAAGGAGGAAATAAATAAGAATTTATGGTACCTCGACTCTGGATGTAGCAATCATATGAGTGGAGATAAGTTAGTTTTCTCTGCCTTGGATGAATCTTTCGAGATTGTGTGAAGTTTGGGAACAACTCCAAAGTTGCATCCATAAGAAAAGTGCAGGTTCTAATTCAAACCAATAGAGATTTCAGCCAGACAATTGCTAATGTTCTTTTTGTTCCAGATTTGAAGACCTATCTTTTGAGCATTGGCTAATTGCAAGATAAAGGGCATGAAATATGCATAAAAGATTGAGTTTGTAGAATTCTATATGCCCAACTTGGACTAATTGCTCAAGTTAAATGACTAGAAATAGAATGTTCCTTCTCTATCTCCACAATGTTTATCATACATGTTTTTTGCTAAATTAAAGGATGAGGCACGGTTGTGGCATTTTTGTTATGGGCACCTTAATTTTAACACACTGAGAATGCTAAATCAAAAGACCATGGTGAACAGCCTTCCTTAAATTGTAGCTCCTTCAGGAACTTCTGAAAGTTGTGTTGTTAGCAAACAACCTCGCAGTCAATTTCTACAAGGCAAATCTTGGAGAGCAAAGGCATTGCTGGAATTGGTGCACTCAGATGTATGTGGACCGATAAATCCAAATTTCAATGGTGGAGAAAGGTACTTCATAACCTTTATTGATGACTTCAATCAGAAAATATGGGAGTATTTTTTACAAGAAAAGTCCGAAGCATTTGACGTTTTAAAATGTTTTAAAGTACTTGTTGAGAAAGAAGTTGGCAGTCCATTGAAAGTTCTTCGTACTGATGGAGGAGAGTTCAATTCTCAGGAATTTATGAAATTCTGTGAGAAAAATGGAATCAGGAGTCAACTTACTACAACTTACACATCTCAGCAAAATGGTGTTTGTGAGCGAAAGAATCGCACAATCCTCAACATGGTGAGTAGAATTTTGACAAGGAGCGGTGTCTCAAAATTTTTTTGGCCAGAAGCTGTTGACTGGAGTATTCATATTTTAAACAGAAGTCCAACTTTGTCTATTCAAAATATGACTTCAGAGGAGGCATAGAGACGACAAAAACCAAGAATTGACCAGGCCAGAATCTTCGAATGTATGGCTTATGATTATGTTCCAGACCAAAAAGGATCAAGTTAGATGATAAAGGAGAAAAATGATTTTTTCTTGGCATTAGTAATCATTCTAAGACTTATAAGTTATATAATCTTAACACCAAGGAAATTGTCATTACCCATGAAGTAATCTTTGATGAAGATGCCACCTGACCATGGAAGGACAAAGGAAATCATCAGCTTGTTCCAGTAGCTTCTGAAGAGGAAATACTACAACTGGAGGAGACAAAACAGTTGACAAATTTAGATCCTATTTAATCACTAGTTTCAGCTCCTACAAAACAAGAGGAGTGACCTCAACGATAAAAAAGAAGACCCACATGGATGACAGATTTTGAGGTAACTGGAATTAATCAATTGGAATATCGACTCATTCATTTTGCCCTATTTTCATATTGTGATCCTACTACTTTTGAAGAAGCTATCAAAGATGCAAAATGGTGAAAGGCAATGGTTCAAGAAATTGTCGCAATTGCTAGAAATGACTCTTGGGAGTTGATTGAGCTTCCAGAAGGGCATAAGAAAATTAATGTTAAGCGGATATACAAGAAAAAGATGAACAAGGAAGGTGAAGTTGAGCAGCACAAAGCACCCTTAGTAGCTAAAGGCAATAAACAAAAGTTCGGTGTGGACTACAGGGAAGCTTTTGCTCCGGTGGCATGACTTAACCCTATCATATCAGTGATAGCTTTGGTTTCTCAACACTCATGGCCTATTTTTCAAATGGATGTTAAAGCAGCCTTCGTACATGGGGACTTGGATGAACAGGTATTTATTGATTAACCTCCTGGTTATGCCAAGGTTGGAGAAGAGCATAAGGTGTGTAAATTAAAGAAGGCATTATATGGACTATAACAAGCCCCACGATCTTGATATAGTCGTATAAATGCTTATTTTCTAAGGAGGGATTTAAGAAATGTCCATATGAGCACACACTCTTTATAAAGATTGATGATAAAGGAAAAATGCTCATTATTTGTTTTTATGTGGATGATTTGATTTACACTGAAAATGATATCTCCATGGTTGAAATTTTTAAGAAGTCCATGAAGGTTGAATTTGATATGACTGATATTGGAATGATACATTACTTTCTTGGCATTGAAGTTGTTCAATCTACTGATGGGATTTTCATCGCACAAAAGAAGTATGCTCAAGAGATTTTGGACAGGTTTCAGATGAAGGGTTGCAACTCTACCAGCAGTTCCACTGAGTTTGGTTCAAAGCTCACTAAAGAACCTAGAGGAAGAAGAGTTGACAACACTCTCTACAAGCAAATAGTGGGAAGCTTGATGTATTTAACGGCCACAAGGCCTGATATTATGTATTCTCTAAGTCTTATTAGAAGATACATGGAAAGTCCCAAAGAGGTGCATCTTCTAGCCGCAAAGAGAACTTTTCGCTATTTGCAAGGAACTACTAATTATGGTCTGTTCTATGCGAAAGGAGAAAAGTCAGACTTGGTTGGCTTTACTGACAGTGATTATGCTAGAAATTTGGATAATTGGAAGAGTATGTTTGGTTATGTCTTTACGATGGGGTCGGGAGAAATTTCATGGTCTGTACGAAAGCAATCAATTGCAACTTTATCAACTACTGAAGCTGAATATGTAGAAGCAGCATGTGCCTATCAAGCAATTTGGATGCGCAAGGCTCTTGAAGAAATTAATTTCAAGCAAAATGGCTCTACACTATCATTTAGTGTGACAGCAAGTTCAGCAATAAAGCTCTCCAAAAATGCTATTCAGCATGGGCGAAATAAACATATTAATGTCAAATTTCATTTCTTAAGGGACCTCATAAAAGATGGAGTAATTGATCTCATTTTCTCCAGAAGTGAAAATCAGATTGTTGATGTGTTTACTAAATCTCTCAAGTTGGCATCCTTCCTGAAGTTCAGAAAACTACTTGGTGTTTGCAATTTGGAAAATCACATTTTAAATGTGTTGTCTATTTTAAGGATGTTATACTGACAGTGTGACTTTCAGTTTAAGGGAGAGATTGTTGGTTATTGTTTTTCTCTTTCAATCGTTGTTAGTGTTTTAGTTGACTGAGTCTTTAGCAAGTTAGAGGTTTGTTGAATAAAAGTAGCTGAATCTTTTGAGTCTGTTAGTAGTTGAGTAATAGTAGGGTTAGAGGACTGCTTTTTTTTTTTTTTTAATTTTACGTTCGTAAAAACTCTATCTAAAGAGATCATCAATTGTTGTACTTCAGATGAATGAGAATCTTAGCCAATTGAATAGAGTCCAATCATTCTTTTACTCTCCTGAATTTTAGTCGTTTTCATCATCCATTAGCTAACTCTAGCTAAAAAAGCATCTCAATATAAAATTAAGAGAAATATCCACGAGAATCTCTAATTGAGAAGCGATTTACAATTGGAAGAACCAAGACAAAGACTCAATTAACCTAGAAACAAAGACATATTCAACTATGAACAAAAAGTTTCTAAGTTGTTAAATATTTGTACTATCAGAAAACAAATTCAGCTTTTGCTTAAGAGAATGTTCCTTTGATATTTGCAAAAACTAAGCTTCTTCTTCAAGATGATGTGTGTATATATAATTAGCAATGGGAGAGAATGCTTCTCATTAGAGGACATGAAAAGAACTACTACAGTGTGCATTTCATTACTCTGCTGTAATTGCCAGAGCCGTACGAGAACAATTGACCTATGTCACAATCCGAGACGAGGCTTTGGCTGTGACGAGAATCCCAATCCTATAAAGGACAAAGATAACCCCTTAGCATTACATCATAAGAATAGTCATAAAAAAAAGTTGTGGAAATAGGCCCATAACATATGAGGTTCATAGTACATAATTAAGAATCCAAGTCTTGGAAAACAACATGAAATGTATGTCTAATTCGGTCTATGAAGCCTCTAACAATGTAAATGAAAATCCTATGCCAAAACATGGCCCTGACAATATCATAAATAAGATAAGCAAAGTTCTACTAAATGAAACACAGACCTTGTGAAAGATGAATGACTCACCACTTGCTAGTAGTTGTCCCAAAAGAATCCTAGTGCTGAGCAGGGTCATGGGAGACTGCTTTGGAACCTACATCATGAAAGGATGTTGCATTTGGGGACCGTTAGTACAATGAGTAACGATGAGTATTGATATGCGACCCAAGGAGAGAGACAAGCAATTTATAAGTTAAAATGTAATGGCATAACCATTTGAAACAACAAGCCTAAACTGTACAGTTTGCACTGACATCTAGTAAACCATGAACTATATGGGTATGATATTCGCCCAATCAGTGGGACCCACAATCCATGTTTGCCGCATAAACTGAGATCACATAATTTAGCCATCATAATATTGTCATTTAGGACTAACATCATAACGTTGTCCAATTAAGGCACGAGCCACTCCAACATCGGCAAAACATAGGTTTCGGGCGTTGGGTCACGAGGACTTACACCTTCTCGTTAGACTATAAAATTTCCTATAAGCCCAAATTAAAACATTGTTTGAAATCGTTTATTCATAGAATATTTCATCAAGACATTCACATTTTGATATCGTCATACCAAGACTTGCAAGTCATCTATACCATTTCAAATAATTATCGTAAAACATTATAGATTCTTAATTCCATCATATAGAAAAAGAACCATAAACATTATTATCGTTAAGTTTATATAAGAATCTCAAAGCAAGTCATAAAATTCAACACTTTCGATATTTCAAAAGAATGGGGTGGCATTTTCATTCATTCTTGAAATCCAAAGCTTTTCGAAAGGCTTAAAGGTCATATTTTCAATCATTTATAAAATTTAAGATTTTGATTTCGTATAATGAAACCTACCTTTCCAAATAGTATGCTCAAGTCTTATAAACCCATTTTTAATAATTAGAAAATCATTAATAAAATGAAGGAAAATCAATAGCAAGCTTTTCGCAATAAAATCCTCAATCCTGGTCTCAGTTTATCATTTAGAAAGTTCTAATAGTATTGAAATAAATACCTTGTATGAGCAGTTTGAAATAGGGGGTGTTCAAACATATTTTTTTACAGAAAGAATTTGAGAGAAGCTTCACCTTGGAGCTTAGAATCTTGAACCCTAGTGATTTTTGAGGAGAAGTGGGTTATACTTTTGAAGGATGAAAAATGCATCAAGGGGTTTGGCATCATTTAGTAAAGGGGTGGAGGGGGGGGGGGTGTTCCTAAGTGTAATGACCAAAATGCCCAAGGCCAGTCCCGGGGCCTCCCCCTTGTGGAGCATGGCCTATCACGAGGGTGGTCCATTGGAATCTCGTGTCGGGTTTTGCAATGCGGGGACCATGGCATGGCTTCCCTCATGCGACGCACGGCACGTTTCCTCGTCCTAAATTTTCCCCAACACTTTTAAACTCATCCCAAAACATTTTCTACTCATTATAGGCTTGTTTAAGGCTATAATAAGGCATGCAAACATATGGGGCGTTACAGTATAACAGACAAAAGTTGTATAGTTATTATTTGAAGACACCAGTTGATGCAACTAATCCACTCACTAAATTTGTCAATCATCAAAACATTGAAAGCCATAAAAGGACCAACAATATTTTATTACAATGCCCACATTAATTGACATTTCTTCTTAAAATTTGTAAAACAACTTGAAAAATAAGTAATAAATAATTTAAAAAAGAAGGAAAATATTTTTTTTCTTTATATGATAAATATGGTAACTAAAAGTAAAAGTAAATATATTAATTGTATAATGAATACGTAAAAATAAAGGGATCGAGTATTTTAGATAATTCTTTTCAAAAGTTTTTCCGTGTCTACAACATACTTTACAAAAGTGCATGAATTGCCTCTTCCTTAGTGGTAACTTTAAAGTGTAAATAAAATGAATATTTAATGACTATCGAAGAAATTAACCATTAATTTAAGTCTAGAGTTTCAGTGACATAACTAATCTTCTGTGCTAAATAAAATAAAAATAGTAACATAAATTTGGAATAGTAAGTGAGACAAAAAGATTATGATCATTATTATACGCTTGATTGACCTAGAGGGACAAAACTGTAATTTGACTGATAACATTTTTACCTCGTATAGAATAAAGAAATCTACCAACAATTTTTTTAAAATTTAATTTGTGCTAGCTTTCAATAGCGTCAAGAAAAAGTAAAATAAGTGAATTTTTATTTATTTTTAATCGTTGATCAGTTAAAAAAAAGTAAAATAGGGGTTAAGCAAAGTACTATGAAAATTGAGGTTCAAGGGTGGAGGGGATAGGTGTTGGGTTGTGGAGCCTGATTAATATGTAATGTACTGTCATATATTAATGTTCACGCGGTCGGGGTAGTGCCCTGACCCAAATTTTTGGTTGTACCTTTTATTCTCATTTCTCTGTGTAACTGTACATACTCTGAATCATCAATATAATTAGTCCATCCGCCATGGATTTTACCAACGGGTGTTACCACGTAATTCATTCTTACACATCTCTCTCTCTCCTCATGAACTCTCTCTCTCGTTTTCTTCATCCTCTCCGTCGATCTAGAGTGTGTGTACGCTAATCGATCCTAACAACTGGTATCAAAGTTTAGGAGATTCATCATGATCACGGAAGATGGAAGGATTGAAGCTTGGAATCGAGAAGTTTGATGGATCCGATTTCAATTTTTGGAAGATGCAGATCAAAGACTATCTGTACTAGAGAGATCTTCATGAACCCTTGGCCGGGGTGAAGCCGGCATCCATGACGGAGGAGCAGTGGAAGCTCATAGATCGGTAGGCTCTAGGGCTGATCCGGTTGACTTTGAAGAGAAATAAGGTGTTCAACAACGTCAAGGAGAAGACCATGTCTGATCTGTTGAAGGCGCTATCAAATATGTACGAAAACCTATCTGCGATGAACAAGGTATATTTGATGCGTATATTGTTCAATTTACAAATATGTGACAATGGATCTGTTGCTAATCATATAAACAAGTTCAATATGATTGTGAGTCAACTGCGTTCTGTAGATATTAATTTTGAAGATGAAATTAAAGCGTTGATTTTGATGTCATCTCTGCCCGAGTCTTGGGATACTGTTGTTGCTGCGATTAACAGTTCTCGTTGATCTGATAAGTTGATGTTTGATGAAATTCGAGATGTTTTTCTTAGCAAAAACATTCGCAAACGAGAAATTATGGAGTCGTCGAGTAGTGCTCTCAGCATTGACCGAAGGGGGAGAGAAAAATCGAAGGGTCAGAACACACATGGCAGATCAAAATCTAAGAATCGTAGAAAATCTCCACAAAAACCCAACGTGACATGTTGGAATTGTGGAGAGATTGCAAGAAACCCAAGAAGAAGTAGAATAAAAAATTTGGAGATGATAGTGACTCTATTAATTCACCAAAAGACATTGGGGATGCTTTAATCCTTAGTGTGGACAAATCGGTTGAATACTGGATATTGAATTCTGGTGCTTCTTTTTATTCATCTCCTAGCAAGGAATTATTCCAAAATTTCAAGTCTGGAAATTCTAGAAAGGTGTATCTTGCTGACAACAATCCGTTGGTGATTGAAGGAAAAGGGGATGTCTGCATAAAAACTCTAGCAGGAAATCAGTGGACATTAGAGGATGCCATATATATTCCTGGTCTCAAGAAGAATCTGATCTCTGTTACTCAGTTGGATAGCACAGGCTACGCAGTAGAGTTTGGGAAAGGTTCATGGAAGATTGTGAAAGGTGCTATGGTTGTAGAACGTGGCACAAAATCTGGAACTTTATACACCACTGCACGGTGTATAAACATGGCTGCTGTTGCTGAGGGTACTTCCGGTTCATGTCTGTGGCACAACAGACTTGGGCACATGAGTGCTAAAGAAATGAAGATATTGGCTATAAAAAGAGCTTTAGTGAGGCTGAAATCTGTTGATATGGGTCTTTGTGAGAGATGTGTTATGCGAAAATAGAAATGAGTAAGATTCACGAAGACTGCAAAAGAGCTGAAGAAAGTATGGTTAGAAATGGTCCATACAGATGTTTGGGGACCATTTCCAGTTTCATCACTTGGTGGATCCAGATTCTATGTCATCTTCATTGATGATTTCAGCAGGAAGGTATGGGTTTATTTCTTGAAACATAAGTCAGATGTGTTTGCTACATTCAAGAGGTGGAAAGCTGAAGTTGAAAATCAGACTAATTTGAAAATCAAATGCCTGAGGTCAGACAATGGAGGAGAATATTACAAGTCAGAATTCAAATAATTATATGCAGCTGAGAGAATCAGATTGATGAGGACAGTTCTTGGGAAAGCAAGGCAGAATGAAGTTGCTGAAAGGATGAACAGACTATTAAATGAGCATGCAAGGAGCATGTGGATACACTGTGGGCTACCTAAGATGTTTTGGGCAAATACTGTGAACACAACTACGTACTTGATCAATAGGAGACCATCAGTTCCTCTGGGGTTCAAGATTTCGGAAGAAGTATGGATTGGAAAAGAACTCACGTATTCTCACTTGAGAACTTTTGGTTGCACTGCTTATGTTCATGTTGATCCAGAGAAGTGAGATAAGCTTGATGCTAAAGCTATAAAGTGCTACTTTATAGGTTAGGGTTCTGAAATGTTTGGGTACAGGTTTCGGGATGACAGGAACAAGAAGATCCTAAGACATTGTGATATGACATTTGTTGAAAATGTCTTGTACAAGGACAGAGAGCAAAAGGTTCAAGAACTACAAAGAAAGTGGGAGTTGAGCTTGAGTTGCCAAAGAGTACACCCAAAGATGTTACATCAAAAACTCAACAAACTCCAGAGACTGTCGTTGAAGAACTAGAGGTGGAGCAGCTGACAACTGAGCATGTTTTGAGGAGATCATCCAGGACCACTAGAGCACCAGATAAGTATTCATCATCATGCATTATCTATTGCTAACTAATGAAGGGAACCAGAGTCTGTTGCTAAGGCCCTGCAAGTGAAGGATTCAATCAAGTATGGGCAAGCCATGGATGATGAGATGAGCTCACTTAAGAAGAATAACACGTGGATGTTGACTGAGTTACCTGCAGGGAAGAGAGCCCTTTTGAACAAGTGGGTGTTCAGAATCAAGGCAGAACTAGATGTCAAAAGAAGGATCAAGGCTCTGTTAGTAGTTAAAGGATATTCACAAACGAAAGGTATTGATTATGCTGAAATATTTTCTCCTATTGTGAAATTAACTAATATATGAATTTTATTGAGTACTGTCGCATCAGAGAGTTTGCATCTTGAGCAAATGGATGTAAGAACTGCATTTTTATATGGAGATTTGGAAAAGAAAATCTATATGCAGCAACCAGAGGGGTTTGTAGTTTCAGGCAAGGAACACATGGTGTGCAAGCTCAACAGGAGCTTGTATGGGTTGAAGCAAGCACCTAGACAGTGGTACAAGAATTTTGACTACTTTATGAGCAAGAGTGGTTTTCGCATGAGTGAAAAAGATCAGTGTTTCTACTTCAAGAAATACACTGATTCTTATGTATTTTTACTCATGTATATGGATGATATGTTAATTACAGGATCCAGTATGAAGGAGATAAGCTCTCTGAAGGCAAGTCTGTCTTCTGAGTTGAGATAAAAGATTTAGGTACAACGAAGTAGATTCTTGAGATGAGGATTTCTCAGGATAGATCTGCTGGCACTTTAAATCTATCCCAAGAGCAGTACGTTGAGAAGGTGATGGCCAGATTCAGAGTTAATGATGCTAACCCAGGACTACTCCATTGGAAAATCATATAAAATTATCAAAGGATCAGTCACTGAAGATATCTTATGAGCGGGAGCATATGGCACTTGTTCCATATGCTTCTATAATTGGAAGTTTGATGTATACTATGGTCTGCACTAGACCTGACATAGCACATGCATGGGGAGTTGTTAGCAGCTTCATGGCAAAACCCCAGGAAAGAGCATTGGGAAGCTGTGAAGTGGCTTCTAAGATAACTGAGAGGTACATCCAGTACTTCACTTTGTTTTGGCAATGGGAAAGTGATTTGCAAGGTTTTGTTTATCCTGATCTTGGTGGGGATGTGGACTCAAGTAAGAGTATTTCTGGATACATTTACATCGTAGGTGGTACAACAGTAAGTTGGATGTCAAGGCTTCAGAAATGCATTGCTTTTTCATCTACTGAGGCTGAGTATGTAGCAATAGTTGAAGCTGGAAAGGAGATGATATGGCTGGCAGATTATTTGGAAGAACTGGACAAGAAGCAGCATGAGAAGATTCTTTACACAGATAGACAAAGTGTCATACAGTTGGTGAAGAACCTAGTCTATCATTCGAAGACGAAGCACATTAGAAGACGGTACCATTTCACTCGCAGGGCAGTAGAAGAAGGTGATATGTGTTTGAAAAGATAGAGGGTGCAAAGAATCCAGCAGACAGACAAAATGTGTTGATGTTGGTAAACTAAGGTTGTGCAAAACCTTAGTTGGTCTTCTATAGTTGTGTCTACAGATATTGTTGTGCGACGAACATATTGATGATGGAGGAATATTTTTTTTTTTGGAGAATGTAATTCTTGGATGACAGAATCAGTCTCCAAGTGGGAGAATTGTGGGGTTGTGGAGCTTGATTATTATGTGATGTACAATCATATATTAATGTTCAGGAGCCTCGACCCAAATTTTAGGTTGTACCTTTTATTCTCATTTCTCTGTGTAACTGTACATACTCTAAATCATTAATATAAATAACCCATCCGCTGTGGAATTTACCAATGGGTGTTACCATATAATTCATTCTTACGCATCTATCTCTCTCTCCTCACGAACTCTCTCTCTCTCTCTCTCTCTCTCTCTCTCATTTTCTTTATCCTCTCTGTCGATCTAGTGTGTGTACGCAAATCGATCCTAACAGTAAGGAATGGAGTGGATGGTCAAGTGGTGGGGTTAAGGGTGTTAAGTGAGAGGATTGGGAGATAATGAACTTGAAATATTGGTTATGAAACTTGTTTTTTCTATTTTCATTAAGTCATTTGCCAAAATAAAAAAGCCATTAACGTTTCTAGGATTTAGAACTTATAAATTTTAAATTTTAGCTCGACAATAATTGGATCTTGATGTTTCTTGAACCTTCCATCACGATTCTTCTTGTGATAAACATTCACGTTATGCAGCTTGGAGTCAATGAGAAAGTGAATGATTCAGCACCAAACCAACAACGGTTCTCTGAAATCTATCAGTCTCTTGAGAATGAGGTACTTCAATGACATAATATTTTGGTAGGTTTCGTTATTTTATACATGGTAAAAACCTCACTTAATTTATCTTTACTAGCAATTTTATTTATTTTTCAATTCAGTTGAGCGTAAAAATTTAATTATGTTATTGAGACTTTAGACATAACTTGATGTTTATTCCCTTCGAATCATTTTACTTATCATGTCTTTTTAGCACATCACTTTAAAAACATTAAGTAGATAAAGGTTAATTTAGTTTTATGATTGTTATTTATTATTTATTCTATTCAATAACTTTTTTTTACCATATTAATATCTCTTCGAATTTATGATTCTGGATAAATCTTAAAACAAACAATTAATTATATCTTAATTTTGTCAAATGAAAAAAAAAAGGGCAGTCTGGTGCACTAAAGCTATCGCTATGCGCGGTGTCCGGGGAAGGGCCCCACCACAAGGGTGTATCGTACGCAGCTTTACCTTGCATTTCTGCCAGAGACTTTTTCGCTTGAACCCGTGACCTCGTGATCACATGACAAGTATCATTAATCAATTTTTAGTAACATGACAAGTAAAATATTCTCGAGGATTAATTTCTTGGATTGTCATTGAATATTCATTTTATTACACCACAAGTTATAACTAAAGAACAAGCAAGTTCATGCCCTTTTGTTTAGTATGTTGTATACAATGCTAAAAATATGAAAAACTTGTTTAAAATATTGAGCGCATTTACTTTCACTTTATCTCTTATACTAAATGTATTTATATTTTTACCTGTTATTTTTAGCGTATTAAAATAAAAATATATGTTCTTTCTTCATATTTTACTCACAATATTAATTACTTAGTAGTGGTTTTGAAAATTAGAGACAGATTCTCATTTTTTGTCTTTAATAGCAATGAAATTTTAACATATTTTCTCAATTACAGAATATTGTTGGTACTTTAATAGTACCCCAAGAATTGAAAGGGAAAAAGAGAAAATCTGTTACCATCACTACTTATGTAAACTTTCAAATTGCCCCTTGAAAAGGCAAACTATTACAACAAGAGATTCTTAATGATGTAATAATTAGGTTTGCCTTTCCAAGGTACAATTTCAAAGATTACATAAGTAATGATGAGAACAGATTTTTTCTTTTTCCCCTTCAATTCTTGGGGTACTATTAAAGTAACAATAAAATTCTGCAATTGAGAAAATATATTAAAATTTCATTGCTATTAAAGAAAAAAAATGAGAATCTATCTCTAATTTTCAAAGTCACTTCTATGTAATTAATATTGTGAGTAAAATATGAAGAAAGAGCATATATTTTTATTTTAATATGCTAAATATAACAAATAAATATATTTTAGTAATACACTGGGTATATTGTTATTTTTGATAGGAGATAAATGAAAGTAAATGGGCTGAATATTTTAGACAATTCTTTCAAAAATTTTGTAATATATACAACAAACTAAACAAAAGAGCATGAATTTGCTTGTTTTAATAAAATGAATATTCAATGACAATCTAAGAAATTAATCTTTCACTATATAATTGTTCTAATTTTTTCTTAATTATTTCTATCTTATTTATTGAAAATATAGTTATTTCTGTTTTATTTATCGAAAATACAACTAGTTCTATTGTATCTTCAGTATTTTTTATATTTTCTAACTTTTGTGTAATTTTTTTGCTTCCTTTTATCCAATCAGTTTTCTTTCTTATTTTTTTATTAACTCTTTTTGTTCTTACTTTCTGTTTATATGGTGTTGTAAACCACCAATCTGTTCTAGTTATTATATGTGGGTATAATTTATCTAAAAATGGCATTCCTAAAAGTATATCTTTTGATGTTAGTTCATAATTATAAATTTCTTCTATTGTTACTATCTTATCCCATACTTGTATTTTTACATTCCTAGCTTTATAAGTAATTAAGCTTCCTTCATTATTAAATCCTTTAACTATTATTGGTGTTTTTAGTTTATCCCATTTGCTTTCTAGAAAGCAATTATATCTACATAAATTAGCTTCTGCTCCTGTATCTATCATAGGCGTATAATATCTACTGTAATACCCTTGTACTACTATCTTCATTAATACATATATTTTCATTTTATGTTAAGGTCTTTCTTAAGAATAATTATTCTCTGTTATATGTTAAGGTTAATTGTGTATGTTCTATATTATATGGTTTTACTTGTTCTAGCCATTTTATTCCTAATATTATGTCTGTTTTTTGCATTTCTTCCTTTACTTCAAATTCTATTTTTATATTTCTAATTCCTATTATTATTTCTTTTTCTGCTAAATTTTACTTCTTGGTAGATCTGGGCATATATCATTATCAGTTTTTATTTCTTCATTTTTTACTAGATATTTTGCTATATAATTTTCTTCTTGTCCTGTATTTAAAAGTATTAAATATTCTTTTTCATTTACCTTTCCTGTTATGTAATATTGGTTTAAATTATTTGTTGAATTTATTTCATAACTTGTTCTTTTTGATGAGCTTGATGATTCTGGTTTTTCATCAGTTATTCTTTTCGTTGTACTTATTCTATCATTTATTATTTCTAAATTTTCTTCTATATCTATGTCTCTATAGCTATAATCATTATAATCTATTGTTTTTACAATTTGTTCGAATGGACTTTCTATTCGTATTTTTTTAATCTTATTTTTTTCTGTTATTTTGTGTTTTGTTGTTAATACATATAATTTTTGCATCTTGCTGTAAATATTTTACTTCCTGGGGTTAATTCTATTCCTGATATTTTCCAATATAATACTAATGATTTATCTATATTTTTATCTGTTACCGCTACTGAATAATTTGCACTTATTATAAATTTAAATTTTTGGTATATTAAATTTCCTTTTATGGCAGTTATTATGTTTTTTTCTATAGGTTTTATAATTCTATCATCTGCTAAATATAATTCTATTGGTGTATCTATTCTTTCTCTAAAACATGCTTTTATTAATATCTCTGTACCTCTAAGGTGTACATATTTTATTGGGTCTCCTTTACTTTTTATATCGTTTATCTCTTTATTAATTATTCTTTTTGTTACTAGCGGTATACTAGCTTTACCTTTTACATATCTACAGTCTATTACATGTTCCTTTTGGCATACTACATAATATTCTTCTTTTTTCATAGTAAACATATTTTTTATTGTTGGTATTTTAAATATTTTTTCTACACTTAAGTATAATTCTTTTCCTTTTATTTCATCAAATATGTTACTGTCAAATATTATTTTTTGTTCTGTTCCTTCATCATTTAAATATTCTTCCTTTGTTATTATTTTTATATCTTCTTCAGTCATTTGATTCATCTATTTCACTATCTATTTCATTATCTGTTTCATTTTCTGAAATTTCATATATACTATCCTCACTTTCTAATTCATAATCTATATAATCTATCTGCATATATTCTGTATTATCTATTTTTATTTCTGATATTTGTTTATTTTTTGGATTTTTAGGTAATTTACAATCTCTAGCTAAATGTCCTAATTTTCCACAATTATAACAAGTACATTCTTTTATAGATTTCTTTTTTCTATATGGTCTTTTGTATTTATAATTTTTTACATAATATCTTTTTCTTGGTTTCTTGTATTTATATTTTGATTTTTTATATTTCTTATATTTCTTATGTCTTTTTCTTTTCTCATAATATCTTTCTTCACATCCGAATTGGGGTGCTATTTTATTTTTGCAACATGCTAAATTTTTTATCAATGTTTTTTCCATTTTTAATTCTTCTCTATATTTTTCACATAAGTTTCTATACCATTGTTGTAAATATTTTATTCTTGCTCCTAGAGTATCTACTATTTTTGCTTCTTCCCAACTCTTTATTATCTTTGAACTAAATGGTTCAGGTAATTTATTAAAATATAGTTTTCTTATTTCTTTACTTTCTTCTATATTATATGCTCCTTTATAATAATATTCTTTAAATGCGCAACTATATTCATCTATATAACACATATTACATATTGCTAATTTTAACATTAAATTCCTATTTGTATCTTTTTCTTCATCTTGTTCTACTTTTATTGTTGTCATACTACCAAATTCATCTTTTATAGCTGTTTCATATTTTTTTAATAATTCTATAGGTGTTAGTTTAGTTGTTGTTGATGATGTTTCTTCTATAGGTTTATTAGTTCTTAATACCTTCTTGCTATTTTCAGTTAAATTTGAAAACCATAATTTCACAGTTCCTATTAGTGTTCTTTCTATATATTCTGGTGCATCTGTTATGTTTATATTATTATCTAATAATTGTTTTGTCATATATCCTATCCATAATTGTATTATTTTTTCTGTATCTATTACACAGTCTAAGTCTAAAAAGTTATAATTTTTATTAACTATTTGTTTTGGTGTCCATTTGTCATATTCATTCTTTAAATTATATCTTTTAAACTTATTCTTATAATATGTAGGTTTTCTTATTTCTGATGTTCTAGGTATTATATTTTCATCTTTTTTTTTATCAAGAGTATTTATTTCTGTGTTGATATTTTCTAAGTTTTCTTCATTAATTGCTTCTTGTTTTTCGTTGCTTTCTAAATTTTTCGTATTTGTTAATATTTCTGTATATGTTTCACTATCTTCTGGATCATAATTATCTGTCTCTTCAACATCTATATTATTTATTTCTAATTCCTTATTTTTTATTTCTTTATCGTTTATCTCTAATTTTTCTTTAAATTGATTTATCTCGTTTAGTAATTTTTGTTCTTTATCCTTTTCTTCCTTTTTTTTTGTCTTTGTTCATACAAATCTTTTAACATTTATAGTTCTTTTTCTAATTCAGCAATCCTACTATTTTTAGTTTCTTCTATTTTTCATATTTCTTCTGTAGTTTGTTGTTTTATTTTTTCTATTTCTTTTTTTCTATCTATTTCTTCATTTTCTCTTTCTATTCTTACCATAGCTCTCAATTTATTTTCTAATTTTAATTCTTCTTTTTCTAACATTAAATATAAATGTTCACCAATTTTCTTATATCTTCTTCCTAGATTAGAAAATACTATTTTTATTTTTAATCTTTCGTGATTTTCATATATTTTTTCATCTATTATAAATTCTTCTTTGTTCATTTTATTGTGAATAGTTCATGTTGATATATATATATATATTCTAAACTATCTATTTGTGATTCTAATTTTGATATTTCATCTTTTTGTGTATTTATTGAGTTTTCACTAACTCCGGTAAATATATTATAATGTAGTCTTTCTATTCTTATTTTTTAATTCTTTACGTTTTTCTGAAATAATTTGTTTTAGTTCTTTGTATTTTTGTACTTTATTCATTTAAACCGTATTTATAATATTTTGGTGGATATCTAAATCTGATTTTATCATAATTAGGTGGTATGTGTCTCATTCTTCTAGATTTTAAATGGATTATTAATTTTGCTTCAATACTAGATATTAAAGTAATTAGGTAAGCTAATCTTTGAGGTTTTCTTTTATTTTATTTAGGCTTATATAGTCTGAATAATTACTAATTAAAGATTCTTTAATTTTTCTAAAAGTTTCTCTGTTTTTAAATGGTCTTCTCATAATTAATCCAATCCAATCCAATCTAAATTCAAACATATATGCGAGGAACTTGAGCCAACTTCTCTTCTAGCATTAATTAATAATTTCAATATTTCTTGCTTAAATTTGAAATATGGACTGAAGAAAACCAGAATTTATGATATTTCTTCTCAACTCTTTCTGGTGTGAAATATAATTTTTTGTAGTTATTGTAGTTCTTGTTGTCTAACTGTTGATTCGATTTGTTGGTGTCTGTTGACTTTTTTTAAGTTTAATTTTTTTTTTTGTGTTTGTACAAACATAAAATCACAATGTTGGTGATTTTTGGTCACCGCTGATGTTCTTAGTATGTGTGTTGAGTTGATTTGTTGTTTTTCTTGATAAAAATGATGTATTTGATATGAAACGGTGATAATATTGTTGTTCTATCAAATAAAATCCTGGTACTATTTTTTTTGTAATAGATGAACTATCTGATGTAACAGATGAACCATATGATGCAACAAATAAAAATATAATGCGATAGATGAAATCTGATGCAATAGATGAAAATCTAATGCAAGAATGAGAATTTGATGCAAAAGATGAACAATCTAACAGATTATTCCTCTGTTGCGACAGACGACTTTTCTTTTTAGAAGAAATCTAAACAATATTGACAGTTGATAACAGTTCCAACAAATAACTCATTTGGCAACAAATGAGTGATCTGTTTTTATTGTTTCCAATGGATTACTCATCCATTGTTACAAGTTCGTTATATGATGCAATAGATTACCTACCTAGTACAACAGATGAGTGATTTTTTTAATTGTTTCCAATGGATTACCATACGTTGCAACAGATTGGTTATATGTTACAACAGATAACATACCTGGTACAATAGATGAATGATCTGTTTTAACAGATGAGTGATTTATTTTTATTATTTTCAACAGATTACTCATCCATTGCAACAGGTTGGTTATATGCTGCGACAAATAACCTACCTGGTGCAACAGATGTGTGGTATGTTGGAACTGTTATTTTACTATTGTGCATGTTAGATTTACCATTGTTCTTTTTTAACGATGCATTAATCAATTATAATCTATTTTATAATCCTGTTAATTTTAGATAATATGTCTCTCAAAATAAAAAAAACCAAATCAAGTCCAAGTAAAGGAACAAATGAAGCAGCTAGGCTACATCCACAACTCTATGAGCTTGCTTTACAAGCATTACCTCAACCAGGAGTAGAAGATAATGAATATAGGGAGGAGGAATGTTTCAAAAGAGAAGGTCCAAATGCTAATATCACTTCCACTAAAGAGTTGGTCAAAACCTTCATCATCGATAGTTATCCTGTGAGAATGCAGTGCAATGGTGCAACAAATTTAAATCATGATTTCGTGGTTAAGTCAGCCATGGGAAAATCTTTCGACGCCTTCAGAAAAATACTTTGAGAACAAAAATTGAATGCTTATTTCATGGATAGCTGCTTTGGGCAATATCTTGATTTGTAGGAGGACAACAATGCTCATTTTTAAATAAAAATGGTTTATGATCTTCTCAAGCGTAGGTTTATGTATGAAAACAAAGATAAGATGGATGAGATATGGATAAATTACTATGGCATGCCTGTTTGTTTTGGTTAGAGGAAATTTGCCATCGTTACTGGTTAAAATGTTATCCTCCATCTCTTTCTAAAGTCATACCTATTCTAACCCCAAAAAATCACCCTCCACACCCAAAAAAGGCAAAGAAAAGTTGAGTGATCATGATGACCTGGTGTCTCTTATTGGTCCGAGCATCAAAAACATAAATTTGATAGAAGCTTTGAAAGGTAAAATACTTTCAAAGAAGCACAAGTAATCATTGTGCTTGATTTGGTTTGTACATAATATTCTTTGGGCTAGAGACGTTAACAACAACATACCACTTCGTTTAATAAATCTCTCCTAGGGTCTTGAGGCATTTAACAGCTATACTTGGGGTTATGAAAGCTTCAAAATAACTATGAAATATTTGTTGACTCCGTTAATGCCAAAGACAGTCAAATTTTATGGCTTTTCATGGTATTTTATGGTAAATATTCTTTTTATTATGATATGTTTTTTTATTCAATAATATTTTTAATTTATTGGCATTATTTTATAGGCTTAGGCGTTTGAAGTCATTCCTTATTTGAGACAGCAAGTGAACTACAAGGAAGAAGTTTCCTGTCCTAGAATCCTGAGATGGTTGTTGGCCAAAATAGATAAAAATGTAAAATTTCTTGATCTCTTCAACCCCGAAGGAATTAGTAAGTCTAATTTTGATTAAGTTTTTATTTTAATAAATGATTTTTTTTTTGAATGATTTCATCATCATTAATATATATATACTAATTTATTTTAGATTATCCATCTGTGGCTTGTTTTGACTAATGAGAGTTGAAGATGCCATGTTTTCTTACTTTACGGTCTGTGCAAACTTTATTGGACCCTAAGGTCATTGATAGAATGAAAAAGAAATTATTTAGAGCAGTAGTCATTACAATAAAAATAATTCTGGAGGGTGGGCTTGTTGTTGCTGTTGATGGTAATGGTAGTAGTGGTGTTGCTGTTAGGATTAATGATGCTTCTCTTACAGTTTTTAAAACAATAGACCATTATGATTATGCTCATACTGGTTATACAAAATTTTCCACTTCTAGCGAATGTTCTGCATGCAAATGTCAAGACTGCAAGGCAAAACATAATGTAGTGATTGGTGCTATTAATGCATTAACTGCTTTTATAAAGAAAATGACATCTAAAAGGGGTGTCATTTTATCAAAGAGGATTTCATATTCATACACTCCACTAGAGATCAACGTGGCTGAGAGGAGAAGGAAAAAAATTTTCAAGGCATCATCAAGCATCAAAAAAAGCAAACTTACAACTCTTCCATCTTTGTCTTGCATCTTTATCAATGTACAAGGGTCATAAGAGAGCAGCATGAGCTAAAGAACGTGAATGTATATCATCTATTCCAACAAATAAACAGACACATATCTATTTCAACAAATGATACATCTGCTGAATATTATCAAATAAATATATACATATGTTGCAACTTTTGTCTAACCTGTTGAATTAAATGCGTTATCTGTTTCAACAGTTATCTTACTTGTTGCATCAGATGTATTATCTGTTGCAACATATGTCCATCTGTTTCCGTAAATTAAACAGGTCTTCATACTATTTTAATTTGTACCAACAGATGAGTCATATATTGCAAAAGATAGGTCATCTATTCAGAATTATTGTACAACTCTGTTTTACCTGTTTGAATTTATCCTAATAGTGATCCATCTATTACAATAGATAGATAATCTATTGTATATTTGTGATTAGCATTGACAATTCAGGCCTTTCAGGTGGATGTAACAACGGAAGCTACTGCTGAACAACATAATATCATAGTTGATAATCCATTAACTGCTTTAAGGAAGAAGAAAAAGTGGAGCCTATCAGTTCGGGAGAACTGAAGAATTACCCATTTAAAGGGTTCAACATCTCGGACGAGGCTCCTAAAAACTAACAAAGTTGATCAACGACTGTTCAGAATGGATTGCTGATGGATTGTTAAAGCATTATGTCGGAAGGTACATAAATCATTTTTAAAGATATTGATTTATACAATTCTTGTTGTAAAAATATGACATTAACACATATAAATCATGTAGAAAATAAAATGACGAACACTATAAAGTGAACAAATCGAGTCTTGATTTTTATATGTTTGACTTTGTTGTTGCATATTCCAGAACGAAGGATTGGTTCTATTTGATGTCACATCCCCAAACTTGCTGGAATAATAAGGTTTAAATGTCATACATATTACTATTAATTAATACTTTATTTTATTGCATCTGTGTACTAATTTTATTGTCACAAAATCTGAAATGTTTAATAATATGTGTAGCATATCAATATCATTTTTTACTACCTCCAAAAGAAGGTAGAGTTGCAAATATAAGAATAGTACAAATACACACAATTATTTGTTCAAAGTTTACATTAATAATGCCTACGAACGGTATTGTTAACAACAGCTGAAAGTTTTCCGAAATAAGAAATACTTAATCAATATTATTAATGGTTTTAGCATTCCAGCCGACTTACCTTTGCATTGGTCGACGAAGTGTACATCTCAATCAATTATGGTCATGAATTCTATTGGGTGTTGGCTGTCCTCGTTCTAAAAGAGAGGTGCATCTGAGTTTATGACTCGATGTCGCGAAGAAGACATTCTGGGCAGTTGTCTGAGATACAAAAGTTGGCCAAAATATTGCCTACTTACCTTGATATAAGTGGGTTTTTGGACCAAAAGATTCGTAGTGATTGGTCGATGATTCAAGCATATCAAGATAAAACGAATTATCCATTTGATGTAGAATATGTTGAAGGAATTTCTCAACAAACCATTGGTAGCCTGTAAGTATCATGATTTATTTTCATTTTATAAATTTCACAATGTTTACATGAATTACAAGATATGGATTATCTGTTTTTTTAAAATGCAGGGATTGTGGTTTATTATTGCTGCTTAGATCGAGTATTTGAGCAATGGATTGCAAGTACCAATTGATTACCTTGATTCCGCATTACTCCACAAAATATATGATTCTCTTTTATGAAAATACGAAGAAGCAAAAGCGCAGAAACCATACGCAAGCAACATTAAAGATCCACGATGACCAAAACCGAATTCCTTAACGCCGAATAAAGAATAACTTTTCCATATTGAGTAGATCTTTATCTCTTAAGTCTATCAAAGTAATAGCCTCTCCTTATGATTTATTAGAACCAAAGGTTAAATTGTTGATTTATTTGTAGAGTAGTTGCAACAGGTAGGCAATATATTGCAATATATTGTATATCTGTTGTGATAGATAGATAGAAACGACTGTATAATGCAATAGATAACCAATCTATTGCAACAGATAATCAATCTATCACAACAAATAGACAATATGTTATAACATATAGACAATCTATTGCATTATAAAAAATTCAACTTTCATCAAACATAAAAAATTGGCACTGCATGTAAAATGAAGTGACTTGAAATAAAAAATTGTTATGGTGTTTGTCTTTGTACATCTTCTACTTTATATACAGGCTCCAAGCATCTAGTTATTACCCTATATGAACATACCTCTTGCATCTTTTCTAAAATTCCTTCGTACATAGAGGCCATTTTTATGCCGGTCAGCAAATATTTGATGTATGCAAACACGTATGACCTGCACGTAGCACTAGTTTTGTTTTTTTGAAGGTTCATGTCCTTGTTTTGATCTTCAAAATCCTATGATTTCTTCATCAAGACTTTTGCTGGAAAATGATCCATCAGTTTACTCTGCCTTAACAAGCTGGGGAACAACTCCAACAGTGGCTACATATGGGTAAAAAAATATCGGCGTCAAAGACAGGTAAGTTGCAGTCATAAACCTTAATATTTCCCTCCTTGTGTAGTATCTCTATAGCAAGAAAATATTTGACTTCCACATTCATGACTACTAGAATTCTCTTAGCCTTGGTCCAACTATTGCTGTGTGGAAATGGCCTCTTCCTCCTAACATAGTTAATCATATCTTCATCTCATTCAAACGTAGAAACTAACCTATCGAATCCCAGGCCACCAGGAGTGTTAGCTAGCCTGCTGATCTCATTATGACCATTCATGAAATTATTGTAGAAGTAGAGGTCCATGATCCTATCGAAATCATCATAAGAATCTGGATACACTAATTGTCTGCCCCTCATGAGGCAGAGAATTTCATCAACATACTGTGATATAAGAAGATAATTTTTAAATAGGTTATGAATTGTAAAGATGAACAACATAGGGGAAAGATACAATGGATGGTTATAATGCCCTGAGTCTGTACCCCGGATGCTACACATTGCTCATAATCTCAAAGGACCACAAGCTAACCCATAACTGGTACCTTCTGCAGTAACTGAATAATAACACTATAAAGTATGCGGAAATTAGGTAGAAAATGGCCATAAGGTTCAATATTGTAAATAAATACTGTATACTAAAATCTGAATACTGAAAATAACTTTTTGAAATACTCTAGTCTGAAAAGCTTCTACTGTTTGAATCATGGAGTTGATGGGATAAGTCCCCAACTAACTCCGACTACTAAAATAAACTAAAATACTAAGATAAAAACCATGTCCTTGAACTATGAGGACTCACCACTAACTCTGACTGCTGAAAATCTGAGCTGCTAAGTATGATCGGGAGCCCGTGAGTCTGAACCTATGATATAACACATCATAGCGCAAAAAAAGGTATGCATTAGTACTTTGAATGTACTGGTATGCTAAGTGAGGTAGGCTGAAATGTATGGGTTCATATGCATGAACAATACTGACTGAATGGCATGAATATAACTGAACGAGAGTACATGCATGAGTACGTAAACTATAAAGGAGGTCGTGATAATATTGGATACTAAGTTCTGAATATTGATTAACTGATAGTAAGGTTTACTGATACTGTATTATTGATGACTGAATCACTTTATCTGACATTCTTGATTCCGTGGAACTATGTTGAGTTCCATACTGAGTTGAGCGACTATGTCTGACAATCCTGATTTTGTAGGGCTAAACTGAGTTCTATACTGAGACTGAATCTAAAACTGAGACTGTGGAAGGTAATCATGTAACCGACATACCCCAAATAAGATAAC
The DNA here is from genome assembly GCF_002878395.1 of Capsicum annuum. Classification (NCBI taxonomy): domain Eukaryota; kingdom Viridiplantae; phylum Streptophyta; class Magnoliopsida; order Solanales; family Solanaceae; genus Capsicum; species Capsicum annuum. The sequence continues at coordinate 19,203,286 of NC_061122.1, read as the reverse complement.
TGGATATGGGGTAAGTCCTAAACTAGCGGGTGATCCCTGAGTATGTCATTCCTATCTAATGGGTAATATCTTATAATCTACGCTGGCTATGTAGTTTGGGAACTTAGGGATTAGTTCTATGGGCCTATTCCTAGCTAATGGGTGAGCACCTATTCCTAGGCTCGCTCGGTACTGAATCCTACTCCCAACTGAATAGACACTGAACTGATTTCTAGTTCATACTGGGCTTGACTAAACTATTACTGATTATACTATCTAGCTAAACTAAACTGAGTTCACTGAGTTTTGTTGACTGGCGAAATACTACTGGATTCTATTAATTGACTGAATCTACTGAGTTCTGTTAGATGACCGAGTTTACTAAGGTTGAAACTGAATACTGAATTATACTGGACTGATTCTGAGTTCTTTGAGCACTGAGTTGATTATTGACTGAATTCTGAACTGAATACTACTGGGTTCTGAACTAAATACTATTATGTTCTGAAATGAATACTGAACTGAGACTAATTATTGGTACTACTGAATTTTCCTGAGCCTTGTAACTGAATGAGAGTACTATTGATGTAACACCCCGTAAAAGTTGTGCAT
>NC_061122.1:19122461-19199695 GCF_002878395.1 Capsicum annuum | reverse complement strand
AATTGAATCATAACTGAACATTTGGAATCTTAATTTAGTGCATGATGGCTGAACTGGGTTATACTCATAACTACTGGTATACTCTATCTGGGAATAGTAGCATGTCTGAGATTTCGAGTAGCATGAATAAGTGGAAAGACGAGAAAACGAGTTATGCGAATCTGACTGCTAAACTGACTTATTGTCCATATAGACTGAAGTATACTTCACCCTCATACTTAACTGGAGTATTCTCTTCAACACTCTCTCTAAGGAAGATCTAGCAGTAATAGGGAGCCATGCATCTTGGGTACGGATTACACAAGACATCCAACTGAGGAAATCACAAAATTGACACTACTCTGCAGTCTAGAATATAGACATATAACTCCTAAATTACGATAGAATTTTCAGACCTTTGGCAATACAACTTCTTACTTTCAGGCTTAGAGCACTTCCTGAATATCCCTTAACTATACTATTCCCTATAAATATCATATTCATTCAACTCAGCTTAAAATTCTCATATGAGCATTGACAAATCTTTCTACTAATGTCAGAAATAACATAATCCCTTCGTCGTGATCAAGCCTAACTCTAAGTCACAAAAAAATACAACATGCCAGACCACGCTATTATTCTAAACCATATGATACCACCTTCTATATCTCTTTGAAAGATCACATCCTAAGTATAACATGCCTTACCACTTCAGTGACTACTCTGAACTCTTAATATGAAGTCGCTAATGCATATTGCGACCTTCCGCTACAATCCCAAAATGTCATTCAAGCCTAATTTATAACCACATGTTAACTTTAATGCAACCATACATAAATACATACTTCACATAGTTTCTAATCTATTGTCAATTAAAATCCCACGCGCTACCTTAATACATACACACACAAACTTTTCCACTAACCATCACATGTATCAAAGACTTGGCCCCAAATCTTACTTCATACATATGGCCTTATCTAAACAAGCATACTATGATCTTCCATCAACAAGAACATTTACATCATCACCACTATCATTGCATAGGAAGGGTCACTAAAAGGTTAAAACATAAGACCCTCAAGCGTGAAAAGATCTTTATATGGGACTGAGCACACTATAAAGAGTGAGTACATGCGTCTTGAGTTGCATGACCTCAACTAGAGTTCATAACATAACGAATGTGATTTCGACTACTTGAATGAACTAGAACTCATTATCTTAGAAGTGGAAGAGTACGTGACTCTCTATCATATACCGAAATCATGAACTATTATCATAGAACTGAATCGTAAGGCATGAGTAAGCATCTGGATAACAAAAAAATATTGAGGTAGGAATGGATTGAGATTCACCCTCACTTTCTAATGTTCTAAATCATACTGCATCACTACTAGAATTTAAGAGCCTTACTTGGCTATTTGTTCTATCATCTCCCCCTTAGCTTCAAGTCATCATCTAGAGTTTGGGAGATCCCTTACCAGATTCTAACTGAACTACACTTACTGCACTCTAGGGTCTGAAAAAAAAATTTACAATACATACATATCATAGAGCTCAACCCGAATGACTACATTTTGGGATAGACTCTATCTTTCCATAGCCACCAATAGTCATAGTATAATGCTTGCACACTTATTTCTATCGGTTCAACCTTCAAAACTCAAAATTAGATTCTAACACTTAACATGGATATCACCAAGCCTTTGATGAGCCATACCACTTCCTTCCTAGCATACCAATATTGCTACTCCAAAATTATATCTCTCTACCATGAGAATCTAGATCACATCAAAAGGCTCAACACTATCAATCAAGGCTCCTTAACTTGGCTATCTAGAACATCATATACCATCTAACTAGTCTTTTTCCAACTAGCAACTCCACGGTACCACTAGTCACACACAATATGTAATGGTCTTAGAGAAATGCCACAACTCCATATCAACTTGGGCATACTTACACACCATACCCACAACATTGTACTTCATTACGAATCAATTTAAACTTAAGCCATTTCATACACTGTTCAAGCCTATTACATCACATTCATATAACTAACATCATTGATCAGGAAATCATCACATCCACCTTTATGAACTTTAACTGTTCAAACATAATGTCTAGTGCTAAACATGATTTTACAACCCAACCTTACACATGATTCTCACTTGGAAACCATGAAATAAACATCAAGAAACACTAGTACACTAGAACTTCATAACAACAATAATAGACCTTGACCTTACGGTCTTCCTTATCATAATCCGTTAGCATGTACTATTTCAGCACCTCAAGCCTACTAATTTAATCCCACAAAACATGCATCATCAAACTCTTGCCACTATTTACCACTACACCATTTAAATTCAACCCTATAGTTTAGTATCAATCATCTACCATCAATGAAGAATGCAACATAATATAAATATACTAATCCATCAAATTGGGACATTCTACCCAAATATCTCAAAAATCTACTACATACCTTCTCACAAGTAGAACTAGCTTACAACTACCAACAAAAGAAGATCAAGGGGTAAGGTCACATAATAGACATGATCAACCTTAATCTTATATTATAACCCCATACAATCTTTTCTACTTATAGGGATTTCTCACCTCATACTTACTCACTCAATCATACATTTAGATTGCCTTCAAATTCCTCAAACAACTATGAGTCTATAATCATAACTTACTCTCTAATATAGCCATTTTCACATTCAAGCAACCAATAAATCACCTTGACCAACAACTTCTTCTCTACCTTCTACTAATAACACACAAGGATGAATGACTTCATTACCAACTCTATCTCAGGCAAACAGATTCACCATACATATATTAAACCAACGAAAGAACAACAAGTTTGACAACAAGTTGCCAGTGAATCGAAACAGGCCTCACACTGCTTCACTAGACTTTGGTTTTGTATTTTGAACAAGAAAATAGGATGAATGACAAGTCAACTATGCTAGTGAATCAAAAGAGCCCCACACAGCTTCATTAAACTTTTTAGTTTTATCAACACAATGATAAAATATTTTCAAGAGAAAGAAACTTGTCACACAATATTCCATAATATGAGAATACACATCTTAATTTGTATAGATAAAAATCTAAGTGAAATATTTCCCCCACAGATTATGATACAATCCAAACACGCTTCTAACTACCAACAGGTCATGCCACTAACACTTTAACTTATACTACTATTTGGGTGAAAATACAATTCCAACACTCCTACTACACATCTTTTCCCTTAAGCATGACATTTGCAACATAAATTTCTGAAAAGGGCCGAATATATTCAATACAGAAGACTGAAAAGAACGATTTCATTAAGATCAAGGTTCACTCTAAGATCGGGTTCCTAGTTTAAATTTTTCCAATTTCATTCAGAAGTTAAGAAGGGTAGTTTGGAATATTTTTCAAGTCTCTTAAAACATCCAAACAGGAGATTTAGACCTCTACAAGCATAATATATGACATTCTCAAGACTTTTCTCAAAACAAAAATCCTAGTTCATATACTTCTCCTCCAAGAAACTCAAGATTCAACCGTGGGTTTTCAAAATTGATCGGAGATTTGGAATCCCCAAACCATAGGCTTCAAGGATTAGCCATTATTATATATAATCAACGTACGCGAGGTTTTCCTAAAATCTCATGGGCATAGAAATCATGTTTTTAAGAAAAAGGGCTTTCGAATTTATGAATAAATTCATGTTTTAGGAGTTTTGATAGTATTGTTTTGGTCTTAGACTTTCCCCAAAATGATTTGAATTTTATATATGTACGTATGCATTGAAAACCATGAATTATGAATCGAGAGCATGAAATACATAATCTTCCTCTCCCATTAGTTTATTATTTGATTTACAAGTTATGAATCCTTATATTTCATGGTTTACAGAATGATTCAAGATAATATTTGTCTTATGTGAAAGTCATGATGATTAAGAATGGGAGAGAGGAATGCTTTAATGATTTTAAATGTTGAGATTGATAAACAAAGAAACTTTGGGAATGTTTTTGAGAAGTAGGCCACTACTTATTGAAATTGTTGAATGAATGGAAAGCCTTTGCATTATTTTTGACTTATGATTTGAGATATGACTCTTCTTACACTGTATGCATAATCTAGTGGCCTGAACATTTTTTTAGAATGAAATTATCATATATGGCTCAGAATAATGAATCTCAAGTATTGGTACGATGATACCAACTCAGACAATGCCATAACAGAGACAGATTAATACAGAAATTAGACTTTCATGTTTTAAAATTTTAGAATGATGCATGTTCAGAAAAAGATAAAATAGGGCATAAATAGATGTTAGATGGTTCCCTGAAGAGGGAATAATTTTAGATAACTCATTGCCCAAAACTATGATTTGTCGATCTGGGTATATTATATTACGCTGGCCTAGTGCTGTGTGGAATATCAGAATTAGAGACTCAAACTCTTGCGGCATACTTGGGTTGGGGGCTTCCCCACCGATTCAATGGCGGATTCCATATAGCCCGTGGAATATCAGAGTTGTAGGGGAGTGCCACCTAACTCAAAAGTAATACAAAAAATAGACAGTGCATTGACAAGAATTACTTATGATTTTCAGAAAGTGCCCATGTGTTCTGAGAACAATTTATGCATGATGTTTTAACAAATTGCTCTCTACTATTTTACATATATAAAAGTTTATTTTGGATTACTTTGCGTACCAGTACATCTGGATTGACTTGTAACACCCCAATTTTCTGAATCGACATGCTACACGGTGCTCATGACCCCGAAGGACCAAAAGCTAACCCATGACTGATATCTGTACCTATATACTGCATAATATATCATAAAATGCAGAAAAATGAACTTGAAAGGCCATAAGGTTCGAACTGAATAAACATCTGATAACAAAATGTCTGAAAGAGGTATAACAATACCAAAATAAGTCATAAATACTGAAAATAATGAGATCTAAAAATCTAATCTGACATCTAGTCTGAAAGCCTCTAAATGAACTGGATAAGGAGTTAAAGGAACATGTCTCCAACTAACTCCATCTAGCAACTGAGTAGTAAATGTAGCAATAATCATATCATCGTCGAATAAGAAGGACTCACTGCAAACTCTAAATAGTGAAATTCTACTGCTGATCTGGAGCTCGTGCCTCTGAACCTATGGTGTAACATAAGAGAAAGCACCATAGCACAAATGCATCAGTACGTCTAAATGTACTGAGTATATGAGTGAGGAAGGCTAAATGCAAAGGGTTATATGCATGAACAATACTGACTATTATGAATATGAGAATACATACATGCATACATAACTGTAACTGAACTCATGGAGATACTGACTACTGAGTCTGAATACTGACAACATGAGTGTACTGATACTGAGATACCGAATAGATGAATGACTATTTTTGACAGTTCAAATTATGAAGAACTAGTTTGATTGACTGTGTCTAATAGTCTTGAAACAGACTACTGATAGTATAAGTTCTAAGAACTGGTAATAATGATAACATATATGACTGTATCTAAAAATCCTGAATTTGATGAAACTATCTGAGTCCCGTACTATATCTGAGTTGACTGTATTTGACAGTCCTCATATACTCAAATCAGAAGAACTATCTGAGTTCTTTACTAAGACTGGGTGACTGTAGTTGTCAGTCTTGAAATCTGTAAATGAAACTGTGGGCAGCAGTTATTTAATCGACATGCCCCAATAATGCATATAACTAAGTTGGGTTCCAGTCTCTGCCCCAACTGGAGGGGTTTCAATACTGCGCCACTGGTAAGGACAGCTATGAGTGACCCTCATCTGGAAGGTACTTAAATAAGAATGGTGGGAACCCTAAAGTGACAGGTTAAGCCACCTCATCAACCCTAATTTGATAGGTCAAGATGTCTCAACCTATGTTATCAACGTAGTTCTGGAACACAAGGATGACTTCTAAGAATCACACCTTGAATTGGTAGGTGAGTTCCCATCCTTGGGTTCACTCGGTGCTAACTTCTACTCCCATCTGAAGGACACTGAACTGAATAACTAAGCTGAAATGAACTGATTAGATAAATTGATACTGATTAAATGGACTAATACTAGTGGTATTATTTAGAGGAGCTAAACTAAGTTTACTAGATTCTGATGACGGATGGAATATAATGAGTTCTGAGGACTGATTAAGAGTACTGAAGTTACTGAGATTTACTATGATTACTGAAGTTACTGAACACTGAGATTATTGAGAATACTAAACTACTGAGATTACTGAGTTTTCCTGAGTCACATGACTGACTGATTTCTATAGATCATGGCTTGACTGAGAGTATCGTGAAAACATGACATGGCTATAGGCACACAGCTATATTTTTCGGGAACAAGTACCCCCAGGACTCGATGAAAGGAAACTGACACATATGAGTAGAGTCCATAATCCAAATTATCATAAATAAGGGATTTCATACTAAGCATGGTTCTCAACAATCTATTTCATGGAAGGGAATTTCATACAACATTTATATACTTGCACAGCTTTCAATATCATGCTCATTACATATTACAACCACAATCCATAATATTATAACTTGGAGAATTTCATGAAGTACATGGGTATTCTACATCTTGTACATGAGTGGGTTTTGCAAGTAAGCATAGCATAATTCCATAAGACTATTTCTTGAAAAATCCAAAGTGTTCACAAGACACATTATCAACATGGATGACATTGAATCATAGAGGCCTATCATGAATCCTTCCCTTAGTCACAATTTTTCTATAATGCATGATTTCTAGTCTCTTAGGTAATTTATCAAACACCTTACATGCACAACTTAGGCATTGGTGTAAATCATACAATTACTCATCATAAATAATCAAACTTACATGTTTTCAACTCATATGATGTCATAGATTCATAATAACAAATAAAGATAATCTCTTGGCATCATTCAACACATAAACATGATCAAAAATCCATTCATAACATGAAAACCATGATATATAGTTTTTGAAAAGGGTTCTTGAACTTTGCGGATGAAAGGAGTCCATAAATGAACACACGCATACCTTAAAGCTTGATCTTAAAAAAGATCTAATATTTCTAGACGATTCTTCAAGAAATCCTTAGGCTTGCTATTGATTTTTCTTGACTAAGGTTTAACCCCTTTGGGAGAGAATGTTCTTGTTCTTGAGGAGATGATCTTGAGAGGAAACCCTAATCTTGTGGTTGAAAGTGTATGAGAGAGCTTTTTGAGAAGTTTAACTAAAGAGAATGGAAGATAATATGTTCCTTGAGGGTTATAAGTCGTGCAAAGTGAAGTGAAAATACCAAATTACCCTTACTAAAACATCCCGCAAGTACTGGAAAGAAAAGAAGATGACAATTTTGACATGGCATCACATATGTGACAGGCCATCAAAAATGTCATCACACAGAAACTGGATTATGCCTAAGGCTGGCGACCTTTGTGATAGGGCATCACAAATGTGGTAATCTACCATGAACTTTGTAACGTAGGAGCTGGTTTCTGCCTAAGGCTGATGACCTTCGTGATTGGGCATCACAAATGTGGTAAGCTACTACGAATGTCCTCACTTAGGAGCTGGCTTCTGCCTAAGGCTGGCAACCTTCATGATAGGGCATCACAAATGTGGTAAGCTACCACGAATTTCATCACTTAGGAGTTGGTTTCTTCCTAAGGCTGACGACCTTCTTGATAGGGCATCACAATTGTGGTAAGCTACCACAAATGTCGTCACACTATTTCCAGACTGACATGCTGGAGTAAAATAGAAATAACTCTTTGTTCTGATATCGGATTTAGGTAAAATTTGTATCGTTGGAAATATAATTCAATTATATATCTGTTGATAGGTCATGAGCTCAAAAATTCCAACTAGAATGAGAGATATTAGCATTTGAAGTTGACTAAACCAATATCCTTCTCAAGAATTCAATCGGTAAGGAATGTTTTGATTCGTCTAATAGCTTGGAGTTATTTGAAGCCTTAATATACATGTAAATTAATCATAAAAATATAAAAGAATCATGTTGCACTATGAATGATCTTGGTACATGGCTCTAATATTGGTTTGGATTTTTTGGGGTATTACAATATCACCCCCTAGGAAACATTCATCCTTGAATAATGACTGCTTAAGAGGAAAGAAAAGATAAAACGGCGCATATATAGCATGAATGATTGATCATGATTTTATGGATGACATGACTGAAAACTGAGCATATCATACTGTACATGCATATCTGATGCATAGGTAGCTGATTTATGAATGCAGGACTGAGTGTTCTGATAAATTGAGTTTCTCAAACTGAGAATGCATATCTGATGCTTAACTGATAAGTTGAATCCATGCATATCTGATGCATGATTATATGACTGACATGATACGTGAATGCATGATTGAAAGTACTGATAAGCTGACACACATATTTAATGCGTGAATACATTACTGAACTGACTTATAAACATGTGACTGAACATGTAATGGTAAACATACCAAGTTTGAACTGAAAACTAAGCATGGAACTGAATACCAAGTTTGTTACAAAAATCTGAACATGAGAATGAGTAACTTTAAGGAAGGCTGTTACCTTGAACTAAAAATACCGATGAGTCTGAGATTGATTACTCAATATGCATGAGCGGAGAAATAAGAACATAATTGAAATTGAACTGAGTCTCTAATGAGTGACATGGACAGAGTATCATATCATGGCTACACCGAGCCATTGAGTACATGGCTTACTACTGAGTTTTAAGGCTAGAGGGTCAGCTCATAAGTAACACTTCCTCCAAGATAGATTCATCAAAGAAAATAACATGTCTAAATCAAGGAAATTTAGGGGCTATAGTGTATCTCCCCCTTGGGACACTATGTCCCTTGAAAGATGCTAGACTAACCTTGCTGAGATATTGAGAAAGTTGAGGCGATGCCCAAGGCACCTAGGTACAAAATCGTAACTGATTATCTGAGATCTGAAACTGAAGCGTGATGCACGAATGCAAAGACATACTGACTTATCTTATTAACTGAGTAACTGGTAACTAAATGTTGGGTATGAAACACTGAATTATACTTAATCTGAGTAGCTGGGCTGAGGCCATAAAGTATTATGCATATTAGAAGGGACTGACTGAGTAACATGAGGTAACTGATCATGGATTTCATGAAAGCTATATTTTCTGAAAATGCAGGACCAAGCGTATTACATAATTTGGAAACATTCCATAGATTGAGGTATTGGAATACCTATAATTGAGTAGCTGATAACTGTATGCTATGGTCAAGCAAGTCTAAAACTAAAATAAATTGCTGAGCTGAATACAGATCGGAAGATGACATTATAACTTAAGACTGTTACTGGGATCCATACAGGAACTAAATACTGGGTCCCGATAACTGAATACTGAAACTGAGGTTTTTACTAATACTGAAGTGCTTAATTATGAGACTGAGCACTAATTACTTAGTGTTAAGTACTGAAACTATAACTGAGATGGAAACTGAGTTATAATAGTAGCACCATAAAGGATGACATAAGTCAAGGATCTGAATATACATTGGCACTCTGAAATTTTTTTATTTTATTTTTATTTTTTAATTTCTAAGTACTACCTCTTGCTAGACCTTTGCTTGGATACTAATAGGATATTCAAGCCTATCTTTGTATCTACACCCTCATATAAAACATCCACACAATAATCTGCTCTTAACATGAAACATTAACTCTCTCCTATCTAAGTGAGTGCTCACCACTACACTGTCCCATAAGGAGAGCTTACTGAAGGATTAAATTGGGAGGACCTGAAGCATGAATAGATACTGACTGAATTTTACACATGACTGAAACCTGAAGAATAGATTATCAACAACATGGATTTACCAAAAAGGTCTGAACTGAGTATACTGGGGATCATGATACGGGAACATGAGTCATGAGCTGCATGACCTGAGTCTGGAATTTCTGAATTCGTGGAACATAATTTGTAACACTGAGTGATCTAGGACTAAATTCCCTATACTGGGAACTGAAAGTGCACACTATTTTATGGAATATGTGTGAATGCAAGTAGTATTTATGGAATCTGAGACATGAAGTATACATAGGCATTATGCCAACTAAAGTACAAAGATTTACGCTGAGATAAGGATAGGTCGGCAATCGTTTTTCCTAACTACTTTTCTATACATACTGGCACTACTACTAGAATCTGAGAGTCTGACTTGGTTGTTTGATCTATTATTTTTCCCTTAGATTTAAGCTATCATTATACGTCTGTGAACACTAAACTAATTTCTGAACTGAACTGTAATCATCATCACATACTTACACTCTGATTAACACATTCTTGCCTTAATAAACATATCATCTGCCCCTGTTTTCCTTTTCATACTACTAGTATCACATTTACACCTTCATGCTTAATATCGAGTCAATAAACTTAAATTTCTAACTCATACTATTCAAGCCTACTGACTCATTCTAGCAAAACTATCCCCATGAATACATAGTCTGTTCAATCTCGATATCATTATCCCAACTCTACTACTGTTAAACTCCTGAGTTCATGCTTCTAGCTCTAGTCATATGCTATCATATGATTTTGAGAAGTGATCTACTGGCATATCTAAATCTGGGTTCGAGAATGAGTTCTCATGATCATGAATGAGATCCGTACAACTTTGGGACATAACTGAACTGATAGGATACTATCGAGCATGAGGGAAATCCCATAGGAACTTGTAGGGACTATTTGAGAAAGCCCTATCTATAGGACTTGAGATTCACCACTTTTGTTAACTTGAAAGTAAGATAAAGTTGATATGACTACAGCATGATGAGAATCTACATGAGTTTTCTTAGAGAATCTTTCTATAACACGATCTGAGACATGAAAGAAGGGAAACTGTTCCTAAAACATCTCATAGCCTCTTGCACATAAGTGTGGTGCACAACACACACATGTACAAGACTCTACTAGATGCGGCTTTTAGACTTCCTAGGACTCTATTGAACCTTAGGCTCTGATAACAAGTTTGTAATACCTCGATTTTCTGAACTGGAATGCTACACGGTGCTCATGACCCCAAAGGACCACAAGCTAACCCATGAATGATATCTGTACCTGTATACTGTATAATATATAATAAAATATAGAAAAATGAATATGAAAGGCCATAAGGTTCGAAATGAATAAACGTCTGATAACAAAATATCTGAAAAAGGTATAACAATACCAAAATAAGTCATAAATACTAAAAATAATGAGATCTGAATATCTAATCTGACATCTAGTCTGAAAACCTTTAACTAAACTGAATAAGGAGTTTAAGGAACATTTCTCCAACTAACTCCATCTAGCAACTAAATAGTAAACGTAAAAATAATCATATCATCCTTGAATGAGAAGGACTCACTAAAAACTCTGAACACTGGAATGTTACTGCTGATCTGGAGTTCACTCTTCTAAACCTATGGTGTAACATAAGAGAAAGAACCATAGCGCAAATACATCAGTACGTCTGAATGTACTGAGTATATGAGTGAGGTAGGCTAAATGCAAAAGGTTATATGCATGAACAATGCTAACTAATATGAACATGAGAATACATACATGCATACATAACTGTAACTGAACTCGTGGAGATATTGACTACTTAGTCTGAATACTAACAACATGAGTGTACTGATACTGAGATACTAATAGATGAACGACTATTTTTGACAGTTTGAATTATGTAGAACTGGTCTGATTGACTGTGTCTAACAGTTCTAAAACTGAGTACTGATATTATAAGTTATGAGAACTGGTAATAATAATAACATGAGTTACTATATCTGACAATCCCAAATGTTATGGAACTATCTGAGTCCCGTACTGTATCTGAGTTGACTGTATCTGATAGTCCTGATATACTAAAATCTGAAGAACTATCTGAGTTCTTTACTAAGACTGCGTGACTGTAGCTGACAGTCTTGAAATTTGTAACTAAAATGTGGGAAGTAGTTGTTTAACTGACATGCCCCAATAATGCATATAGCTAAGTTGGGGTCCAGTCTCTGCCCCAATTGGAGGGGTGTTAAAACTATGCCACTGGTAAGAACAGCTATGAGTGACCCTTATCTGGCAGGTACTCAAATGAGAATGGTGGTAACCCTAAACTGACAGGTTAATCCACCTCATCAACCCTAATTTAATAGGTTAAGATATCTCAACCTACACTAGCTACGTAGTTCTGGAACATAAGGATGACTTCTAAGAATCACACCCTAAACTGGTAGATGAGTTCCTATTCTTGGATTCACTGGGTGCTAGCTTCTACTCCCATCTGAAGGATACTGAACTGAATAACTAAGCTGAACTGAATAACTACACTAAACTGATTAGTTGAACTGATACTGATTAACTGTACTGATGCTAGTGGTATTGTTTGGCGGAGCTAAACTAAGTTTACTGAATTCTGATGACGGATGGAATATAATGAGTTTTGAGGACTGATTAAGAGTACTGAAGTTACTAAGATATACTGTGATTACTGAGTTTACTGAGCACTGAGATTACTGAGAATACTAAACTACTGAGATTACTGAGTTTTCCTGAGTCACATGACTGACTGATTTCTATAGATCATGGCTTGACTGAGAGTATCGTAAAAACATGATATGGCTCTAGGCACACAGCTATATTTTTTGGGTATAAGTACACCCAGGACTGGATGAAAGGAAATTGACACACATGACTGACTTGATCATAAGTGTAAAGTCCATAATCCATAATATCATAAAAAAGGGATTTCATAATAAGCATGGTTCTCAACAATCTATTTCATGGAAGGGAATTTCATACAACATGTATAAACTTGCATAGCTTTCAATATCATGCTCATTACATATTACAACCACAATTCATAATATCATAACTTGGGGAATTTTATGAAGTACATGGGTATTCTACATCTTGTAGATGTGTGAGTTTTGCAAGTAAGCATATCATAATTCCATAAGACTAGTTCATGAGTAATCCAACAGTGTTCACAAGACACATTATCAACATGGATTACATTGAATCATAGAGGCCTATCATAAATCTTTCCATTAGTCACAATTTAGCTATAATGCATGATTTCTAGTCTCTTAGGTATTTTATCAAATACCTTACATGCACAACTTAGGCATAGGTGTAAATCATACAATTACACATCATAAATAATCAAACTTACATGTTTTCAACTCATATGATGACGTAGATTCATAATAACACATAAATATTATATCTTGGCATCATTCAACACATAAACATAATCAAAAATCCATTCATAACATGAAAACTATAATATATAGTTTTAGAAAAGGGTGCTTGAACTTCATGGATGAAAGGAGTCCATGAATGAGCACACACATACCTTAAAGCTTGATCTTGAAAGAGATCTAATGTTTATTGAAGGTTCTTGAAGAAATCCTTAGGCTTGCTATTGATTTTTCTTGACTAGTGTTTAACCCCTTTAGGAGAGAATGTTCTTGTTCTTGAGGAGATGATCTTGAGAGGAAACCCTAATCTTGTGTTTGAAAGTGTATAAGAGTGCTTTTTTAGAAGTTTAACTAAAGAGAATGGAAGATAATACATTCCTTGGGAAGATAATACATTCCTTGAGGGTTATAAGTCATGGGAAGTGAAGGAAAAATACCAAAATACCCTTACTAAAATATCCCTTATGTTTTGGAAAGAAAAGCTGACGAGGATTTTGACATGATGTCACAAATATGATAGACCATCAAAAATGTTTTGACACAGAAGCAGGATTCTTCCTAAGGCTGATGACCTTCATGATAGGGCATCATAAATGTGGTAAGCTACCATGAATTTTGTTACTTAGGAGCGGGTTTCTACCTAAGGCTGATGACCTTCGTGATAGGTTATCACAAATGTGGTAAGCTACCACGAATGTCGTCACTTAGGAGCTAGTTTCTACCTAAGGCTGATGACCTTCATGATAGGTCATCTCAGATGTTGTAAGCTACCACAAATTTTATCATTTAGGAGCTGGTTTCTGCTTAAGGCTGACGACTTTCGTAATAGGGCATCACAAATGTGGTAAGCTAGCACGAATGTCATCACTTAGGAGCTGGTTTCTACCTAAGGCTGACGACCTTCGTGATAGGGCACCATAAATGTGGTAAGATACCATGAATGTCGTCACTTAGGAGCTGGTTTCTGCCTAAGGCTGACAACCTTCATGATAGGGCATTACAAATGTGGTAAGATACCACGAATGTTGTCACACTGTTTCCAGCCTGACATACTAGAGTAAAATAGGAATAACTCTTTTTTCTGATATTGGATTTAGGCAAAATTTGTATCGGTCAAAAGATAATTCAATTATCTATCTGTTGATAGGTTATGACGTCAAAAATTCTAAGTATAATGAGATATATGCTCGTATGAAGTTGACTATACCAATATCCTTCTCAAGAATTCAATTAGTAAGAAATGTTTTGATTCGTCTGATAGCTGGGAGTTATTTGAAGCATTAATATACATCTAACTTAATCATAAAACTATAAAAGAACCATGATATACTATGCATGAGCTTGGCACATGGCTCTAATAGTGGTTTGGATATTTTGGTGTATTACATAACCCCCCTCCTCCCTCCCTGAGGCTTAGTCTAGGGGTTCAGAAAAGTAATAGATTTTATCAGATAGAGTTGTAGTGTCCATTTGGTGAGCCTTCTTCATTCTAGAAGGACTTTTTACTTTTAGACAACTATTATTAGATATGGTTTTGGTCTACTGGGGGCTTTGTCCCAGTTTTCAGAACAGTTTTAAGATATAGTAGAGATTTTGCAGACTGAGTCAGATCTTATTCAGATGTTTTGAATTGTAACTTTCATTCTCATGTCTTAAAACTCAGAGTTAATGGCCATATTTCCGTATCAAATTATATTTCTGTATTTTTATTATGATATCAATGTTGTGCATGATTACTAGATCAGATAGAGTAGAATGTCTGGGCCTTCATTATTTAGGATGTCCGTCACAGCCAGGACCTAGTTTGCGTCGTGACATAAAAGACCAAAAATCGCTTTTAAAATGGCTTTAAAATAAATAAACGGAACATGCGACGGTGGGTGCAACGGTCCGTTCCTGGGTCGACGGTTTGTCGAACTGACCATCACACTAGGACAAAAACTAGAATTTACTACCTTGGTGCGACGGTGGCGTGCAATGGTCTATCACTGGATCGATGATCCACCGGTCCGTCGGTCCTAACTGTTGCTTCTAGGAAGAATAGGGCCTCATTATTTCCCTTACGACTGCTTGAGCGACGGTCCATCGCTTGTCCGATGGTGCATCGGCCTGGGATGTCGATCCAGGGTATAAGGTAGTCACACTGTCTCATTGAGATGGTCGTGTGAAACGGTCCATCTCTAGTCCAACGGTCCATCAGCCTCACCGTCGCACCTGGGCGGTGTTACTGCTTTTTGTATTTTGGCCATAACTTTCTCTTCCGATATCGGATTTTGATGAAATTGGTATTGATGAAAAGCTTATTCAATTTCACACGTGACAAAAGATCAAAATCTTAAAATATCATGTGTACAAAAGTGGATTCATCTTTCAAAGAAAGCTTCTAACATTCTTAGGACAATTTTAAGGTAGGAAAAAGTATGGGGTATTACAAATAACAAGTCACATACCTTTATCCTTCACCTTTATGGATCTAAAGTTCACTTTATCTTCAAAAATATATGAAGGTGGTGATTAACACCAAGAACAACAACAACAATCTTTAAGAACAACAACAATTTCACACGGCCACTTCTAAATTCCACAACAACAATATCTTCAACACTTGGCCAAGACAACTACAAATTCAAGAAAATGATTCTTAGGTTACCAATTAACAACAAAATCACGTTTTCAAGCCTAGAAAAACAACAAGGTGAATACCACATGGCCAAAGTGAAGCCACAACAACAAAAACATCAAAAACACTTTCAAGTTTTCAAGTTTACAACAACATCAATAATGTAAGCTCAAACTTAGATTTAGACTCAAAGTATTAGTGAAGGATAAAACTAACACAATAAACACTCAACACAAGTAAAAATATCGGCCAAGACACAACAAGAACACACTTTCGGCCAAGAACACAAGAAAGGACAGATTTGCTTCTTTTTTGATTTTTCAGATTTCAACACTTTTTTTCAACTAACAAGACCGGAACAATATCAAGACATGATTTGATATCAAATGATACAAAAAAAATAAGAAAATCACGAACTGACTCAAAATAGTCCAAAAACACACTCCAAAATAGTCCATAAACACACTCCAAACCTTAGACCGATTGGAGACCTCTCTCAGATTCACAACACAACACTATAATGAGAAAATAACAAGGTGTTTGACACCTATTTCAGCCAATCCAAACTAGCTTAACAACACATAAAATGAAGAATAAGAAGGCAACAATTTCAGCCAACAAAAAAAAACACAAAGCGAGAGTAGAGAAGAAGAACAACACAATAAGTTTGCAAGAATGAAAAGGATAGATAGCAAGTCAAAGATTATTATAAGATTAAGAACCAAGTTTATTTCAAAACTATTCTCTAATGAATGTAATAATCAACACCACACTCTTATGGTGACCACCAAGGGAACCAAACGTACCTTAAGATCCACCATTTTTAAGCAAAGGTCAATACTAGCTTTTCCAAGCCCTAAACTACAATGGATATTCCAAGCCCTAAAATGCAATGGTTATTCCAAGATCTAGCTAAAACTAAACTAAGGTGTTCTACTCTCAAAGAGAGGACTTTCAATGTTTTAATATTTCATCATTCATAACCTCATAAGAAAAGACCTAAAATGTTCTACTTATATTATTACAAGAAAAGACAAAAAATAACAACAATACCCTTAATGGGTTGGGTGGCCATGGAGTACATTTAGGCCAAGTGAAATGACCAAAATACCCTTAATGAGGTCACTAAATCGTGAGCCATTAAGTGTTATCCAAATCCATGAGTCCTCAAGTCTTCAATGCTCCAAGAAATCTTCCACTCACGGCCTTATTTATGCTCAAAACGAGTCCTCCATGCATGTCCATGTGTCCTCGAGGTGACCATGTCTTGATTTTCTCGGTGTTGGCCTCTAAAGATGTCATCAAAAGATAAGACGGCCATTTGACTTGTATCAGTATGAAATATCTATAAAAGGTGGAGTTTGTAGAATTCTATATGCCAATCTTGGACTAATTTCTCAAGTTAAAATGACTAGAAATAGAATATTCCTTCTCTATCTCCACAATGTTCATCATATATATTTCTCTGCTAAATTAAAGAATGAGGCATGGTTTTAGAATTTTTGCTATGAGCACCTTAATTTTAACAGACTGAGAACACTAAATCAAAAGAACATAGTGAACAGTCTTCCTCAAATTGTAGCTCCTTTTGGAATTTGTGAAGGTTGTGTTGTTAGTGAACAACCTCGCAGTCCATTTCCATAAGGCAAATCTTGGAGATCAAAGGTGTTGATGGAATTGGTGCACTCAAATCTATGTGGACCAATAAATCGAAATTCCAATGGTGGTAAAAGGTACTTCATAACCTTTATTGATGACTTTAGTTGGAAAACATGGGTGTATTTTTCACAAGAAAAGTCTGAAGCATTTGATGTTTTTAAATGTTTTGAAGTGCATGTTGAGAAAGAAGCTGATAGTCTATTGAAAGTTCATCGTACTCGTGGGGGGATTTCGATTCTCAAGAATTTACAAAATTCTGTGAGGGAAATGGAATCAAGATTCGACTTACACACCTCAGCAAATTGGTGTTTGTGAGCAGAAGAATAGCACAATCCTCAATATGGTGCGTAGAATTTTGACGAGGAGTGGTGTCTCAAAATATTTTTGGCCAGAAGCTATTTACTGGAGTATTTATATTTTAAACTGAAGTCCAACTTTCTCTATTCAAAATATGACTCCGAAAGAGGCATAGATCCGGCAAAATCCAACTGTTGACCATTTCAGAATCTTCAGATGTGTGGCTTAAGCTTATGTTCCAATCAAAAAGGATAAAGATAGATGATAAAGGAGAAAAGTGCATTTTTATTGGCATTAGTAATCAATCTAAGGCTTATAAGTTTTATAATCCTAACACCAAGAAAATTGTCATTAGCCATTATGTAATCTTTAATGAAGATGCCACCTGGTCATGGAAGGACAAAGGAGTTCATTTGCTTGTTCCAGTAGCTTTTGAAGAGGAAATACTATAACTGAAGGAGACAAAATAGTTGACTAATTCAGATCTTGTTCAAACACCAGTTTCAGCTCCTACATAAGAAGAGAAGTGACCTCAACGATAAAAAAGAAGACCCGTATAGATGACAGATTTTGAGGTAACTGGAATTAATCAATCGAAATATGCACTCATTCATTTTTCCATATTTTCATATTGTGATCCTACCAGTTTTGAAGAAGCTGTTAAAGATGCAAAATTGTGAAAGGCAACGGATGAAAAAATTATCGCAATTGATAGAAATGACACTTGGGAGTTGACTAGGCTTCTAGAAGGGTATAAGACAATCAGTATCAAGTGGATATATAAGAAAAAGATTAACAAGAATGGTGAAGTTGATCAACACAAAGAACACTTAGTAGCTAAAGGCTATAAGCAAAAGTTCAGTGTGGACTACGGGGAAGTTTTTGCTCCAGTGGCACGACTTGACACTATCATATTAGTGATAGCTTTGGCTGCTCAACACTCATGGCCTATTTTTCAAATGGATGTTAAATCAGCCTTCTTACGTGGGGGCTTGGATGAATAGGTATTTATTAATCAACCTCCTGGCTATGTCAAGGTTGGAGAAGAACATAAGGTGTGTATATTAAAGAAGACATTATATGGACTAAAACAAGATCCAGAAACTTGGTATAGTCGTATATATGCTTGTTTTTCTAAGGAGGGATTTATGAAATGTCCATATGAGCACACACTCTTTATAAAGATTGATGATAAAGGAAAAATGCTAATTATCTGTTTATATATGGATGATATGATTTACAGCAGAAATGATATCTCCATGGTTGAAAGTTTTTAGAAGTACATGATGGTTGAATTCGATATGACTGATATTGGAATGATGCAAGACTTTCTTTGCATTGAAGCTGTTCAATCTACTGACTGGAATTTCATCACACAAAAGAAGTATGCTCAAGAGGTTTTGGATAGGTTTTAGATGAAGCGTTGAAACTCTACCAGAGATTCAACTGAGTTTGGTTCGAAGCTTACTAAACAACATGGAGGAAGAAGAGTTGACAACACTCTCTAAAAGAAAATAGTGGGAAGCTTGATGTATTTAACAGCCACAAGTCCTGATAATATATATTCTCTAAGTCTTATTAGCAGATACATGGAAAGTCCCAAAGAGGTCCATCTTCTAGTCAAAAAGAGAACTTCTTGCTATTTGCAAGTAACTACTAATTATGGTTTGTTCTATGCAAAAGGGGAAAAGTCAGACTTGGTTGGCTTTATTGATAGTGATTATGCTGGAGATTTGGATGATCGGAAGAGTACGTCTGGTTATATATTTATGATGGGGTTGGGAGAAATTTTATGGTCTTCACAAAATCAAGCAATGTGAATTTATAAACTACAGAAGCTGAATATGTAGCAGCAGCATGTGCCTATCAAGCAATTTGGATGCGCAAAGTTCTTGAAGAAATTAATTTCAAGCAAAATGGCTCTACTACCATTTATTGTGACAGTAATTAAGCAATAAAGCTCTCCAAAAATACTGTTCAGCATGGGCGAAGTAAACATATTGATGTCAAATTTCATTTCCTAAGGGACCTCACAAAAGATGGAGTAATTGATCTCATCTTCTACAGAAGTGAAAATCAGATTGCTGATGTGTTTGCTAAATCTCTCAAGTTGGCATTCTTCCTGAAGTTCAGAAAATTAATTAGTGTTTGCACTTTGGAAAATCACATTTGAAATGTGTTGTCTGTTGTAAGCATGGTAAACTGACAGTGTGACTTTCAGCTTAAGGGAGGGATTGTTGGTTATCTTTTTCCTCTTTCAGTTGTTGTTAGTGTTTTAGTTGACCGAGTCTTTAGCAAGTTAGTGGTTTGTTGAATAAAAGTAGTTAAATCTTTTGGTTCAGTTAGTAGTTGAGTAATAGTAGGAGTTAGTAGATTAGTTTTTTTAATTTTACGTTAGTAAAACCTCTATTTAAAGAGATCAATTGTTGTACTTCAGATGAATGAGAATCTTAGCTAAATGAATAGAGTCCTATCGTTCTTTTACTCTCCTAAATTTTAGTCATTTTCTTCATCCATTAGCTAACTCTAGCTAAAACAACATCTCAATATAAAATTAAGAGAAATATCCACAAGAATCTCTAAACGAAAAGCAATTTACAATTTTAAGAACACAGACAAAAACTAGACTAACCTAGAAACAAAGACATACTCCACTATGAGCAAAGAGTTTCTTAGTTGTACTATCATAAAACAAATTCAGCTTTTGCTTAAGAGAATGCTCCTTTTATATTTGAAAAAACTAAGTTTCTCACGCAAAATGATGTGTGTATATATAATGAGCAATGGGAGAGAATCCTTCTTATTAGAGGACATGAAAAGAACCACTACAATGTGCATTTCATTTCTCAGTTGTAACTGCTAGAGCCGTATGAGAACAATTGCCATATGTCAATATCCGAATCGAGGCTTTGGCTGTGTCCCAATCCAATAAAGGCCAAATATGACTCCTTAGCATTGTATCATAAGCATAGTCATAAAAAAAGTTGCGGAAATAGGCCAATAAGATATGAAGTTCAAAGTAGATAATAATTAAAAATACATGTCTTGAAACACAACATGAAATGTATGTCTAATTCAGTCTCTGAAGCCTTTAACAATGTCAACGAAAATACTATGTCGAAACATGGCCCTAACAATACCGTAAAATGAGATAATCAAAGTTTTACTAAATGAAACATAGACCTTACAAAAGATGGATGGCTCACCACTTGCTTGTAGTTGTCTCAAAAGAATCCTAGTGTTGAGTAGGGTCACGGAGGACTGCTTCAGAACCTACATCATGAAGGGATGTAGCGGTCGAGGACCGTTAGTACGATGAGTGCTGGCATGCGACCCGAGGAGAGAGACAAGTAATTTATAAAAGTAGTATATAACATTCATAACATAAGTAGAAATAGGATTATATGGGACAAGCAAGTTAAAATTTAATGGCATAACCATTTGAAATATTAAGCCTAAACTGTATAGTTTGCACCGACATCTAGTAACTCATGGACTATATGGGTCTGATATTCGCTCAACCAGTGGGACCCACAATCCATGTTTGACGCATTAATTGAGATCACATAATTTAGCCATCATATATCGCCATTTAGGACTAACATCGTAAGGTTGTCCAATTAAGGAACGAACCACCCCAACATTGGCAAAACATAAGTTTCGGGCGTTGGGTCACGAGGACTTACACCTTCTTGGTAGACTATAAAATATACTTTAAGACCATATTAAAACATCATTTGAAAGCATTTATTCATAGAATCTTTCATAAGGAAATTCATATTTTGATATCTTCATACCAAGACTTGAAATTCATCCATACTATGTCGAATCATTATCGTAAAATATAATAGATTCTTTGTTTCATGATTTAGAAAAAGAACCATAAACATTATTATCATTAAGTTTACATAAGAAACTCAAAGCAAGTCATAAAATTCAGCACTTTCGATATTTCAAAAGTATGGGGTGGCATCTTCATTCATCATTGACATCCAAAGCTTTACGAAAGGGTTAAAGGTCATATTTTCAATCATTTATAACATTCAACATTTTGATTTCGTATAATGAAATGGACCTTTCCAAATAGTATGTATGTTCAAGTCTTATAAACCCTTTTTTAATAATTATAAAATCATTCGTAAAATGAGGGATAATCAATAGCAAGCTTTTCGCAATATAATCCTCAACCCTAGTCACAGTTTATCATTCAGAAAGTTCTAATAGCATTGAAATAAATACCTTGTATGCCTAGTTTGAAATAAGGGGTGTTCAAACATACTTTTTTACAGATTGAATTTGAGAAAAGCTTGACCTTGGAGCTTAGAATCTTGAATCCTAGTGACTTTTGAGGAGAAGTGGGTTATGCTTTTGAAGGATGAAAAATGCATCAACGGGTTTGGCATCGTTTAGTAAAGGGGTGGGGGGGGGGGGGGGGCTAAGTTAATTAACCAAAATACCCTTAAAACAATGTTCAAAATGAAGTCCTGTTAATGAAACAGAGGGGGTGTGGTGCACACCCCATTGCGCGACCCTTCCCAATGTGACCCAAGGCCAATCATGGGGCCTACCCCCTTGTGGTGCATGGCCTTTCGCGAGGGTAGTCCATTGGACTATTGAGCCGTGTTGTACGACGTGGAGGCCATGCCATGGCTTTCCTCATGTGATTCATGGCACGTTTCCTCGTCCTAAAATTTTCCCTACACTTTCAAACTCATTCCAAAACATTTTCTTCTCATTCTGAGGGTTATATAGGCTCATTTAAGGATCTAATAAGGCATGCAAACATATGGGGCGTTACAGCATAACAGACAAAAGTTGTATAGTTATTATTTGAAGGCACAAGCTGATGCAACTGATCCACTCACTAAATTTGTCAATCATCAAAACATTGAAAGACAAAAAAGGACCCAACAATATTTTATTACAATACCCATATTAATTGATATTTATTCTTAAAATTTGTTAAAGAATTTGGAAAATAAGTAATAAATAATTTTAAAAAGCATGACTTTTAAATCTTAATATGATAAACGTGGTAACTAAAAGTAAAAGTAAAAAAATTAATTGCATAATGAATACGTAAAAATAAAGGGAGCGAGTATTTTAGACAATTCGTTTCAAAAGCTTTTCCATGTCCACAACATACTTGACAAAAGTGCATGAATTGCTTCTTCCTTAGTGATAACTTTAAAGTGTAAATAAAATGAATATTTAATGACTCTCGAAGAAATTAACCATTAATTTAAGTCTAGAGTTTCAGTGACATAACTAATCTTTTGTGCTAACTAAAATAAAAATAGTAACATAAATTTGGAATAGTAAATGAGGTGAAAAGATTATGATCATTATTATACGCTTGACCTAGGTGGACAAAACTGTGCAATCTAGACCGAGAACTTTTTTACTTTGTATAGAGCACAGAAACCTACCAACAAATTCTTTTACATACAAGTTGTGCTAGCTTTCAATAGTGTCAAGAAAAAGTAAAATAAATGATCTTTTTTTTATTTATTTTTAATCTTTGATAAGTAAAAAAAAAAGTATTTATACGTAACGAGCACAGTACTATGAAAATAGGGGTTCGGGGGTGGAGGGGATAGGGGATGGACTGGATGGTCAATTGGTGGGGTTAAGGGTGTTAAGTGAGTAGATTGAGAGATAATGAACTTGAAATATCGATTATGAAACTTGTTTTTTCTATTTTCATTAAAAAAGTCATTTTTCAAAATAAAGAAGCCATTCACATTTCTAGGATTTAGAACTTATAAATTTTAAATTTTAGCTCGATAATAATTGGCTCTTGATGTTTCTAGAACCTTCAATCATGATTCTTCTTGTGATACACATTCACGTTATGCAGTTTGTCGTCAATGAGAAAGTGAATGATTCAGCACCAAACCAACAACGATTATCTTAAATCTATCAGTCTCTTAAGAATAAGGTACGTCAATAATATAATATTTTGGTAGGTTTCGATATTCTATACATGGTAAAAAAACGTCACCTAATTTATCTTGACTAGGAATTTTATTTATTTTTCAATTCAGTTGAGCACAAAAAATTAATTATGTCATTGAAACTTTAGATTAACTTAATGTTTATTCCCTTCGAATCATTTTACTTATCATGGCTAAAAAACATTAATCAGATAAAGATTAATTTAGTTAAATGATCCTCATTTATTATTTATTCTATTCAATACTTTTTTTGCACCATATTAATATCTCTCCGGATTTATAATTTTTGATAAAGCTTAAAACAAAGAACTAATTATATCATAATTTTGTCAAATGACAAGTATCGTGAATCTATTTTTAGTAAGATGACAAGTAAAATATCCTCGAGGGATTAATTTCTTGGATTGTCATTGAATATTCATTTTACTACACCACCAGTTATAACTAAAGAACAAGCAAATTCATGCCCTTTTGTTTACTATGTTGTAGACATTGCAAAAAATTTGAAACAATTGTCTAAAATATTGAGCATATTTACTTTCACTTATCTCTTATACTAAAATGTAATTATATTTTTACTTGTTATTTTTAATATATAAAAATAAAAATATATGTTTTTTCTTCATATTTTACTCACAATATTAATTACTTAGCAGTGTTTTTGAAAATTAGAGATAGATTCTCATTTTTTCTTTAATAGCAATGAAATTTTAATATATTTTCTCAATTGCAGAATATTGTTGGTACTTTAATAGTACCCCAAGAATTGATGGGGGAAATGAGAAAATCTGTTACCATCACTACTTATGTAATCTTCGAAATTGTACATTGGAAAGGCAAACTACTTAATAGTTAGGTTTGCCTTTCCAAGAAACAATTTCGAAGCTTACATAAGTAAAGATGGTAACAGATTTTTTCTTTTTTCCCATCAATTCTTGGGGTACTATTAAAGGACCAACAACATTCTACAATTGATGAGAAAATATATTAAAGTTTCATTGCTATTAAAGAAAAAATGAGAATCTATCTCTAATTTTCAAAACCATTGCTAAGTAATTAAATATTGTGAGTAAAATATGAAGAAAGAACATATATTTTTATCTTAATTTGCTAAAAATAACAAGTAAAAATATAAATATATTTTAGTATAGGAGATAACTGAAAGTAAATGGGCTGAATATTTTAGACAATTGTTTCAAAATTTTTGAAATGTATACAATATACTAAACAAAAGAGCATGAATTTGCTTGTTATAATAAAATGAATATTCAATGACAATCCAAGAAATTAATCCCTTGAATTGGATTCCAAAATGAACATTCAAATTCTAAAACTCTTGTTTAGCCATGAGTATTTTTTTTTTTTTAATTTCATTGAATTCCAAAATAAAAAAACATCAAAAAGTTTTTTCCATTGTAATTAAAAAAATATTATTTTTTTTGCTTATTTGGTGAAATTTTCTATTCACTAAAGTTTTTTTTTCGGAATTTGTATTGCTTGATTTCTGGAGATTAAAGTTTTTAGCTTTCTACTCCGTTTGAACTTAACTAGTGACTTGAAGACATAAAATGTTCACATGTTAAAGATCACTCATTTGATGATTGAAAGTCATTAAAACTTCATCGTTATATTAGAAACAAGAGGCATTTAAAGTTGTTGCGACTTTATTAGTAGTATTTTGATATACTAAAGGTTCTGTCTTGTGGTGACAGGAAAAATGATAAATGATAGTCATATGCATGATGCTAAGACTATGGCCGCAACTACCATTGCCACGACAAGTCGAGCAAATGCTCCGCAACCTATGGCACCTTTGGAGAAGCCCAAAAAGTTTGTGGGCATTGACTTCAAGAGATGGCAGCAAAAGATGTTCTTTTACCTCACCATTCTATGTCTTCAAAAGTTCACTAGTGAGGGTCCTCCTGAGGTGCCCGAGGGAACCTCAGACAAAGAGTGTTTCATAATAGTAGAGCTTGGAAGCCCTCAGACTTTCTTTGCAGGAATTATATCTTGAGTGGTCTCCAAGAAGACCTCTATAATATTTATAGTGGAACTAAGACATCAAAGGAATTGTGGGGGGTACTAGAACAAAAATACAAGACAGAAGATGCAGTAATTAAGAAATTCTTCGTTGGAAGGTTCCTAGACTTTAAAATGATAGAAAGCAAGTCAGTTATCTATCAAGTACAGGAATTAAAAGTAATCATCCATGATGTCCTATCGGAAGGTATATCTTTGAAAAATACCTTTGTTGAACAAATTGAAAATGTTCTTAGTACTCACATAAACTGTTTTGTAGGTTCTGTCTAATGGTGATAGGAAAAATGATGAATGGTAGTCAATGCATGATGCTACAACTATGGAGGAAACTACCATTGCCACGATAAGTCAAGAAAATGCTCCTCAATCTATGACACCTGCGGAGATGTTCGAAAAGTTTATGGGCATTGACTTTAAGAGATGGAAGAAAAAAATGTTCTTTTACCTCACCACTCTATGTCTTCAAAGTTTCACTAGTGAGGATGCTCCTGAGGTGCCTGAGGAAACCTCGGACAAAAAGCGTTACATAATAGTGAGGCTTGGAAACACTCAGACTTCCTTTGGAGGAATTATATCTTTAGTGGTCTCCAAGATGACCTTTATAATGTTTACAATGTGACTAAGACATCGATGGAATTGTGGGGGGCACTAGAACAAAAATACAAGATACAGAATGCGGGAATGAAGACATTCTTTATTGCAAGGTTCCTAGACTTTAAAATGATAGGTAGCAATTCAGTTGTCTCTCAAGTACAAGAATTAAAAGTAATCATCCATGATTTCCTAGAGGAAGGTATATCTTTGAAAGATACCTTTGTTGAACAAATTGAAAATATTTTTAGTACTCACAAAAGCTGTTTTGTAGGTTTGATTGTGAATGATACATTTCAACTAGCAATAATAATTGAGAAACTACCACCAATGTGAAAAGATTTCAAAAACTACTTGAAGCACAAACGCAAAGAGATGACTGTGAAAGATCTTATTATTTAAATACATATTGAAGAGGATAATAAGGCTGCCGAGAGAAGGTCAAAAGGGAATTCTACAATTAATGGAGCACATATTGTAGAAGATGACCCAAACAATTCTAAGAAAAGGAAGAAAGTTGAACATAGAAGCAATCAACCTAAGAAGAAATTCAAAGAAAAGTGCTTCAACTGTGAAAAGATTGGCCACAAGTCCACGGATTATCGTGCCCCTAAAAAAGGCAAGGAAAAAGACCAAGCAAATATGATTGAGTCCAACAAAGAATGTGATGATTTGTGACAAAGAATGTGATGATTTGTGTGCTATGCTTTCATAATGCAACTTGGTAGGAAATCCTCACGAATGGTGGATGGATTCTGGTACCACCTGCTATGTTTGTGCCAATAAAGAGTTGTTTTTGACATTCGCTCAGGTTCAAGTAGAAGAAACGATCTACATGGCTAACTCCGCTACTGCAAACGTAGAAGGAACTGGAAAGGTATGCTTGAAGATGACTTCCGGCAAAGTATTGACACTTAACAATGTCTTGTATGTTCCGGAGTTAAGGAAGAACTTGATATATGTTTCACTTCTAGACAAGAACGGATTCAAATATATTATTGTTTCTGAAAAAACTGTACTTAGTAAAGGAGAAGTGTATGTAAGAAAAGGCTACCTCACTGAGGGCCTATTAAAAATGAATGTATTGAATGTTGAAATCAATAGAAGTTCAATTTCTTCTTACTTACTTGAGTCTTATGATTTGTGGCATGAACGTTTAGGCCATGTTAATTACAAAACATTATGAAAACTGATTAACTTAGAAGTTTTGTCAAACTTTGAGTGCAATAAATCAAAGTGTCAAATGTGTGTGGAATCAAAGTATGCAAAGCATCCTTATAAGTCCGTTGAAAGGAATTTCAATCTCTTAGACTTAATACTCACTGACATTTGTGATATGAAGTCAACACCATCACATGGTGGGAAAAATTATTTCATAACATTTATTAATGATTGAACAAGATATTATTATGTCTACTTACTAAATTGTAAGGATGAATTAATAGATGTGTTTAGGCAATCCATAACTGAAGTTGAAAATCAGTTAGAGAAAAAGATAAAAATGATAAGAAGTGATAGAGGCGGAGAATATGAATCTTCCTTCGCTGAAATATGTGTTGAGAATGAAATTATCCATCAAACTACTGCCCCGTATATACCTCAATCTAATGGAATTGCAGTAAGGAAAAACCAAACTTTAAAGAAAATGGTGAATGCCTTACTTATAAATTCAGGTTTACCGCAAAACTTGTAGGGGGAGGCTTTCCTTACAACTAATCGTATACTACACAATCAATTCCTTATGAAAAATGGAAAACAAGAAAACCCAACGTGAAATATTTCAAAGTGTGGGGTTGTCTAGCAAAGGTCCAAGTTCCTATGCCTAAAAGGGTTAAGATAGGACCTAAGATGGTGGACTGTGTGTTCATAGGATATGCTAAAAGTAGTAAAATATGTTGGTTTTTGGTTCATAAATCCGAACATCCAGATATTTATGTAACTACGGTAATTGAATCAGATAATTCTGAATTCTTTGAAAACATTTATTCATATAAAACTAGACATGAACAGTCTAGTGGGGGGTCTAAATGGCCTCGATATGAACCAAGAGAGAATGTACATAATGAAGAAAATCCAAGATGTAGTACACATCAAATAAAGTCAACTTTATTTGTCTTGGATTTTGTAACATTTCTCTGAGAAAATAAGCCTCAAACATTTAAAGAAGCTATGTCGTCATCAGACTCATCCTTTTGGAAAGAGGCAGTCAATAGTGAGATTGATTCAATCTTAAGCAACCATACATGGAAATTGGTTGATCTTCCTTCTAGAAAATAAACCTTTCGGTTCTAAATGGATCTTCAAAAAGAAATGAAAGTGGATGGTACTATTGAAAAATACAAGGCAAGACTTGTATTAAAGGTCTTAAAACAAAAAGAAGGCCTTGAATACTTTGATACATACTCACCGGTAACAAGGATATCGTCGATTCAAATTTTAATTGCCTTGGCGGTGGTATATGGTCTTGAAATCCATCAAATGGATGTGAAAACCGCATTCCTAAAAAAAGAATTAGAGGAAGAAATTTACATAGATTGCTGAAGGGTTTTGTGGTTTCAGGAAAAGAAAATAAGGTGTGTAAACTTGTTAAGTCACTTTATGGACTAAAACAAGCACCTAAGCAATGACATGCAAAGTTTGACCAAACCATGTTGGCTAACGGATTCAAGATAAATGAATGTGATAAGTGTTTTCATATTAAAGACACTCCAAATCACCAAGTCATTGTGTGTTTATATATGGATGATATGTTGATCATCAATAGAGACATTTCATACATAAATGCAACGAAATGAATGCTCAAGATAAAGTTCGATATGAAAGACCTCGGAGTTACAGATGTGATCTTAGGAATAAGAATCTATAGAACTCCATAAGGATTGGCATTGTCACAGTCTCGTTATACCAAAAATATACTTGAAAAATTCAAGATATGACATTCAATATTGCTAAGACTCCATTGGATGTGAGCTCTGCACTTTGAAAGAATGAAGGTGAAAGTGACTCACAATTGGAGTATGCAAGAGTATTGGGATGTTTAATGTATATAATGAAATGTACAAGACCAGAAATAGAATGCGCTATTAATAAATTGAGTCGGTACATGAGTAATCCCAACAAAACTCATTGAATGGCAATGAAAACAGTTTTGGGGTATATTAAATACACTCAAGACTATACATTGCATTATAATAAATATCACGCAGTACTCGAAGGTGTAATAATGCAAATCAGATCAGTGGATCGAATGAAGTGAAACCCACAAGTGGATATATATTTACTATTGTTGGAGGAGCAGTCTCCTGGAAATCATCCAAAGAGACTTGTATTGCTCACTCTACAATGGAATCTGAATTTATCGCATTGGATAAAGCCGGTGAAGAAGCAGAATGGCTCTGGAATTTCATGGAATATATTCCTTATTGGCTCAAACTAGTGGCACCAGTATGTATACACTGTGATAGCCAAGCAGTAATAGGTAGGGCTGGGAGCATGATGTATAACGATAAATCTAGTCACATACGATGGAGATATAATACCCTTAGGGAACCTCTTTCTAGTGGAATTACACTGTTGACTATGTAACATCAAAGGATAATGTATCGGATCCACTTACAAAAGGCCTATCTAGAAAAGAAGTGGAAAAGAAATCTAAGGGAATGGGTTTAAGGCCTAGGATAAGTCAGCATGGTGGTAACTCTACCTAGCAGACTGGAGATCCCAAGATCTAGGTTCAAGGAGATCAAACAAAGTTGTGTCTGACAGGTTCAACATTGTTAATTACCCAACCCATTCTCATGATGTAGACAATGTTTAGTAAGCAAGGATAAGACTTAAGGTGAAAAGTCTTTTAATGATTATCTAATTCTAGCAGATTTGACCAAATAGTTTAATCTATAGGATTGAACGTTTAGAAATCACCTATGTGAGGGAGAAGTGGAAGCCGCTTCAAGGAGAATGTGAGTAAAGGCATCTTCTCTAAGCTCTCATGACATAGGGACGTGTTCATGGCTGAAAAGAATAAAACTGTGAGAACCATAAACGGAAGAAGGCTGATTGTGTGACATATGTTGTCTAGGTGTACATTAATTCTTGACGGTTCAAAGATATCGAATCTACCGATTGACCAAGTGTATCCGATGCATGTTCACAACGGAAAGTTCAAAGAAAAACCCACTTATCCATATGGAATCAGTCTTTGCTTGATGATCACATACTTGTCCGTGAAAATTTTATGAAAAATAGCCATTCCCCATTCATGTGGGGGATTTTTGGGTTAAATGTATATGAAAAAAGTATGAATGGAAAATGGAGGGAACCAAGTGAAAGGAAAAAATTGAGAAGAAAAACACTAAAATGAAAAGTGTACTCTAAAATGACCAGTCTACTAATTCTCCCACATTGCTGGGTTAATTTGACTTTCAAGTATTTATATTAACAAAAACTTATTCCACTTAGTAAGTGAGGCGACAAATAAGGGATGCCTCACGCCATCGTCGTCGTCGCTTGCTCGGCTCGGTTTCGGCTTCGGATCGATCGATGAGATCTATCTTTTTGGACAAAGTTTATTTGACAGAAATTTAATTTGAAAATTCCAAAGGGAAAATGCAACTTTTCTGTGTTTTTTTATCCTCCATTTATATTCATGCATGCAGTGGCTGACACTATTTCAAAATTCAATGCAAAAACGAAGTGATGCTACGGAGGGGATGCAACCCTTCAATGAAATAACACACTATTTCATGAAATGGTATGCCTTTTCATAAAATGCACATTCTTTGGACGAAAAAAATGAATTTCCAGAAAGGTCACACTTTTTAAGTGAACCATTGCCACCTTTTCGAAGAGGCATCTGATAGGCTATATAAACCTGTCTTCATCTACAGGTTTGGATACAAATTTTTTTGAATTAAAAACTCTCTTCTTGTCTTAAAAAACATTCTATGTGATCAATCAAATGGTTGAGTGAGTTCGTTGAATCCAACAATTTTAGGTACCACTGTTGTTCGAATTGAAGGCCATTTTATCCTGGGAGGAAGATTCCATAACCTCGGGTACAGTGAGGGGAATTATTCCTTAAGGACACTCTATGAAGTTGGGGTACTTGGCCTTAAAATTCTATTTCATCTCTTTTCTAAATAATTAACAAAGTTCTTAGATAGATTATTCATAATCTAGTGTTGAAGGTATTAAGGAACTTCATAAGTGTTCTAGTCTTGGACTTGAACTAGTTTTGAAGTTCGTGTTGCTTATGTATAGATCCTTGTACCCGAATACATACTAAATAACAATCTTAAGGAATAATCTTTTGAAAAAAAATTAATTTTTTTTTGCTTATTTGGTGAAATTTTCTTTTCACTAAAGTTTTTTTTTTTTGGAATCTGTATTGCTTGATTTCTAGAGACTAAAGCTTTTAGATTTCTACTCCGTTTGAACTTAACTATTGATTTGAAGAAATAAAATCTTCATCACAGGTTAAATATCACTCGGCTAACGATTGGAAGTGATAAAAACTTCATTGATAAAGTAGAAACAAGAGGTGTTTAAAGTTGCTGCAACTTTATTAGTAGTATTTTGACATACTAAAGGTTCTGTCTTTTGATGACAGGAAAAATGACGAATGATAGTCAAATGCATGATGCTACGACTATGGTGGCAACTATCATTGCCATGACAAGTCGAGCAAATACTCCACAACCTATGGCACCTGCGGAGAAGCTTGGAAAGTTTGCAAGCGTTGATTTCAAGAGATGGCATCAAAAGTTATTCTTTTACCCCACCACTCTATGTCTTCAAAGGTTCACTAGTAAGGATTCTCCTGAGGTTCCCAAGGGAACCTCGGACAAAGAACGTTTCATAATATTAGAGGCTTGGAAACACTCAGACTTCCTTGCAGGAATTAATTCTTGAGTGATCTCCAAGATGACCTCTATAATATTTACAATGGAACTAAGACATCGAATGAATTGTGTGGGGAACTAGAAAGAAAATACAAGACAGAGGATGCAGGAATTAAGAAATTCTTCGTTTCAAGGTTCCTGGACTTTAAAATGATAGATAGCACATCAGTTGTCTCTTAAGTGCAAGAATTACAAGTACTCATCCATGATCTCCTAGAGGAAGGTATATCTTTGAAAAATACCTTTGTTGAAAAAATTTAAAATGTTCTTACTACTCATATAAACTCTTTTGTAGGTTTGATTGTGAATGATGCATTTCAAGTAACAGCAATAATTGAGAAGCTACCACCTATGTGGAAAGACATTAAAAACTACTTGAAGCACAAACACAATGAGATGACTGTCAAAGATCTTTTTATCTGACTACATATTAAAGAGGATAATAAGGCTACCGAGAGAATGTCAAAAGGGAATTCTACAATTAATGGAGCATATATTGTAGAAGATGACCAAAAAAATTCTAAGAAAAGGAAGAAAGTTGAACATGGAAGCAATCAACCCAAGAAGAAATTCCTAGAAAAGTGCTTCAAATGGGGCAAGATTGGCCAGAACTTGTAACGCCCCGAAATTTGGGTCTCGGGACGTCACACGATGCTTAGGGGCGCAAGTGACCCCAAGCTAACCCTCCTACTGGCATAACTCATAAAAAACTGGATAAAATTATTAAATCTATATAAAGTTAGAGAAAATGTAGAACTTCTTTGATTTTGATCAATATAAACATGAACTTTACAAGATTACAACTCTACTTTTACAAATGAAACTAAAACTGAATACATCAACTTCTACTGACTTTCTATGAAGCCTCTACTGGTACTGACTTAGATAGATGGGTCATAACTCCTAACTATCCAATCTTAATACGACTAAAGGAAGAAAAATACAACACTTCTCAAACTATATAACTGACTCAAGCCATCGAATCAAAAGGACTTATCACTTGTTGATTGGAAGCTGCGAACTGACTAAATACGGTATCTGCACTATAGCTTGTACCTACATTATAAGGCACTGTAGCATATAGAAATATATGGGGGTCAGTACTTTAAGGAATGTACTGAGTATGTGGGGGTGTAATGCAACATTATAAATAATATCATAAATGATTATGAAAATCATGCATGCTGACGATAACAACTTTCTTCGCTTGAATTAACTGAAATATATTCCTTGTAAATCATCGATAGTAATACAAGCATTATAAATCTCATAAATCATTATACTTATCTCAAACTCTTCAAATCATGACTTAGAGTGACTCGATAACTCATGAAACTTGAACTCTTATGGACTTGGGAGTTTCTTATAACCTACATAACTACACCATGTGAGCTGCATGGAGTCTAACATTTTGCCCTCCTAAGGAGAGAACCCCACATTGATGGGGTGTCGTA
This sequence comes from Capsicum annuum, assembly GCF_002878395.1. Lineage (NCBI taxonomy): Eukaryota > Viridiplantae > Streptophyta > Magnoliopsida > Solanales > Solanaceae > Capsicum > Capsicum annuum. Next base: position 19,165,910 of record NC_061122.1, on the reverse strand, counting down.
CTCTTGCCAAGGAGTATAACCTCAATTTCTCAATCACAATCCCATACTCGGACTCTGACCCACAATCATCAATATCAATCCTATGGTGGCACGTAGTTTTGGGGAAATACCATATTTCTCGCTCGATGCTAAATACTCCTCCTAGACTCAGCTCAGAATGCATTAGAAAATCCACCTAAATTAATATCAATTCGTGGGTCCATTATAAAGATCAAAACATAAATATATATCTCATCGGTAAATCATATACAACTGTGAATTCCTAACTCGACTCAAAATCAAACAATCTTTCTCAACATCAAGATGTATCAATTCATTTAGTTAAGGCAACATCAATAACTTTGAGGAAATATCAAGACTCATTATAACAACTCAATCTTATGAATCAATACACTCAATAATCTAATTTGTCATAAGAAAGCTTAAAGCTTGACGCATGTCTTGAAAGCACTTGAAATACCAACTCATGGTAGAACATGAAATTCACAATATTAAATATCAAGTCATAATTTGGAAGTTGTAAAATAATCATGTATCAAAAACTTTAAGAAAACATCATAGGACTCATTCTTGACTCTCAAGCTCAAATATCAATATATATGTATATTCAATAATAAAAATTCTCATAGAAAAGCTTAAATCATGACTCTTATTTCAAATCATTCGGAAATCATCAACTCATAATAATAATATTCAACTCATGGCATAAGTTCTCAATTTAAGAAATAAAATGATGAAATAGTCATTTGTATTGATATTGAATATCTCAAATATCATAAATCATTAATAAAGTAATTAGGGTGTAAGCCCACTTTGCAAAATCATGGATTTCAATAGTAGAAGTTAAATCTTTGGGCACAAGAATGAAAGAAGTGTTCTTGTTCAAACCCCACATACCTTGATTATGGATTTGAATGAAGAAACTTGTTATAGACTCCTTTTTCTATTCTTGAGTTAGGGTTCTTGATGCGTTTGACTTGGGTACCTCGAATGTTGAACCAATTTATAAAATCTATGGTTGGATTCTTGATGTTCTTGGGAAATTTGGATTGGATTTTTGAGAGAGACACCCTAGTATTCTTGATGAAATAGAAAAAGAATGAAGTTTTCTTCTTTAATTGGATATATAGAGGGTAATAATTGGTGGAAAAGACCAAATTACCTTTTTAAAAACGCCCCTTAATTGCTGAAGAAAATGGTTGACGACATCCGTGATAGGCCGTCAGACCCGTGATAGGCCATCACGAAAAGTCTTCACAAAAGGGTCAAATTTCTATTTTTCTACCTAAGGCTGACGAATTCATCAGAAATATCATCAGAAAGTGACGACAACGTCAGAAATGGCATAAAAAACGTGACAGCCTGAACCATCGTCACCGTTTTCCAGCTTGACCATGTTGGAGTAAAATGGGTATAACTATTTTTCACGATATCGAATTTTGGTGAAATTGGTATCGTTGGAAAGATAATTCAATTATATATCTTTTGATAGGTCATGATCTCAAAAACTCCAATTATAATGAGAGATATGCTCATTTGAATTTGACTATACCAATATCCTTCTCAAGAACTCAATCGGTAAGTAATGTTTTCATTTGCCCAATCATTAGGACATCTTTAATGCCTTAATACACACTATTCTTGATTAGAAAACAATCAAAGAACTATAATTTATTTATCAAAATCTTGATTCATGGTTGCACTATTGGTTAGAGTCTCGGGGAATTACAAAATGGCTTCAACTTCCTCACCGGGTGTTCGATTCGGGTGAATCTTATGTCGATTGAAAGCTTATCCAATTCTCCACATGATCGAGAGTAGAATTTAGGGAAATACAACATCACATAAATAAAAATCAATTTGGAAGTCTTCCTTATTCACTCAAAAGATGAATTTAGGCTTAAGAAACGATCGGGGTATTACGGAACTCCGCAGATTGTCGTGGCCCTAAGTAAGGCAAGTAAAAAGACCAAACAAATATGATTGAGTCCAACAAAGAATGTGATGATCTGTGTGCTATGCTTTCAGAATGCAACTTGGTGGGGAATCCTCGCGAATAGTGGATGGATCTGGTGCAACCATCCATGTTTGTGCCAACCAAGAGTTGTTTTCGACGTTCGTTTCGACTCAACTAGAAGAAAATATCTACATGGCTAACTATGCTACTGCAAAAGTAGAAGGAACTGGAAAGGTGTGCTTCAAGATGACTTCCGGCAAAGTGATGACACTTAACTATGTCTTGTATGTTTTGAAGATAAGGAAGAACTTGATTTTTATTTCACTTCTAGACAGGAACGGATTCAAATATGTTTTTGTTTTCGGAAAAATTGTACTTAGTAAAGGAGAAGTGTATGTAGGAAAATGCTACCTCACTGAGGGTTTATTCAAATGAATGTAATGAATGTTGAAATCAATAAAAGTGTAATTTCTTCTTACTTACTTGAGTCTTATGATTTGTGGCATAAATGTTTAGGCCTTGTTAATTACAAAACATTAAGAAAACTGATTAACTTAGAAGTTTTGCCAAACTTTGAGTGCAATAAATCAAAGTGTCAAACGTGTGTGGAATCAACGTATGGAAATCATCCTTATAAGTCTGTTGAAAGGAATTCCAATCGCTTAGACTTAATACACACTAACATTTGTGATATGAAGTTAATACCATCACATGGTGGGAAAAAGTATTTCATAACTTTTATTGACGATTGCGCTAGATATTGTTATGTTTACTTGCTAAATATTAAGGATGAAGCAATAGATGCATTTAGTCAATACAAAACTGAAGTTGAAAATCAGTTAGAGAAAAAGATAAAAATGATAAAAAGTGATAGGGGCAGAGAATATGAATCTCCCTTCGTCAAAATATGTGTAGAGAATGGAGTTTTCCATCAAACTACGGCCTTGGATTCACCTCAATCTAATGGAATTACGGAAAGGAAAAATTAAACTTTAAAGGAAATGATGAATCCCTTACTTATAAGTTCAGGTTTACCGCAAAACTTGTAGGGAAGGCTATCCTTTCAGCCAATTGTATACTCAATAGAGTTCCCCATAGTAAGACACAATCAATTTCTTATGAAAAATGGAAAGGAAGAAAACTATCACGACCCAAATCGGGGCCCTGGCTATGACGAGCATTCCTAAACTCGAAGGCCCGAAATGCCCTCTGTCTATCTGGTAATCATGCACATAATTCATATGATCAAAGTAATATGGAATGGACATAATAATACAGAAACATGGTCAACAATTTAAAATAGTTAAAGGCCTGAAAACATGCCCAACAATATTTAATAAACATCTGCAACAATCTGCGAAATCTCTACTGATATACTATCTGAATAACTGGACACAGCCCCCGGCAGACCAAAAACCATACTGAAATAAATACCTAAATGACTAGGCCTTCCGAAGCAAAGAAGTTTCACCAACTGAACTCTAAGACAACCCTGTCTGTAGACTCTACTGAGGATCTAGACCCCTAGACTGCGCCTCAGTACCTGGGAGGAAGGGCGTCAGCATAAATGTACTGGCATGTGAAGCAATCCAAAATAGAGTAACTGAATATATATATATATATATATATAATACGTGAGAGAAAATTTTCATCAAACATTATGCATAAAACAGTTTCTGAAAAACACATGGGAACCTTCTGAAAACATATAACCTGTTTGTAAATCTCAAACTCTGATCTGTGTATTACTTCTGAGTTAGGTGGTATCTCCTACAAGTCTGATATTTCATGGGCGATATGGAATCTGCCATTGTCTCGGTGGGGAAGCCTCCAACCTGAGTATGCCGCAATGGTTGGAGTTCCTGAATCTAATACACCACACGACACTTAAGTCAGCGTATAATAATATACCCGGGTTGGCAAACCACAGTTTTAGGCAATGAGTTGCTTGAACTCAAGCCCTCTTCAGGGAACCACCTAACATCTGTATGCCCATTTTTAACCTTTCTTTACATGTAACATTCTGAATGTCTAAAATCATGATTGTCTGAAATGTCTATTAGTCAGAGTATGATATGGCATTGGTCTGAATTGGTATCGTCGTACCAAGACTTGCAAGTCATGATTTTTGAGCCATAATGCATTAAGCTAAATCTTTCATTTAAAGCATAATTTAGACCACCAAAAATATGCAACTGGTATAGAAGATTTCGTGGTTCGAAACTCAAGTCAAAATCATGCAAAAAATTCATTAACATATGGTGGTCTAGTGCCTTTAGCAAATCCATGCACTCTTTCATTACATGCATTATGAACATTAAACATTCATGCTAGATTCTCTTTTTAGTGATTTAAAACCACCTTTAAATCATAACAAGAATTCAATTATTTCATATAGTGCTTTTCAAGGATGCATTGCAAAACAATTCATATGCTATGAGAAATCTAAAAAATTCATAATAAGAGGAAATTCACCGAAAATCATGCTCTCAACAAGAAGTCATTCTTAAATACATGGTTTCATACATTCATATTCTTAAATCACTTTGGGGAAGGTCAAAAGACGAAAACAATGATGTTAAAATATTTAATACATGAATATATACATAGATTCAAAAACCCCATTCTAAAATATGATTTTTCTCTGCCCATGAGAATTTAGGAAAACCCCGCGTACCTCTATTTCGAAAAATAATGGGTGCTTCTTGAAGCCAGTGGATTGGGGATTCCGAATCTCTAATCAATTTTGAAAACCCACGGTTGAGTCTTGATTTATTTGGCGTTTTAGTTTGAAATCCTTGGGAGTGTTCTTGAGAATTTTTACATGAATGTGAATGTATTTTGGAGAATTGGGGACTGAATTTCTTGTTTATGGTTGAATAAGGGTGGGAAAAGGACCATTTTGCCCCAAAAATGGAGTGTTTAAGTCACTTGAAACCATAAGATATGCGCCGCATATGATATCGCATATATTTACATAGGCGCCGCATATGATATCACCTATATTTACATAGGTGCCGCATACGATATCGCCTATATTTACATAGGCTCCCCATATGCTATTGCATATGCTTTCCAGTTGCCATGTGCGATTGGTTAGGCAACGCATACTACTTTGAAAGGCCATAACTTCTTGCTCAGGTGTCGGATTTTAGCAATATTTGTATCGTTAGAAAGTTAACTCGAAGACCTATCATTTGACACATAGTAGGCTCTCTAATTCGACATATATAGAGAGTTATGGTCGATGGAAGATGACACAAATTACAATGTCCACTAAAACTTAATCGATCGAAATAGTTTCAACTCGTCCTTGAGTTGAAGGACCTCTATGGTCTAAATTCATGCTCAAATGGATTCACATACTACATAAACATGCCAAATTGGCATAGGATTTAAGGCTCTAGGATTATCAATGCATCAGAGCCATGATTTTTATTCTAGCCCAAAATGTGGGGTGTTACATTATCTCCCCCTTGGGATCATTCATCCTCGAATAATGGATAGAATGTTGAAGTCTTAAGGGTATGGGATAACGCAGACATGATATGCTCCCTAAGAAAGAATACGCTGATCAGAAACATGACTATAAGATTGGAACTACTGATGTTTTAAATGCTTATGCCGGACATGCATAACCGAGGCATGGAACACACGACTGAAGCTACTCATAGGCTGAATTCTCATAATGAATTATCCATATCTGATGCATGGGTCTGTGAATGAGTTTTTCTCATGAATGCAGGACTGAATACACTGATAAGCTGCACTTTTCTATTGAACATTCATTTATAAAGAATACATATCTAACTTAACTGACGTATGAACGTATGGCTATATACGCAATAATAGCTGATGTGAAGCTTGTAATAAGAATCTATGCATGCAACTGAATGGGGTATCTCCCCCTTGGTACCCTATGTCCCTCTATGAATGCTCAATTCACTAAGATACTCAGAAAATTAAGGTGATGCACAGGGCACCTACGAATTGAATCATAACTGAACTTCTGGAATCTGAATTTGATGCATGATGCATGGACTGGGCTATACTCGTAACTACTGGTATACTCTATCTTGGAATAGTAGCATATCTAAGATTTCGAGTAGCATGAATAAGTGCAAAGACGAGAAAAGAAGTCATGCGAATCTGACTGCTAAACTGACTTATTGGCCATATAGACTGAATAATACTACACCCTCATACTTAACTGAAGTATCTCTTCAGCACAATTCTCTAAAGAAATTCTAGCAGTAATAGGGAGCCATGAATCTTGGGTATGGATTACACAAGACATCCAACTAAGGACTCACCACATTGACACTACTCTGCAGTCTGGAACATAGGCATATAACTCCTGAATTAGGATAGAATTACTAGGCCTTTGGCAATACAACTTCTTACTTTCAAGCTTAGCAAACTTCTCGAATATCACTTAACTATACTATTCTCCTTAAATATCATATTCATTCAACTCATCTTAAAATTCTCATATGATCATTGACAAATCTTTCTACTAAAGTCGAAAATAATTTAATCCCTTCGTCGTGATCAAGCCTAACTCTAAGTAACAAAAATATGACATGCCAGACCACGCTATTATTCTAAACCATATAATGCAATCTTATATATCTCCTTTAAAGATCACATCCTAAGTATAACATGCCTTACCACTTTAATGACTACTCTGAACTCTTACTATGAAGTCGCTAGTGCATATAGCGTTCCTTTACAACAATCTCAACATGTCATTCAAGCCTATCTTTATAAACACATATGAACTTCAATGCAAACACTCATAAAGGCATACTTCACATATTGATACAATGCTAAGTGTGTATCAAGAGATTCCAACCAACACAAGAACAACAAGATGAACAACAAAGTACTAGTGAATCGAAAATGGTCACACACAGCTTCACTAGGCTTGCAACACTTGTTTGAACTAGAAAAGTGAGTTTAACAAGAAGAACAACAAAGACAATATTTCTAGTGAATCGAAAGAGCCCCACATGGCTTCACTAGACTTTTATATTCAACAACATAATGTTAGCAAGATTTATAAAGAAAGAGATAGAAACTTGACACACAATATTCATTAATCTAAGAACCCTAACAAGAGAAAGGATCCTAAGACTAATAAATATCAATACCGAGTTCTTACTTGGACTAAGAGGAACTCAAAGAACCTCAAGAACCTAGTTTCTAGCCAAGATACAACACTAGTATCACTCTACTAGTGAGAATTTGGTTTTGGCCTCTCCAAATGATGAGAAAGAGAAGTTAAAAATTTATAAGTATTTGTTTCTTGAATAGTAGGAATGAACTAAAGCAAGACTAACCCTATTACATGGCTTATATAGTCACTTAGAAAGGAGGGACAAAGACCAAATTAACCTTGGCATTTAAGTGGGTGGGTTTGGGGTGTCTTATTGGGCCTCTTTACATTTTATTAAATATAGGCCCTTAGATGGGCTCACAAGGGCCTCACACATGGCCAAGAATGTGAACAAGGCTTGGAGTCGTTGCAACTCACGTGCTTGGCTTCGTGTGAAAGGTCTCGAGCTAGGAATTCCCGTATCATCCTCTTCATCTTGAAGGGAATTTGTCCTCAAATTCGGATCATTGCCATCCTCCACCGTTTCCACCTGAGAGAGATCACACACGTTGAAATTATTATGCACTTGATATTTCGGGGGTAGATCAATCTTGTAGGAATTGTCGTTGATCCTTTCTAATACTTGGAACGGGCCATCACCCCGTGGCATCAACTTAGCATTCCTTTGAGATGGGAATCTATCCTTCCTTAGGTGCACCCACACCCAATCTCCCAGTTCAAGAATGATCTTTCTTCTTCCTTTGTTGGCTCGCTTCGCAACTTCTTGGTTTTTCTTCTCCAATCGCAACCTCACCTTCTCATGTAGCTTTTTCATGGCCCCGGCCCATTTGATTCTATCTAAGCTTATCACAAGATCACTTGGCAAAAGGGTTAAGTCCAAAGGGGTGAGGGGGTTGATGCCGTATACACACTCAAAGGGTGTCATCCCCGTGCTCGAGTGTATAACACAATTATAAGCAAACTCAATCAACGGTAAGTGCTCCTCCCAAGAAGTCATTTTTCCTTTAACCATGGACCGTAGCATAAACCCTAATGTCCTATTTACTACTTCCGTTTAGCCATCGGTTTGTGGGTGGCATGAAGTAAAAAACAACAACTTAGTACCGAGCCTACCCCACATGGACTTCCAAAAGTGGCTTAGGAATTTAGAATCCCTATCACTCACTATGGTCCTCAGAACACCATGAAGTTTTACAACATTATCAAAAAACCAAGAGGCTACGCTAGGCGCATCATCACATTTAGAACAAGAAATAAAGTGAACCATCTTGGAAAATCGATCTACCACGAAAAAAATACTATCCCGTCCCCTTCTAGTCTTCGGCAATCCCAACACGAAGTCCATTGATATATCAATCCAAGGATGCAAAGGGGTGGACAATAGGGTGTAAAACCCATGGGGTCGACCCGTGACTTGGCTCCTTTGCACTCAACACATTGGCCGCAAATTCGGGCCACATCCTTGCGCATTCTACGCCAATAAAATTGTTCTTCCAAAATTATGAGGGTCTTCTCGACCCCAAAATGGCCCATTAGACCACCATTGTGTGCTCCCCTCACAAATAATTCTCTCCACGAACTTGAGGGAACATACAATCATCTACCTTTAAACAAGTATCCATCAAATTTTGTATAGGGATGGGAACCCCTATCCGTAACCCACCTATCCCTTTTCAACTCTTCACTTTCCCTATAGATAGGAGCGAAGTGAGGGTCCTTGAGATATAAAGACTTGAGGCTTTCAAACCCCATCAACTTAGACAAAAAAGTAGACACAAGCACATGTTTTCGGGACAAAGCATCGGCAACCACATTGTCTTTACCCTTCTTGTATTGAATAACATAAGGGAAAGTTTCAAAAAATTCAATCCATTTGGCATGCCACCAGTTAAGCTTGTCTTGTGCCCATAGATACTTCAAGGAATCATGATCCGTTTGGATCACGAATTCTTTAGGCCACAAATAATGTTGCCAAGTGGCCAAGGCTCTAATCAAGGCATACAACTCTAAATCATACGTAGAGTAGTTTAGAGTTTCTCCTTTGAGCTTTTCACTAAAGTAGGTAATAGGCTTCAATTCTTGTATTAAAATCGCTCTTATACTGACTTTGCTTGCATCACATTCAACCTCAAAAGTATTTTTAAAATTTAGCAATTGTAGCAAAGGGGCCGAGATGAGCATAGCTTTTAAGTCCTCGAAGGCCTTAGCTTGTTCATCTCCCCACTTGAAAGGCAGATCTTTTTTAATTACTTCGGTCAAGGGGGCGGCAATGGTGCTAAATCCTTTGACACAATGTCTATAAAAACTAGCCAACCCATAGAAGCTTCTCACTTTACCTATGGTTTTGGGAGTTGGCCAAATTTTAATGGCGTCAATCTTAGATTCATCCACTTCGACCCCTCTTGAGCTCACCACAAACCCAAGAAATACAACCTCATGGACACCAAAAGAACACTTTTCTAGATTAGCATATAACTTCTCCTTTTGGAGGAAATCAAACACACATTGTAAATGCTTTACATGCTCATCTAAGGACTTACTATACACTAATACATCATCAAAATAAACAACAACAAAATTTTCGATAAATGGCTTCATCACATGATTCATTAGCCTCATGAAAGTACTTGGAGCATTTGTTAGGCCATTCATAAAGATTGAATTTGGTCTTGAAGGCGGTTTTCTATTCATCACCCAGTTGCATATGAATTTGGTGATAGAAACTCCTCAAATCAATTTTAGAAAACAAACACGAACTACTCAATTCATCAAGCATATCTCTAACCTAGGAATAGGGTAACGATATTTTACTATTATCTTGTTGATGGCTCAACAATCAACACACATATGCCAAGTCCCATCTTTCTTGGAAACTAGTAGCACCAGAACCGCACAATGGCTCACACTCTCCTTGATATATCCTTTGTTGAGGAGTTCCTCAACTTGGCGTTGCAATTCCTTGGTATCTATCGGGTTGCTCCTATAAGCCGGTTTGTTGGGCAATTGTGAACCCGGCACAAACTCTATTTGGTGCTCAATTCCCCAAAGTGGGGGCAATCCTTGTGGTAATTCCTTTGGGAAGACATCCTCGTAATCCTACAAAACATAAGAAATAGAAGGAGAAATGGAAATTTAGTGGCGTTAGTGTTAAAAAAAATGAGCCGAGAGGAGTATCGGAGTGTCCTTGTCATGATCCACAAATAATTCTTTCCTCCTAGCCATCATCACCACACTTCCTTGCCCCTTATAAATTAGGAGCCCCTCGGTTTCCCCTACTCCCTCACTCTCGGGTTCCCCTCTTTTTCCCTCACTCTCGGCCTTTTTTCCCTTTTTCCTCAATTCCCGCATCTTTTGGTATAATTCATTCACTTGGGAAGGCAATAATAGATGAAGAGCGACCTTTCGCCATCCTTCTCAAGTGTATACCGGTTGGACCTTCCATCATGTTTGGTCGACCTATCATATTACCAGGCCTTCCTAAAAACAAGTGACAAGCTTGCATTGGTATCACATCACAAAGCACCTCGTCATGGTAGTTGGCTACCTTAAAACGTATCACACATTGCCTTGTGACCTTTAACTCACCGCATTCATTCAACCATTGCAACTTGTAAGGACTAGTGTGAGGTGTAGTCGGAAATTTCAAGTTCATCATTGCAACACTAACCACATTCGCACAATTTCCACTATTTATCACTATAGTAAACACACTTCCCTTCATAAGACATTTAGTATGGAATAAATTCTCCGATTGGCTAGGGTCATCTATCACCTTACTAATCATGGCATGCCTCACTACAAAGTTTGGAACCACACACTCACCTTTTTGCGGATAAGTATCCTCACAATCATCATCATCATGTGGCTCATTTCGGATTTCTCTCCATCTTGAGGCTCGGCCTCATTCTCTTCTTTTTCAAAAATCACTTCCTCACCAAGGTAATACAATCTCCCTTCCCTTAGGATCATATTGCCCCGGTTTGGACATTCATTGGCTTTATGTCCCCAACCTTGGAACTTGAAACATTGGAACCCTTTAGGATTAGGATACCTGTGAGCTTTTTGCCGGGGAGGAAATTTATGGACTGTTTTAGGCTCAGACAGCCTTGTAGTGGCGGGTTGGTCCTTGTTTTTGGGCAAACCCAAAGATGGTTGAACCATATCTTTGCTCCTTGGCCAACCCGAGGTTGATGGTCCCTTTGCCTTGAACGACGAACTCTCTTTAAGCTCCCTTTCAATCTCAAGATCCGCTTGGAAAATCCCTTCAACGGTATCAAACTTGTGAAGTGTCAAATGAGTGGAGATCTGTTTGTTCAACCCACACTTAAACCGAATGATATCATGGACAATTTGTTCTCCCCAATGATCAAGCTTCAATATGAGTTGTTGAAACTCGTCATAGTATGCCATAACACTTCAATTCCCTTGTCGCAAATTATACAACCTAGCAAGTAACTCATAACGATAACTTTCGGGAAGATACCGTTGCCTCATTAGGTACCTCAACCGAAACCATGGTGGTGGTTTTCTCTCTACCAACTCGTTACTGAACCGCTTGACATATTCCCACCAAGTGTTAGCATAGCCTTCAAAATGAGCTATGGGATAATAACTCTTCTTCTCCTCCGAGATATCCTTCACTTGAAACACTTTATCATACGCCGACTCCCAAGCAAGATACACCTCGGGGACACTTTCACCCTTAAAGATTGGTAGGCTCAATTTGATGGTATTGATGCCTACGTCTCTCTTTAGGTGTCGGTTTCCCCTTTCTTCATACCCTCGGTATCTCCTTGGATCCACACGACCTCCTCTCATCTCTTCCTCCCTCATATAGGCATCACCAAAGGCTCCATACCCTTTATAATCCTCTCTACCATATTCCTCAAGGTGGATGGGATGATTTTGGACATTTGGAACTTGATTCGGAGGAATTGGATTTTATGGAGGTGGTGGTCTTTGGTTTAGTGGAGCTTGGAATGGGAGTTTGGATTTTGTGGAGGTATTTGACATCCGTGTACCTCTTACGGAACTTGAGACATTTGGGAATGGGTTGATCTATTGGAGTCTCGGTTTAGAGGGTTATAAGTAGTTTGGATTGCGGCATTTAGTGAAGCTAGTGAAGGATTTGGCAATTATGGCCATGTTTTGGGAGTAATGATGGCGGAGGAATTTCTATCATGTCCACTTGACGAAACATGTCAAGGAGTAGAAGGATGAGAGTTCCATTGACTCTCCACTTGTTCTAACCTCCCACTAATAGTTGTCACTTCTCCCCTTATGGATCCTACTTCCGTACTCAACCTTTTAAGAGCTCGGGTCATAGCCTCAAGAGTGGCCCTCATATTCTTCATTTCATTAGAATCCACGGCTTGAGATGTGGTTCCCTCCATTATCAAGGTATCACCTACACAAGAAACAAACAAGTTAGTTTAAAATCCCTCTCCTGACTCACACTCTCTTGGTTCACTCACACTCAAGTTCCACAAGAGTTGTAGATTGGCTAGGAACCCGTGAATCCGTAAGGTATGAGTATCCTCTTGCCCGGAATAGATTCTTGTTTGAAACTAAAAGAATTCTTGTCGGACTAGAGCCAAGAGTTACAACGTATTCAAATGACAAAAGCACACAAATAAACGTTGACACGAACACAAGGCTTCAAGTGACTAATTGACAAGCTAGTAGGAATGTACTAATTTGTTAATTAGTTCTCAAGTCAATTAGAGGAAACAAGGAATCAATAATTAGAAACTAGAACATCCAAATTTGAGCTTAATTATCACATGAACAGTAACTAGGGTGGCATGGCAGCATGTCAATGGCCGCGGATCCACATAAATAGTTCATCAACTTGAAGTCTTAGTCCCCTTAGATCTTTTGTAATGGATGACTTGTTATTGGGATGGAAAACATAAAGTGTTGTAACATTTTTCAAACCCCCCTTTTAAGGTGATGTTTGACCTCACTAGTCCCACAAGACAAGGTTCCTCGTTTTAAGGAAAAGTGGTTGTCAAGTCTTCTCACAAACAATTTTCAATTTTATCTTACAACCTTTTTGGATCTATTTATCTTTATAGAAGTTAAGACATAAGATGAGGAGAAGTTTAGGATGAACACAACATCAACACCTTAAAGAAAACAACAACAATACACCACAATGGTCACTTCCAAGTTTTTTTTTTTTTCACAACACAATTCTCTTTTTCATTAAGCTCAACTTTAGATTTAGACACCCTTTGTGTTGATGAGAAAGAAACCAACACAAGAAACAACTAAACAAGTAAAACTTTGTAGATCTACAACCAATTTTTTTTACCTAAATGTTCAAGAACACACTTTTTGGTAAGAGCTTTCCAAGATTGTTTTTGTAAGAACAAAACCTAGCCTTGAGCTTTGATACCAAATGATACAATGCTAAGTGTGTATCAAGATATTCCAACCAACACAAGAACAACATGATGAACAATAAAGTGCTAGTGAATCAAAAATGGCCACACACGGCTTCACTAGGCTTGCAACACTTGTTTGAACTAGAAAAGTGAGTTTAACAACAAGAACAACAAAGACAATATTGCCAGTGAATCGAAAGAGCCTCACATGGCTTCACTATACTTTTATATTCAACAGCACAATGTTAACAAGATTTACAAAGAAAGAGATAGAAACTTGACACACAATATTCATTAATCTAAGAACCCTAACAAGAGAAAGGACCCTAAGACTAATAAATATCAATACCAAGTTCTTACTTGGACCAAGAAGAACTCAAAGAACCTCAAGAACCTAGTTTCTAGCTAAGATACAACACTAGTATCACTCTACTAGTGAGAATTTGGTTTTGGCCTCTCCAAATGATGAGAAAGAGAAGTCAAAAATTTACAAGTCTTTGTTTTTTGAATAATAGGAATGAACTAAAGCAAGACTAGCCCTATTACATGGCTTATATAGTCACTTAGAAAAAGGGGATAAAGACCAAATTACCCTTGGCATTTAAGTGGGTGGGTTTGGGGTGCCTTGGTGGGCCTCTTTACATTTTATTAAATATAGGCCCTTAGATGGGCTCACACATGGCTAAGAATGTGAACAAGGCTTGGATTCATTGCAAATCACATGCTTGGATTCGTGTGAAAGGTCTCGAGCTAGGAATTCCCGTATAACATATTCTCTAAACCATTATCAATATCACTCCCACAAGCTACCCCAAGAACATACACATACAAAATTCCACTAACCATCACTTAAATAAAAACTTGGCCCCAAATCTTACTTTATACTTATGGCCTTATCTAAACAAGCGTACTATGATCTTCCATCAACAAGGAATAATTGCTCACTACCACTATCATCGCATAAGGAGGAGTCACAAAAAAGGTTAGAACATAAGATCTGGAGGCATGGAATTATTTTATATAAATCTTGACACTCATCTGAGGCCTGAGGAATAGAAAAACAACAACAGGAACTCACCAAAGAGCTCTGAATGTAGGGTATTTATGGCTATAAGCTGAATCTTGCCAATCATTTGGCGTAAAACATGAGTTATGGAAATAGAGCACATTATAAAACGTAAGTACATGATTCTCTATCATATGTATGAATGTGAACTGATCATGGAACTAAATCGTAAAGCATGAGTAGGTATTAGGATCACTGAGAAATACTGAGATAGGAATGGGTTGAGATTCACCCTTACTTTTTGATGTTCTACATCATCATGAAATCACTACAAGAATCTGAGAGTATTATTTGGTGATTCGTTTAGTCATCTCCCCCTTAGCTTCAAGCCATCAGCTTAAGTTTTGGGAGGTACCTTACTAGACTTTAAACTTAGCTGCACTCACTGCACTCTAGGTTCTGAAATATGACAATACACAAAATTAAAAAAAACTTAACCTGAAAGACCACACATGAGAGTGGAATGCCAACTGCTAATACTACCTCTTGAGGCACACTCTATCATTCTGTAACCCCAATAGTCATCATCTATTACTCAAACCCTTACTAAATTCGAATCTTCATGAGTATCCCCAAAGTTGAAATACACACCCTCTAGTGCCTCTACTCTTATTTCTATTAGCACAAGTTTCAAGCACTTGATCTTAGATTATAACACCTAACATGGGTATCACTAAGTCTTCAATGAGCCATTCTATTTCTATCGTAGTCTACCAACATAGCAACTTCAAACTTATTTTTCTCTACCATGAGATTCAAGTTCATATCAAAAGGCTCAACACTATCAATCAAAGGTCCTTAACTTGGCTATTTAGAACACCATATACCATCTAGCTAGTCTTTTTCCACCTAGCAACTCAACAGTACCAGTAGCCACACACAACATGTAATAGGCTTAGAAAAATACTAAAGCTTTATACCACCTTGGGCATACTTCTACATCACATATACAACGTCATACTTTATTATGAATCAAATAAACTTAGGCACTTGCATACACTATTCAAGCCTATAGATCACTTCCATATAACTAGTATCATTAACCAAGAAATCATCACATCCACCTCCATGGCCATCAATTGTTTCAAACTTAATGTCTAGTGAAAAACATAATTTACAACAAACCTTACACACAATCCTCACTTAGAAACTATGAAATAAACATCAAGAAATACTAGTACACTAGAACTTCATAACTACAATAATCGATCATGACCTTACAGTTTTCCTTGTCATAATCCATTAGCACGTACTATTTCAACACACCAAGCTTACAAATCTAATCCCATGAAACATGTATTATCAATCTCTTGCCACTATTCACCACCACACCATTTAAATTCAAGCCTATAGTCTAGCATCAATCATTTATCACCAATGAAGAGTGCAACATAATCTAAATATACTAATCCTTAAATTGGGATATTCTACCCAAATACTTCAAAAATATATTACATATTTTCTCCTCAAGTAGTATTAGTTTACAACTACCAATGAGAAGAAGGTTAAGGGGTAAGGTCACATACTAGACATGATCAACCTTAAGCTTATATTATAACCATACAATCTTATCTACTTATACGGCTTTCTCACATCACACTAACTTACCCCAATGGGCATTTAGACTACCTTCAAATACCCCATATGAGAATGAGCCTATACTTACAACCTACTGCCTAATCTAGCCATTTTCCTTCATAGCCTATAAGGGGTTTCTATAACCACCTTAAATATCCACTCTGGGCTCTTTCTCTATTTTGAAAGGAAGAAAACAAATAACATTCTGAGTCAACACTTCCTCCATGGACAACCATACAATCCATAAATGGTACAACCATATTAGTCTACCACCACAAAAGGGTAAATCATTCTCAATCAACGGTTATTCAATAATAAATATTTAATCACAAAAGTCACCCTCACTCTGACCTCTAACCTTATGACTTCATATCACAAACTTCTTGGTCTAATTTCACTACTAATAGGTCATGACACTGACACTCTAACTTATACTACTACTCGGGTGGAAATATAGTTCCAATAAACATAAGAACAGCAAGATGAATAGCAAGTTGCTAGTGAATCGAAATAGGCCTCATACGGCTTCACTAGACTTTTGTTTTCAACAACACAATGATATCAAGATAGAAGCTTGATACATAATATTCAATGACTCAAGAATACACATCTTACTCTTGTCTTAACTGAACACCTCATAAGAATGAGGACACAATTTTACACTAGGGAACTCCTCTCCTGTCCTTTGTGGGACTTTTAAATTTCTGCTAGATGATCAGAGAATATCTGGAACACCAGAGTGAGGAAGAAATTAGGATAACTTTTCTTTTTATATGGGTGACACCATAGAATGAATTAGAGTATGAAGGAGGAACATTATGAATCAATAGCACGAACTAGAATATGAAAAAGGAGAGACATTCCTAAATGCCTTGTAGCCTCCTGCTTATAAGTGTGGTGTGCTACACACCCATAAACAAGACTCTACCCAATGCAATTTCACAGATACCCTGGGACCATGAACCGTGCTTTGATACCAAGTTTTTCATGACCCAAACCGGGGCCTTGGTCATGACGAGTATTCCTGAACCTGAAGTCCTAGAACGCCCTCTGTCTATCTGGTAATCATGTACATAATTTATATGATCAAAGTAATATGGAATAGACACAATAATACAGAAACATGGACAACAATTTAAAACAGTTAAAGGCCTAAAAACATACCTAACAATATTTAATAAACATCTGCAATAGTCTGCGAAATCTCTACTGTCATATTATCTGAATAACTGGGACAAGGCCCCCAGCATACCAAAAACCATACTGAAATAAATACTTAAATGACTAGGCCTTCCGAAGCAGAGAAGGATCACCAAATGAACTCTGAGACAACCCTGTCTGCAAACTCTACTGAGGATCTAGACCCCTAGATTGCGCCTCAATACCTGGGAGGAAGGGGGACAGTAAAATTATATTAGCACGCAAAGCAATCCAAAATAGAGTAATTGAACATATATATATATATAATACGTGAGATCAAATTTTCATCAAACATTATGCATAAAACAGTTTTTGAAAAGCACATGGGCACCTTCTGAAAACATGTAACCTGTCTGTAAATCTCAAACTCTGATCTGTGTATTACTTCTAGGTTAGGTGGTATCCCCTACAAGTCTGATATTCCACGAACAATATGGAATCCAACATTGACTCAGCGGGAAAGCCTCCAACCCGAGTATGCCATAAGGGTTGGAGTTCCTGAATCTGATACACCATACGACACTTAAGTCAGCGTATAATAATATACCCGAGTTGGCAAACCACGATTTTAGACAATGAGTTGCTTGAACTCAAGCCCTCTTCAGGGAACCACCTAACATCTCTGTATGCCTATTTTTAACCTTTTCTATACATGCAACATTCTGAATATCTAAAATCATGATAGTCTAAAATATCTATTAGCCTGAGTCTGATATGGCATTGGTCTGAATTGGAATCGTCATACCAAGACTTGCAAGCCATGATTTCTGAGCCATGATGCATTAAGCTAAATCTTTCATTCAAAGCATAATTTAGACCACCAAAAACATGCAACTGATATAGAAAATTTAGTATTTCGAAACTCAAGTCAAAATCATGCAAAAACTTCATCAACATATGGTGGTCTAGTGCCTTTAGCAAATCCATGCACTCTTTCATTACATGCATTATGAACATTAAACATTCATTCTAGATTTCCTTTTTAGTGATTTAAAACCACCTTTAAATCATAACAAGAATTCAATTATTTCATATAGTGCTTTTCAAGGATGCATTGCAAAATAATTCATATGCTATGAGAAATCTGAAAAATTCATAATAAGAGGAAATTCACCAAAAATCATGCTCTCAACAAGAATTCATTCTTAAATACATGGTTTTATACATTCATATTCTCAAATCACTTTGGAGAAGGTCAAAAGACCAAAACAATGATGTTAAAACATTTAATACATTAATATATACATAGATTCAAAAACCCCATTCTAAAACATAATTTTTATATGCCCATGAGAATTTAGGAAAACCCCACATACCCCTATTTTGGAAAATAATGGGTTCTTCTTAAAGCCTGTGGGTTGGGGATTCTGAATATCTAATCAATTTTTAAAACCCACGGTTGAGTCTTGATTTATATGAGTTTTTAGTTTGAAACCCTTGGGAGTGTTCTTGAGAATTTTTAGATGAATGTGGATGTATTTTGGAGAATTAGGGACTGAATTTCGTGTTTATGGCTGAATAAAGGTGGGAAGAGGACATTTTACCCCAAAAATGGAGTGTTTAAGTCACTTGAAACCATAAGATATGCGCCGCATATGATATCGCATATATTTACATGGGCGCCGCATATGCTATTGCCTATAATTACATAGGTTCCGCATATGATATCGCCTATATTTACATAGCTGCTGCATATGCTATCGCATATGTTTTCCAGTGGCCATGTGCGATTGTTTAGGCGATGCATACTACTTTGAAATGCCATAACTTCTTTCTCGGTATCGGATTTTAGGAAAATTGGTATCTTTGGAAAGTTATCTCTAAATTCTATCATTTGACACATAGTAGGCTCTCTAATTCGGCATATATAGAGAGTTATGGTCAATAGAAGCTGACACAAATTATAACATCCACTAAAACTTAATCGATTGAGATAGTTTCAACTCGTCCTTGAGTTGAAGGACCTCTATGGTCTAAATTCATGCTCAAATAGATTCACATACTACATAAACATGCCAAATTGGCATAAGAATTAAGCCTCTGGGATTATCAATGCATCAGAGTCATGCTTTTTATTCTAGCCCGAAATACGGGGTGTTACAGAAATCCAACTTGAAATATTTCAAATGTGGGGGTATCAAGAAAAGGTCCAAGTTTCTATGTCTAAAAGGATTAAGATAGAACCTAAGACGGTGAACTGTGTTCTTATAGGATATGCTAAAAGTATTAAAGCATGTCGGTTTTTGGTTCATAAATTTGAACATCTGAATATTAATAAAAATACAGTAATTAAATTAGATAATGGTGAATTCATTAAAAATATTTATCTGTATAAAGCTAGACATGAATAATCTAGTGGGGGGTCTAAACGACCTCAAGATGAACAAAGTGAGAATGTACATAATGAAGAATATCCAAGACATAGTACACGTCAAAGAACATCAACTTCGTTTGGTTCGGATTTTGTAACATTTCTCATAGAAAATGAGCCTCAAATATTTAAAGAAGCAATGTCGTCATCATACTCATCCTTTTAGAAAGAGGCAGCCAATAGTGAGATTGATTCAATGTTAAGCAACTATACATGGGAATTGGTGGATCTTCTTTCAGGAAAAATACCTTTAGGTTTTAAATGGATCTTCAAAAGGAAAATGAAAGAGAATAGTACTATTGACAAATAAAAGGAAAGACTTGTAGTAAAAGACTTCAAATAAAAAGAAGGCCTTAATTACTTTGATACATATCGCCGGCAACAAGAATAACGTCGATTCGAATGTTAATTTCCTTGGCAGCAGTATATGGTCTTGAAATCCATCAAATGGATGTGAAAACCGCATTCCTGAAAATGAAGAATTAGAGAAAGAAATTTATATGGAACAGCCTGAGGGTTTTATGGTTCCAAGAAAAAAAAACAAGGTGTGTAAACTTGTTGAGTCACTTTATGGACTAAAACAAGCACCTAAGCAACGGCATGCAAAGTTTGACCAAATCATGTTTGTAAATGGATTCAAGATAAATGAATGTGATAAATGTGTTTACATTAAAGACACTCCAAATTACTAAGTCTTTGTGTGTTTATATGTGGATGATATGTTGATCATCAGTAGAGACATTTCAGACATAAATGCAACGAAATGAATGCCCAAGAGCAAGTTTGATATGAAAGACCCTGGAGTTGCAGATGTGATCTTAGGAATAAGAATCTATAGAACTCCAAAAGGATTGGCATTGTCATAGTCTTATTATATCAAAAATGTACTTGAAAATTGCCAAGAATCCATGGATGTGAACTTTGCACTTCAAAAGAATGAAGCTGAAAGTGATTTACAATTGGAGTACGCAAGAGTATTGGGATTTTTAATGTATATAATGAACTGTACACAATCAGACATAGCATGCGCTATTAGTAAATTGAGTCGGTACACGAGTAATCCTAACAAAACTCATTGGATGGCAATGAAAAGAGTTTTGGGGTATATTAAATACACTCAACACTGTGCCTTGCATTATAATAAATATTCTGCAGTACTCGAAGGATATAGTGATGAAAATTGGATCACTAGATCGAATGAAGTAAAATCCATAAGTGGATATGCATTTACTATCGGTGGAGGAGCAGTCTCTTAAAAATTATCCAAACAGACTTGTATTGCTTGCTCTACAATAGAACCTGAATTTATCGCATTGGATAAAGCCGGTGAAGAAGCAGAATGGCTCTGAAATTTCTTGGAAGATATTCCTTATTAGCCCAAACTAGTGGCACCAGTATGTTTACACTGTGATAGCCAAGCAATAATAGGTAGGGAAGGGAGCATAATGTACAATGGTAAATCTCGTAACATACAATGGAGACATAATAATGTTAGGGAACTTCTCTCTAGCTGAATTATCATTGTTGAATATGTAATGTCAAAGGATAATGTATCGGATCAACTTACAAAAGACCTATCTAGAGAAAGAGTGGAAAGGACATCCAAGGGAATGGGTTTAAGGCCTAGGATAAGTCAGCATGGCCGTAACTCTAACTAGGAAACTGGAGATCCCAAGAGCTAGGTTCAAGAAGATCGAAAAAAGTTGTGTCTGAAAGGTTTAACATTGTCAATTACCCAACCCATTCTCATGATGTAGACAATGTTTAGTAAACAAGGATAAGACGTAAGGTGAAAAGTCTTTTAATGATTATCTAAATTTGGATGATTTGACCAAATAGTTTAATCTATAATATTGAACATTTAGAAATTGACTATGTGAGGGCAAAGTGGAAGCCGCTTAAAGGAGAAAATTAGTAAAGGCCTATTCTCTAAGCTTTCATGAAACCGGGACGTGTTCATGGCTGAAAAGAACAAAACCATGAGAATCATAAACGGTAAAAGGATAGTTGTGTGACATGTGTTTCCTAGTTGTACATTAAATCTCGACAGTTCAAATATATCAAATTTACCGATTGACCGAGTGCATCCGATGCATGTTCACTACGGAAAGTTCAAAGGGAAACCCACTTATCAAGATGCAATCAGTCTTTGCTTGATGATCACATACTTGTCCGTAAAATTTTTATGAAAAATATCCATTACCTATTCATGAGGCGGATTGTTGGGTTCAATGTATATAAAAAAAGTGTGAATAAAAATTGGAGGGAAACAAGTGGAAGGAAAAAGTAGAGAAGAAAAACACTAAAATAGAAAGTGTACTCTAAAATGGCAAGTCTACTAATTCTTCCACATTGGTGGGAGAATGTGACTTTCAAGTGTTTATATTAAGAAATACTTATTCCACTTAGTAAGTGAGGCAAGAAATAAGAGATACCTCATGCCATCGTCGTCGTCGTCGTCGTCGCTTGGCTCGACTTCGGCTTTGGATCGATCAATGAGATCTAACCTTTTGGACAAAGTTTATTTGATAAAAATTTAATCCAAAAAAAACAAAGGAAAAATGCAACTTTTCTGTGTTTTTAAATCCTCCATTTATATGCATGCAGCGGCTGGCACTGTTTTGAAATGCAATGCATAAATGAAGTGATGCTATAGAGGGAATGCAATCCTTCAACGAAATGACACACTTTTTCGTGAAATGGTATGCCTGTTCATAAAAGACACATTCTTTGGATAAACAGACATGAATTTCTAGAAAGGTCACACTTTTTAAGTGAATCAATGCCAGTTTTTCAAAGAGACATCTAAAAGACTATATAAACCTGCCTTCATCCACTAGTTTAGATATGAATTTTTTGAATGAAAAACTCTCTTCTTGTCTTAAAAATATTTTGTGTGATCAATCAAATCGTTGAGTGAGTTTTTTGAATCCAACAATTTGAGGTACCACTATTGTTCGGATTGAAGGTCATTTTATCCTGAGAGAAAAATTCCATAACTTCAGGTACAGTGAGGGGAATTATTCCTTAAGGACACTCCGTAAAGTCGGAGGACTTGGCCTTAAACTTCTATTTCATAGATAGATTATTCATAATCTAGTGTTGAAGGCGTTAAGGAACTTCATAAGTGTTCTTGTCTTGGACTTGAACTAGTGTTGAAGTTTGTGTTGCTTATGTATAGATTCTTGTACCCCAATACATACTAAATAATAATTCATAGGTCCTGTTGGGCAAACCCTAACCCTCAAATCAATATAAGCAAGAAATGGTTAATGGAGCAAGAAGTGTCAAAGGAGTTGAAAAATAATCACAAAGAAATGAAGGAGATGAAGATTTTACCAAGTGACAAGAGTGAAGTATACAGACAGTGCAACAGTAAAAGCCATAAGGGATCAAGGTGGAAGACGACCCAAAGGCGGCAAGCACTGATCAGCAGGGAATTTTGCCCACAATAAAACGGCAACATGCTTGAAAAGTGGCGCATTTGGAGGGGATGTTAGACGGAAGATTGGAACAGAGGTAGCTGCTCTTTTATAGTAGGTTTTTTCGAATTTGGGCCATTTATTGAGCTTAGGCCCTTTCATTTCTGAATATTTTTGTAACTTTGGATTGATATTTGGAATAAAATGGTCCTTGGACCTAAAAGTTAATTAAAAAAAAAGACTCACTAAAATGCAAAAGAAAAACTCAAATTTGTATTTGTAATCAAGCATGATTCTAATTTACAACAATCATTTTTCATTTCCGAAAAAAAACTATTTTTTTTTTCAAATTTCATATATAGGGCAAAGGGACATAAATTAAGGGGGCATTTGGCATAAAACTTCACTTTTTCTGGAGTTGAACTTCAGAAATAACGTATGGCCATAAAATCAATTTTAGAATTCAACTTGCAATTAAATTCTGAAACTTTCAATACTTCGAAACACAACAGAAAGATATTTTCACTTCAAAAATTTAAAAATAATTCATATTTGTATTAATGGTCAAACGCTACTTCAATTTTCTAATAACATTTTCTACTGCTAAATCATAACTAATTTTTTCAAATTTTACAATTTCCATGATTAAAGAAATATTTGTACATAACCAGTACACTTTAAACACAAATACAAAGCTTAAATCAAAATTAGTGAATTCTCCCAAATTGTAAATCAAAAGTGTAGCTCTTCATGGTGTCATACATACCTCTTTATCAATGTAATCAAATACATTTTGCTTGAGTGGTTCATTATCCATTTTCGTGAATTAGAATCGCAGAAATTGCAAAGGAAATTAAAATTGAGTAATGTATTTATACTACTATTTTTATTTTTTTTTTGGCATCAACACTCTAAGCTTAATTGTTAAAAGTTTATGAATACTCTGGATTATGGTAAAAATATTTTGAGTAATTATTTTATGACTAAAAATAATGGTCCATTTTCCATTTTCTGTTTTATCTTTTTTCCCAAATTGTTGACTCTATGCAACAACTTACTAAATATTTATTTGCCTTCCAAAAAGATAAAACTAATCAAAACTCTCTTCTTTGGCTTTTTTTTTTTAAAAAAAAAAAAGATTCCACTTACTACTCTCTCTTGTTTCCATGATATTTTTGTGGCTTAATACATTACCACCCCTTTAAATTTATCAGATATTTATTCAAATACTTAAATTAAGTCTTGTTTCTATTGAACACCTCAATTTTTAATAAAGTGTTTCAATTAAATACTTTTAACTTAAATATTTGAAAAAAATTATGTGTGTTTTCATTCATCTTTTATATAATTAAGTTAATTGCAGAAGATAAGTCACTTTTTTAATTATGTGCATTTACCTCAATAATTTATATAACTCCAATCATTTTCTACTTGAAACTGATACATATAATTAAAGGAGATGATATATTGGATATGGTTAAGACGAAGGAAAATATGCACAAGTTTTTTCAAAACTTGAATCTAAAGTGTTTAACAGAAATACTTTACATATTAAAAGTTGATATGTTTAATTTAAAAAAAAAAATAAAAATTTAAGTATCTAAATAAAATATTCTAATAAATGTAAGGAGTTGGCTGCATATTCAACCTTATTTTATTCCATCAAACTTGTTACCATGATCATTTTCCTTTTCTAGATCTTATCTCTCAGTCTTGTTTCCAAAATTATTTTCCTTTTCTATATCTTATTTCTCAACCTTGTTTTCATAATTATTTATTCTTTTTAGGCTTTACATAAGTTAAGGAAAGCGGACACCTTTGAGAACTGAGAAGTACTGCTTCGATTAATTTTAATTTGTAATTTGAATTTTTTATGCCTTGATCGTTTATACGAGTCCATCACAACTATTAAGATCTAATTTGATACTTAGTTTTTGTATGAGATAAACGAAGAACAACAAATATGTTGTTGTTGAACGTTTTCGGATATAAGAATCTATAATTTGACACAATAACTTCAATACTAGTTCAAGTTTAAAATAAGAACATTATGAAGTACAACAACACCCTCAACACATGATCAAAGTGATCTTTCTAAGAAGTGTGTTTTATTTTTTTTTTCAGAAATTAAGATGAAACAAAAATGTAAAGCCAAGTCCCCTGACTTCATGGAGTGTCCTTAAGGAATAATTTCCCTCACTGTACCCAAGGTTTTGGAATTTTCCTCCCAGGATAAAATGACTTTCAATCCAACTATAGTGTTACCTCAAAGAATTGAATTCGTTGAACTCACTCAACGATTTGATTGATCACAAGGAATGTTTTTTTTAAGACAAGAAGAGTTTTATTTCAAAAGAAAAAAAATTTATTCCTAAACATGTAGATAAATGCAGGTTTATATAGCCATCAAGTGCCCCTTCCAAAAAGTGGCAATAGTTCATCCGAAAAGGTGTATCCTTTTTTCATTCGAAACATTGTGTCTTTTTCTAAACAGACACAATTATCTGAATAGTCACTCTTTTTCCAAAACAATGTCTTTTCCTCAAAAATTGTGTTCCTCCATTTTCCATTCACACCTATTGAACCCAACAATCCACACATGAATGGGGAATGACTATTCTTTGTAAAACTTTACGGACAAATATATGATCATCAATCAAAGACTGATTGCATCAGGATAAGTGGATTTTCCTTTGAACTTTTCGTAGTGAACAGGCATCGGATGCACTCGGTCAATCGGTAGATTTGATATCTTTGAACCGACAAGCTTTAATGTATACTTAGACAACACATGTCACACAACCAACCTTTTACCATTTATGGTTCTCGCGGTTTTATTCTTTTCAGCCATGAACACATCCCAGTTTCACGAGAGCTTAGAGAATAAGACTTTACTAACATTCTCCTTGAAGCGCCTTCTGCTTCGCCCTCACATAGGTGATTTCTAAACATTCAATTCTATAGATTAAACTATTTGGTCAAATCTACCAAATTTAGATAATCGTTAAAATACTTTTCACTTTAAGTCTTATCCTTGTTTACTAAACATTGTATACATCATGAGAATGGGTGGGTATTTTGACAATATTTAATCTGTCAGACACAACTTTGTTTGATCTCTTTGAACCTAGCTCTTGGGATCTCCAGTCTGCTAGGTAGAGATACTGCTATGCTGACTTGTTGATACAAAAATAATCACTGATATGGACTTATGGGAGTACATATTGGGTCCGAGACTTAGTGTGTGCAATTGAAGTGTAAATGGGAACTCAGTGCACTAAAAATCAGCCAACATAGTACACTTGATGGGCACCTAAGTCTCTAAGGGGCTTTTTGGTCTTTTTGTATTTTATTTGTAACCTAGTATAAATAAAACATTGTAGGGCTTTTAGACTTAGTTTATTGATGATGTTGTAAGTCTTAAGACACTGGAAAACACAAGTTCTCTTCTCTCTTTGGAGGCAAAATCGAAACTAGGATACAACAATATGGTGGATTCTCTTTTGTTGTTGTTTGTTTAGAAACATTGATGCTTGGGTGGTGGTTTCCGATCTTTTGTCTTTGTAAGAGATAGGTTTATTGTTGTGTATAGTGTTAAGGGTCCAAGATTGTCCATTCTTGGGTTCTTAAGATTATACATTTATGTGGTCTATCTATCTATCCTTTTACCTTCTTGTAATCTTGTTTATTGTTTGTGTTGTAATCATGTACTCTTGTTGTTATTATTAAATCCAAATCTTGTGTCTTCTTTTTTATCATCTTGTTTTCATCTTGTTCTTGTTTTTGTTGCTATTTTGGTGTTAAAATACACATTGTATCTTGTATTCTTCTTATTGGTAGAGAATCCGAGAGTGGTCTCCATCTTGGTCCTCAGATTCTTAAGATTGTGGACTAATTTGGAGTGTGTTTTGTGCCTTTAGTTGTCATTCTTGTATCATTTGGTGTCAAAACATGTCTTGATCTTGTTCCCATAAGATCAATCTTGGTCTTGTTAGGGGAAAAATAAAAAAAATGTTCAAAACTGAAGATTTCAGAAAAATAGCAATCTGTCTGTGTTGTGTTCTTGGCCGAAAAGTGTGTTCTTGTTGTGTCTTGGCCGAGGTTTTTACTTGTATTTGTTATCTATAAGTATTAGTTTTGTTCCCCACTAACACGTTGAGTTTATATCTATATTTGAGCTTTAAAAATTGATGTTGTTGTGAACATAAGACTTGGCCGAATTATTGTGGTGGACTATTTTGTCCTTGTCGTCTTCATCTTGTTGTTGTTCTAAGCTTGGCCACGTGGTATTTTTGATCATTGGTGGCCTAAGAACCATCTTGTTAAAGTTGTAGTTGTCTTGGCCAAGTGTTGAAGATATTGTATTGTGAAAATTAGAAGTTGGCCGTGTGAAAATTGTTGGCGTTCTTGGAGATTGTTGTTGGTTGTTCTTGGTGATTGTTGATGTTGTTCATGGAGTTCTTCACAACCTTCATAGATTTTTAAAATAAAGTGAACCTTAGATCTATAAAGGTGAAGGGAAAAAGGTAAAGTTTTATTAGTCTTGAAAGACTTACCATCACTCATCAACTAGTCAATCACATCTCAACCACTTTCGACAACTTTCCATGATTCAAGAATCCATGTTTTAAGGGTAGTACAAGTCTAGTCAAAGACATTTGAGTCTTGAATTTTGAATTGAAAAAATCTCCAAAGACTAGTTTGTATTTCCCTCCATTGAACAAGTTCCACCAAAGGTCCCAAATTGAAAATTGACCAAGACTTGAACTTTTGAAATTAACAACTTGATAAAACCAAATCAATATGTGGCTGCCACATCACGTTTTACTGTTCACATGACAAAATTTTAAGTTCAAATTTTGATCTTTTAGTTTCATTGTGTTGCCTCTTTAGTTTCGTTTGTTGATTCCATTACTAACTTACGAGCTAGTACCACATTGTAAGTTAGTTTTGAAATCGTTCTTCGTGTTAACTTTCCTTTGTGTGTATTAATCCTTTGAGTCATTGTAACGTCCTTGTGTTTTTTTTCCTTACTCTTTGGATTCATTTTCAACATTGGATTCACCTCTCAACACCTATCGAAGTACAAGCAAGCTTTCAATACTTGTGAGATTAAGTGTGAGGAATCCAAGAGACCCAAAATAAAGAGAGAGTGAGGATGTTTTGAATAACTAACGTGTTTTCTATTTTGTACGTAACTTCTTTGCCACAATGGATACCATTTTAGCCCACCTTGATGCTGTTGCCTGAGAAATAGCGAAGGCGAATGCGGGTCTTGACAAATTGGGCTCAGATATGTCTACTATACTTGAGAGGTTGGATCGAGTAGAGAGTCGAAGGAATTATCATTATTCTACTTTCGAAGCTTTACCTCAAGCAATCAATCCTCCAATACCACCACCAAATGACATAGATATAAGCCAAGCCACCAAATATCCTTCAACCCGAGACCTACATAGGTCGATCCCTCCTCTATTCGATCAAGTCCAACAAAAAGGACTTGGAAGCCAAATCTCTCCTGTTTAAGCTCCACAACCGAAGCTCCACTTTACCAAATCAATCCTCTCAACCGAAACTCTACTTCACCAAAGCCGACATGTCCATGTAGAGAAGAATGGTAGAAAGGAACATGACGGATACGGAGTCTACGAAGATACTTGTATGATGGTAAGAGACTTGTTTCAGATGAGATTGAAGACAAGGCTTAAGATGGAAAGGAAGCCAAGATTTAAAATAAAGATGTTGACCAAGACTTGTGTTAATATTTTGCAAGCTGTTTTGAGTGGTTTATTTTAAAGTGGCCGATTGAATGAGGTGATGCCGTGAATTTGTGGGAAAATTCCTCTCAAGATGGAGAGGATGATACATGAATAATCACGGATATGGACTTATGGGAGTGCATGTTGGGTCCGAGAATTGGTGTGTGCAATTGAAGTGCAAAAGGAAACTAAGTGCACTAAAAATCAGCCAGCATATTACACTTGATGGGCACCTAAGTCCCTAAGGGGCCTTTTGGTCTTTTTGTATTTCATTTGTAACCTAGTATAAATATAAAATTGTAGGGCTTTTAGACTTAGTTTATTGATGATGTTGTAAGTCTTAAGACATTGAAAAACACAAGTCCTCTCTTTTCTTTGGAGGCAAAACCGAAACTACGATACAACAATAGGTTAGATTCTCTTTTGTTTTTGTTTTCTTGGAAACATTGATGCTTGGGAGGTGGATTCCGATATTGTGTATTTTTAAGAGATAGGTTTATTATTGTGTGTAGAGTTAAGGGTCCAAGATTGTCCATTCTTGGGTTCTTAAGATTATACCTTCATGTGGTCTATCTATCTATCCTTTTACCTTCTTGTAATCTTGTTTATTGTTTGTGTTGTAATCTTGTGCTCTTGTTGTTATTGTTAAATCCGAATCTTGTGTATTCATTTTTTATCATCTTGTGCTCATCTTGTTCTTTTTCTTGTTGCTATTTTGGTGTTAAAATACACATTGTATCTTGTAATCTTCTTGTTGATAGAGAATTCGAGAGTGGTCTCCATCTTGGTCCTTGGATCCTTAAGATTGTGGACTAATTTAGAGTGTGTTTTGTGCCTTTAGTTGTCATTCTTGTATCACTTGTCCTTGGCCTTAATCCCATTTCCTTGGATGTTCTCTCAACTCCTTCTCTAGATAGGCTTTTTGTAAGTGGATCCAAAACATTATCCTTTGACTTTACATAGTCAACAGCGATAATTCCACTAGAGTGAAGTTCTCTGACGGTATTATATCTTCGTCTTATGTGATGAGATTTACCATTGTACATCATACTCCCTATCCTACCTATCGTCGCTTGGCTATCACAGTGTATACATACTGGTGCCACAATAATAAAGGACAACAAATAAGATGCATGAAAGAAATGAAAGCAATAGAGAAGGAACAAACCAGATTTAGGAGAGAAATCCTAGATAGAGTGATTCATCGATCCTTTTAGGCAAAGCCCCAACCCACGGGAATCAGTATGAGCAAGAAATGGTCAATGGAGCAAGAAATGGTCAATAGAGCAAGAAGCGCAAAGAAGTTGGAAAATAATCACAAAGAAATGAAGGAGATGAAGACTTTACCCAGTGACAATAGCGAAGTAGATAGACAGAGCAATAGTAAAATCCATAAGGGAGCAAGGTTGAAGACGACCCAAAGGAGAACACTGATCAGCTGGAAATTTTGCTTATAATAAAATGGCAACATGCCAAAAAAGTGGCGCACTAGGAGAAAATGTAAGAAGGAAAATCGGAAGAGATGTAGCTGCTCTTTTATAGTAGGTTTTTTTGAACTTGGGTCATTTGTTGGGCTCAGGTCCTTTTCATTTCTGAATATTTTGTAACTTTGGGTTGATAGTTGGAATAAAATAGTCCTTGGACCTAAAAGTTCATTAAAACTAAAACTCACAAAAATGCAAAAAAAAAAAAAGAACTCAAATTTGTATTTTTAATTAAGCACGATTCTATTTACAACAATCATTTTTTGTTTCTGAAAAAGCACTAGTGTTTTTTTTCAAATTTCATATATAGGGCACAAAGGGACACTTGTACTAATTAATGTTGGATTATTGAGTCTTTTCCCTTCCTATGTGGATAAATGAAGCCCAATTTAGACCGACCTAATTTTGTCCATAGGCCCATTACTATGGGAAATATATATTGATCTTTTTAGGTCTTATTCACCATCACAAAAAGAGAGTTTTTTGTAGCCAAAGAGAATTAAAAAGAGCTGATTTTCAGACCTAAATTCCAGCCAAAGCTGTCAACTTCAAATTGCGATTCCCACTTCGTTTCTTGTCCGATTGAGCTGAATTTGTGCTGCTTGTTCCTGTCATCTTAGTCTTTTCTTAGGAACTGACGGAGCTTGATTTGGTGGCCTGTAGCTCTTGTTCTTCATTCCTGAAAAGTAGCTACATTTTTTGTGCTTTCACTCCTTTATTCCTCTAGTGTTTGGTGCTGTGGTTTATGTATTGTCTCTTGTTGTTTGGCACTTGTTTTTTGGCCATTTTGGAGAACAATATTGTAACTATTTGGTGATTATAGTGGAGGTTTGGTCCCGTGGTTTTTTACTCTTCACACCAAAGGGTTTTCCATGTAAATTTGGTGTCTTGTGTGATTGCCTTTATTCTTGACCAATCGTATTAGTGTGGTAATTAATTTGTTGCTATATTACTTTGTTTTTCTTGGTTTTCTTGTCTACTCTTAGTTCAAATTGGAAGGGAAAGTTTAGACTTGGGTATTCTTCCGCTGCTACCCTGTCGGGCTCTTTCATAGTGCCCCCTATCTTTCCCAATAAAGTGGTATCTAAGCCAGGTTGTTATTGATTGTTTATTTGAATGGTAGAGGCAAATATGAGCAAGATGGTGTGTTTGAATTATAGTAACTATCATACTTGGAAAGACAAGATGAAAGATCTTCTATTTGTCAAGAAAATGCATCTACCTGTGTTTGCATCTACTAAACCTCAATCTATGATAGATGAGGATTGGAAATTTGAGCACTTACAGGTTTGTGGTTATATTAGACAATGGGCTGAAGATAATGTTAGAAATCATATTATGAATGAGACATATGCCAGAAGTTTGTGGGACCAGATCGAGACACTTTATGCTTCAAAGACAGGCAATAACAAGTTCTTCCTGCTTAAGCAATTGATGAATATCAGGTATAAAGAGGGCAGTCCTATTTTTGATCATATAAATGATTTTCAGGGTATCCTTGACTAGCTATCCGGAATGGGTGTAAAGTTAGATAAAGAAATTCAGGGACTTTGGCTTCATAATACTCTGCCAGACTCTTGGGAGACTCTTCGAGTTTCTTTGACTAATTCTACTCTCGTTGGTGTCGTAACTATGGAATATGTTAAGAGTGGTATCTTGAATAAAGAGATGAGAAGCAAATCTCAGGCCTCATCTTCTTTATTTTTACACTCTAATCATTTGGTTACTGAAGAGAGAGAAAGAAACAAGTCCAGAGGTCCAAATGATAGAGATAAAACTAGAAGCAAGTCAAGGTCCAAATTGAAGAATGTTACATATGACTATTACAACAAAAAAGGGCATATCATGAAATATTATTACAAGTATAAGAGAGATATGAGACGGTAAAAGAATGAAGGCGATAATGAAAATCGTGCTGTAGTTGTTACTAATGATGATCTTCTTGTTGCTTGTGGTGAGAATGCCATCAATCTTGTTCATAATGAGTCTAGCTGGTTTGTGGATTCTGGTGCTACTTCTTATGTTACGCCAAAGAAGGAGTTAGTTTCTTCTTATACTTCAGGTAATTTTGGAATGTTGAAAATGGTCAATAATGATGAATTTAAAGTACTTAGAATTGGCACTGTTTGTTTGGAAAGTAACAAAGGTTCCAAACTAGTTCTCAATAATGTCAAGCATGCTCCAGATGTTTCCTTGAATTTGATTTCTGTAGGGAACCTTAATTATGAGGGTTATGTTAACACCCTTGGTGCTGGCTAGTGGAAGCTTACTAGAGTTTCGATGATTGTGGCTCGAGGTGACAAGTTGTCTAACTTGTACGTATTTCAGGGCTCTACTTCTAAAGGCTTGATAAACTTGGCAGAGAATGATAATTCATCGGAGTTGTGGCATAGAAGGTTGAGTCATATGAGTGAGAAGGGGATTGATAGTTTGGCTAAGAAAAATTTTCTTTCTGGAGTAAAACAAGCAAAGTTGAAGAAGTGTGTTCATTGCTTAATTGGTAAAAAGAAAAGAGTTTTTTTTCAGAGTCATCTACCTTCAAGAAAGCTTGATTTGCTGGAGTTGGTGCATTCTGATTTGTGTGGTCCTTTCAAAGTAAGGTTTTGTGGTGGTGCACTTTAGTTTGTGACTTTTATTGATGATCATTCTCGCAAACTCTGGGTATTTCCTTTAAAGTCCAAGGATCAAGTACTTGATATGTTTAAAGATTTTTAGGCCTTGGTTGAGAGATAGACAGGGAAGAAATTGAAATACATCCGTTCAGATAATGGTGGTGACTATATTGGTCTTTTTGATAGATATTGCAGAGAGCAGGGTATTCGGCATCAGAAAACTCCTCCAAAAACTCTTCAGTTGAATGGTTTAGTAGAGAGGATGAACATAACTCTAGTTGAGAGGGTTAGATGTATGTTTTCAGATGCTAAGCTGCCAGATTCCTTTTGGGCAGAAGCACTTAATACTACTGCTTATGTTATCAATTTATCTCTTACTATTGCTTTGGATAGGAGTTTGTTCCGGTAAGAATGTTTCTTATGATCATCTTAGAGTCTTTGGGTGTAAAGCTTTTGTGCATGTTCCTAAGGATAAAAGGTCAAAGTTGGATGTTAAAACTAGGCAGTGTATCTTCATTGATTATGGTCAAGATGAATTTGGCTATCATTTCTATGATCCAGTTGAGAAAAAACTTGTTAGAAGCCGTGATGTTGTGTTCTTTCAAGACCAAACAATTGAAGATTTTGACAAATCTGAGAAGGTTGATTCACAGAGTAGTGAGAGTCTATTTTATGTTGATCTAGTTCTATTAAATACTACTCCCAAGGAAAATCTTTATGATGATGAAAATCAAGTTGATAATGAAGATGATGATCATGTTCAGAATGACCAGCATGATATTGTTGATGCTCCAGTGCAAGTTGATATGGTTGATTAGAAACCAGTTGTTGATGTTCCAGAGAGTTCTCTCAGATGATCTACTAGAGAAAGAATACCTTCATCTCGTTATTCTCCCAATAAGTATGTACTCTCAACTGACGGGGAAGAACCTGAGAGTCTTGATGAGGTCATGAAAAGTGAAGAAAAAGAAAACTGGTTTGATGCTATGGAAGATGAAATTAAATCTTTTTATGATAATCATACCTTTGATTTGGTTAAGCTTCCTACAGATAGAGAAGCTTTGAAAAACATGTAGGTTTTTCCAGTGAAGCATGAAGATGGTAACCCAGTTCTACGGTACAAGGCTAGATTGGTTGTGAAGGAATTTAACTAGAAACAGGGAATTGATTTTGATGAGATATTCTCTCCAGTTGTGAATATGTCATCCATTCATGTGGTTCTAGGCTTAGTTGCAAGTCTATATCTAGAGGTTGAGCAAATGGATGTTAAAACTCCTTTTATCCATGGTGACTTAGATGAAGAAATTTATATGGAGCAATCCAAAAGTTTTGAAGTCAAGGGAAAATAGAATTATGTTTGCAAATTGAAGAAGAGCTTGTATGATTTGAAACAAGCTCCTAGGTAGTGGTACAGAAAGTTTGGTTCCTTTATGGGTCTGCAGGGTTTCAAGAAGACTACTTCAGACCATTGTGTTTTTGTGCAAAAATTCTCTGATGGTGACTTTATTATTGAGTTGCTTTATGTTGATGACATGCTTGTTGTTGGTCATAATGCTTGCAGGATTCAAAAGTTGAAGCAAGAGTTGAGTAAGTCTTTTTCTATGAAAGACTTAGGACCAGCAAAGCAGATTCTTGGCATGCAGATTGTCCATGACAGAAAGGCCAAGAAGTTATTGTTATCATAAGAGAAGTACATTCAGAATTTAACATAGACAAGGCTAAGGTTGGCAGTACACCTTTAGCGATGTACATCAAGTTGAGCATGAAGCAGTGTCCTTCCAGTGATGATGAGAGGGAAGATATGAAGAAAGTTTCTTATGCTTCAGTTGTTGGTAGTTTGATGTATGCAATGGTTTGCACAAGACCGGATATTGCTTATTTTGTCGGTGTTGTTAGTCATTTTCTTTCTAATTCGGGAAGAGAACATTGGAGTATTGTGAAGTGGATTATGAGATATCTTTGTGGCACTTCTAGTCTGAGTTTGTGTTTTGGTACAGGGAATCCTATTCTTTGTGGTTATATTGATTCAGATATGGCCAATGATGTTGATACTCACAAATTACTTTAGGGTATTTGGTTACTTTTTCAGGGGGAGCTGTGTCTGGGCAATTTAGGTTGCAAAAATATGTTGCTCTATCTACTACAGAAGCTGAGCTTATTGCTGCCGTTGAAGTTTATAAAGAATTACTTTGGAGGAAGAGATTCTTGGGGGAACTTGGTTGTGCTCAAAAGAGGTATGTGCTTCATTACGGTAGTCAAAGTATCATACATCTTGGCAAGAATTCAACATTTCATGGTCAGTCTAAACACATAGATGTGAGATACCATTGGATTTGGGATGTGTTGGATTCTAAGTTGCTTGAACTTGAGAAGATTCATACGGATGATAATGGTTCCGACATGATGACTAAAGCTTTCCCAAGAGGGAAGTTTTAAGATTGTTGCATGATCGCCGGGATGGTGGTCTCCTCCACATAGTTGGGAGGGGGAGAATTGTTGGGTTATTGAATTTTTTTCCTTCCTATGTGGATAAATGAAGCCCAATTTGGACCAACCCACTCTTTTTAATAGGCCCATTACTATGGGGCATATATATTGATCTTTTTAGGTCTTATTCACCCTCACAAAAAGAGAGTTTTCAGCAGCTAAAGAGAAAAAAAAAAAAGAGCTGATTTTCGGACCTAAATTCCAGCCACAGCTATCAACTTCAAATTGCGACTCCCGCTTCGTTTCTTGTCTGATTAAGCTAATTTTTGGAATTTTTGTTCCTTTCATCTCAATCTTTGATTAGGAACTAACGGAGATTGATTTCGTGGCCTGTAGCTCCTATTCTTCATTCCTGAATAGTAGCTACATTTTTTGTGCTTTCACTCCTTTATTTCTCTAGTGTTTGATGCTGTGGTTTATGTATTGTTTCTTGTTGTTTGGCACTTGTTTTGTGGTCATTTTGGAGAACAATATTATAACTATTTGGTGATTATAGTGGAGGATTTTTTCCATGGTTTTTTACTCTTCACACCGAAGGGTTTTCCACGTAAATTTGGTGTCTTGTGTGGTTGCCTTTATTCTTGACCTATCGTATTTGTGTGGTAATTCATTTGCTGCTATATTACTTTTTTTTGCTTGGTTTTCTTGTCTCCTCTTAGGTCAAATTGAAAGGGAAAGTTTAGACTTGAGTATTCTTCCGTTGCTACCCTGTCGGGCTCTTTCATAGTGTCCCTATCTTTCCCAACAATTAAGGGGGCATTTGGCATGAAAAATTCACTTTTTCTGGAGTTGAAATTCATATTTTTACGTTTCGTCAGAAAATCTATTTTAGAATTCAACTTGCAATTAAATTCTGAAACTTGCAATACTTCGAAACATAAAAAAATAATATTTTCATTTCAAATAACTCACAAAAATTCAAAAATAATTCATATTTGTATTAATGGTCAAACGCAACTTCAATTTTCAAATAAGATTTTCTACTTCTAAATCATAACTAATTTTTTCAAATTTTACAATTACCATGATCAAAGAAATATTTGTACATAACCAGTACATTTTAAACACAAATACGAAGCTTAAATCAAAATGAGATAATACCCAATTACCCTCCTGAACTATATCCAAAAAGGATATGACACACCTCAACTTAAAGGGGTTCCTATTACCCCTGAACTAATTAAAAGTGTAATTTTGACACTCTTAGTGCCTACATGGCACATACGTGGCACAACACACTGAAGGGTCCATGTAGGCACACGTGTGTGACACGTAGGCACTAAGGGTGTCAAAATTACATTTTTAATTAGTTCAAGAGGGTAATATGACCCCCTTTAAGTTGAGATGTGTCATAGCCGTTTTGGGTATAGTTCAGGGAGTAATTGAGTATTTTCCAAATAAAAATATGTGAATTCTCCCAAATTGTAAATCAAAAGTGTAGCTATCCATGGTGTCATACATACCTCTTTATCAATGTAATCAAATACATTTTGCTTGAGTGGTTCATTATCCATTTTCGTGAATTAGAAACTTAGAAATTGCTGAGGAAGTTAAAATTGTGTAATGTATTTATACTAATAATTTTTTTTCCATCAACACTATAAGCTTAATTGTCCAAAAATAAGTTTTGACTCAGATTTTATGAATACTTTGGATTATGGTAAGAATTTTTTGACTAATTATTTTATCACTAAAAATAATGGTTCATTTTCCATTTTCTGTTTTATCTTTTTCCCAAATTGTTAACTCTATGCAACAACTTACTAAATATTTATTTGCCTTCCAAAAAGCTAAAGAGTCCACTTATTACTCTCTCACTTGTTTCCCATGATATTTTTGTGATTAATACATAACCAAACCTTTAAATTTATCAGATATTTTATTTAAATACTAAAATTAAATCTTATTTCAGTTGAACACCTCAATTTTTAATAAAGTGTTTTAATTAAATACTTTTGACTTAAATATTTGGAAAAAAAAATTATGTTTATATTCATTCATCTATTATATAATTAAGTTAATTGTGTAATATAAACCGCTTTTTTAATTATATGCATTTACCTCATTAATGTGTAGAACTTCAATCATTTTCTACTTGAGATTGATACATATAATTAAAAAAGATGATATATTGTATATGGTTAAGACGTATGAAAGCATGCATAAGTTTTTTTAAAACTTAAATAGAAAGTGTCTAATTAAAACACTTAACAAATTTAAAGTTAAGATAATTAATTTTTTAAAAAAAATTAATTAAAGTATCTAAATGAAATATCCTAATAAATTAACTCCTATTTAACTTTATTTTATTCCATCAAATTATTTTCCTTTTCTAGATCTTATCTCTCAAACTTGTTTCCATAATTATTTTTGTTTCTCAAACCTTGTTTCCATAATTATTTTTCCTTTTTTTGGCTTTACATAAGTAAAGGAAAGTGGACACCACACCAAATTGAGAATTGAGAAGTACTACTTCGGTTAATTTTTATTTGTCTAATTTGAATTTTTTGTGTCTTGATGGTTT
Source organism: Capsicum annuum (assembly GCF_002878395.1). Lineage (NCBI taxonomy): Eukaryota > Viridiplantae > Streptophyta > Magnoliopsida > Solanales > Solanaceae > Capsicum > Capsicum annuum. Next base: position 19,127,942 of record NC_061122.1, on the reverse strand, counting down.
ATACGAATTCATCATAATAATTAGGATCTAATTTGATACTTGGGCTTTAGTATGAGATAAACGAAGAACAAGAATAACATAAAGTAAATTGCAATAAAGTAAAGATACAGGAGAAAATGGAAGGAAAGGTGTCATTTAAGTCTTGAATGAAGGATTTATGACATTGACTAATTTAAAGGGTCAAACATAATTAGGAAACTTGATTAAGTTAATTGTGGACTTGATTAATATTTTTAAAAATTTCTAATCTTTTAAAAAATGCAAATCAAATCACACCCCTCTCCTCTCCAAATCAACCATTTGTCTCCTCTCTCTCGACAGTTTCTCTCAACTCTCTCCGAACCAACAGTTCTGCAAAATATCTCCCTTCAATCCCCGGCGATAAATAGTTCGTCAAGTTTCTTTTCGACTTTCAACCATCAATCAACGTGACAGCAGTGTTCTCCGATTACAACAACTTCGAGTTTTTCGTCGTCCCATTTCTTATTTAACAGGTAAAAAATTATGTCTTTTTAGTTATGAAGAAAAAGAGGAACTTGAGCCAACTTCTCTTCTATTATTATTTAACAATTTTAATATTTCTTGCTTAAATTTGAAATGTGGACTGAAGAAAACCCTAATTTCTGATATTTCTTCTTTACTCTTTCTGGTGTGAAATGTAATTTTTTTGTAGTTATTGTAGTTCTTGTTGTCTAACTATTGATTCGATTTGTTGGTGTCTGTTGACTTTTTTGAAGTTTAATTTTTGTTGTTTGTGTTTGTACAAATGCAAAACCACAATGTTGGTAATTTTTTGTCACCATTGATGTTCTTAGTGTGTGTGTGTTGTGTTGGTGTTGCTAGGTTGATTTGTTGTTTTTCTTGATAAAAATGGTGTATTTGATATTAAACAGTGATAGTATGTTGTTCTATCAAATAAAATCCTGGTACTATTTTTTTCTGCAATAGATGAATTATCTGATGCAACAGATGAACCATCTGATGTAACAGATGAAAACCTAATGCGATAGATAAAAATCTGATGCAACAGATGAAAATCTAATGAAACAATGAAAATCTAATGCAACAGATGAATAATCTAATAGATCATTCATCTGTTGCAACAGATGACTCTTTTTTTAGGAAGAAATCCAAACAATATTGACAGTTGATAATAGTTTCAACAAAATAACTCATTTGGCAACAGATGAGTGATCTGTTTTTATTATTTCTAATGGACTACTCATTTGTTGCAATTGGTTGATTAGATTTTGCGATAGATAACCTATCTGGTGCAATAGATGAGTGATTTGTCTTAACAGATGAGTGATCTTTTTAATTATTTCTAACGGATTACTCATCTGTTGCACCAAGTTGATTCTATGTTCAACAGATAACATACCTGGTGCAATAGATGAATGATGTGTTTCAACATATGAGTGATATTTTTTTATTATTTCCAACAGATTACTCATCCATTGCAACAGTTGGCTATATGCTGTGACAAATAACCTACCTGGTGCAACAGATGTGTGGTCTATTGGAACTATTATTTTACTATTGTGTATGTTAGATTTACTATTATCCTTTTTAACGATAAATTTAATCAATTATAATCTATTTTATACACCTGTTAATTTTAGATATATGGCTCCCAAAAGACAAAGAATTAATCAAGTCCAAATAAAGAAACAAATGAAGCAACTAGTCTATATCCACCACTGTATGAGCTTGCTTTACAAGCGTTATCTCAATCAGGAGCAGAAGATAATGAACATGGGGAGGAGGAATATTTCAAAAGAGATGATCCAAATACTAATATCCCTTCCACCAAAGAGTTGGTCAAAACCCTTAGCACCGATAGTTATCCTATAAGAATGCAGTACGATGGTGCCACATATTTAACTTGTGATTTCGTGGTTAAGTCAGCCATGGGAAAATCTTTCAACGCCTTCATAAAAATACTTTGAGAATAAAAATTGGATGCTTATTTCAGGGATAGCTACTTGGGACAAAATCTTGATTTGCAGGAGGACAACAATGCTCGTTTTTAAATTAAAGTGGTATATGATCTTCTCAGGCATAGGTTTATGTATGAAAATAAAGATAAGATGGATGAGGTGTGGATAAATTACTGTGGCATACCTGTTTGTTTTGGTTGGGAGAGTTTGCCATAGTTACTGGTTAAAATGTTATCTTTCTTCTCCTTCTTAAGTTATACCTATTCTAACCCAAAAAAGCACCCCACACACTCTAAAAAGACAAAGGCAAGTCGAGTGATCATGTTGACCTGGTATCCCTTATTGGTCCAAAATTCAAAAACATAACTTTGATAGAAGCGTTGAAAGGTAAAAGACTTTCAAAGAAGCACAAACAATCATTGTGCTTGGTTTGGTTTGTGTATAATATTCTTTGGGCGAGAGACGTTAACAACAACATACCACTTGGCTTCTTCAAGATCTTCGAGGATCTTGAGGCATTTAAAAGCTATACTTGGGATTGTGACAGCTTCAAAATGACCGTCAAATATTTATTGACTCCGTTAACACTAAATAAAGTCAACTCTTATGTCTTTTCATGGTCTTTCATGATAAATATTTCTTTTATTATGATATGTTTATTTTTTTTATTCAATAATGTTGTTGATTTATCAGCGTTATTTTATTGGCTTGGGCGTTTGAAGCCATTCCTTATTTGAGACAACAAGTGAACTACGAGGAAAAAGTTTTCTGTCCTAGAATCCTGAGTTGGTTGTTGGCCAAAACTAATAAAAATGCAAAATTTCTTGATCTCTTCAAGCCCTCGAAGCAAGAAGTAAGTCTAATTTTGATTAAGTTTTAATTTTAATTAATAATTTTTTTGAATGATTTCATCATCATTCTAATATATATATACTGATTTATTTTAGATTATCCACCTATGGCTTGTTTTGATCAATCGAAAGTTGAAGATGCCATTTTTTCTTACTTTACGATCTGTGCAAACTTTATCAAATCCTAAGGTCATTGATAGAATAAGAAAAAATTATTTGGAGCAACAATCATCACAAGAAAAATAATTCTGGAGGATGGGTTTGTCATTGTTGATGATGGTAGCGGTAGTGGTGGTGGTAGTGGTACTACTGTTAGGGCTAATGATGCTCCTCTTACAGTTTTTGAAATAATAGACCATTATGATTACGATCATACTGGTTATATAGATTTTGCCACTTCTACCAAATGTTGTGCATGCAAATGTCAAAACTGCAAGGCGAAACATGATGTAGTGATTAATGTTATTAATGCATTAACTGTTTCTGTAAAGAAAATGACATCTAAAGGAGTTTCATTCCATCAAAGAGAATTCCATATTCATAAACTCCACTAGAGATCAAGGTGGCTAAGAGGAAAAGGATAAAAATTCTCAAGGCATCATCAAGCATAAAAGAAAGCAAAATAGCAACTCTTTCGTCTTTGTCTTGAACCTTTGATAAATGTACAAGGGTCATAGGAGAGCAACATGAGCAGAAGAAGGTGAATGTATATCATCTATTCCAACAAATAAACAGACACATATCTATTTCAATAAATAACACATTTGCTGAAAATTATCAAACAGATATATACACTGTTGCTCTTTTGTAGTGACCTTGCTCCCTACGCGCATAGCATTTCTGCTTCATTTCTCTAGACTTTGATTTGGGGATATACTTTTTCCTATTGAAGTCTTTTTGTTGTGTCTTTCCCCTACTCATGAGGCCTACTCCCACAGCTCTGCTACTAGAAAAGTCTTCTTAACTCTTAGGTTTTAGCTCATTACTAACATCATCTAGTGAAATACTGTCTTTCTCATATAGCAATGTATCAACAAAAGTATCATAAGATGATAGTAAAGAACACAACATCATCAATCCTCACTATCGATTTTGATATCTACGTTCTTCAAGTCTATTATAATTGAATTAAACTCATCAAGGTGAGTTTTAACCGTGTACCTTCATTCATATGAAGATTGTACAACCTCTTTTTCAAGTAGAGGCGGTTTGTCTGCAATTTTCTAGAATATAAATCTTCCAACTTCTTCCATATCATTGTTGTAGATTCCTCTTTAGCAATTTCTCTAAAAAAGTTATTTGTAACGCTCATGAAGATCGCGCTCAAAACCCTTTCCTTCAAGTTTGCCTTTCCTGATTCATTCAATTCTTCTGAAAAAGTTTCATCAATTATCTTTTGTAACCCTTGTAACACCAAATACTATCTCATTCTAATCTTCCATAGACTAAAACTCAATCCCCATCGAATTTCTCTATTTCATAATTTGTTGAAGATGATGGAAACATCTTATCCTTTGATTATGTGTAGAAATCCCAACCTTGCTCTAATATCAATTATTGCAAAAAAATAGTGGGTTAACTAGCACACAACCACAAACAAGAAAAATAACTCAAGGATTTAACGAGGTTCGGCTATTAAGCAATAAAAGTTAAAAATCGAACTCATTTTCAAAAATAAATTGAGTGACGTATAGTATGAATACATATACTTTTCATGGCCAGAGCAAGTTAAAAAATTCATATGGTTATCGGATGAGTATGAAAGAAATATAGAGCACTTTTAGTTGGTTATTGACAAGCAAAAGACATGGAAGAAAAATAACAAATAATTTAAGCAACTTCTTTTCTAAGAAATAGATCAAATTACAACTGACAACGCTAATAGTGAACATCAAGATTTTTGGAGTTTGAAGTGTCAAACTAATTGCAACAGAGAGACAAATTTGAATCTGATGTTGAGAGAAGTATTAATTGACCTACAATACCATGGTGATTGGAAGAAGAGTTTAAGTTATATACATTTATCATGTAGGTAATTTGTTAATATGATCATTCAATATATACTTATAGGTAATTTTTTAAAATAACATATGAGATCTTTTGTTACTTTGAAAACAAGATATATTATCTACTATGACAAATAAATGTGATCTGATGATGTAAAATTACATATAATAAACAACTATGCTTATAACTTAAAACTCTTGGCAACAATATGGAAAATTTTATTTCGTACGAGGCATGTCTATTATGTGGCAGACAATACTTTGTATGTGACTCCTCTTATACTTTACCAAGTGAATTTTTCCCTACGACTTTCTGAAAAAGGGGCCAAAGTTGGAGAAATCTTATGCCTTTTGCCAGAAAAATACCAAAGAAAACCTTGTCAATGTCAATAGACAGAAGGCAATTGTAAATTGAGTTGAAGTGACTGTAAATAACAATTAATCCCATCAGAAAGAAACAACACAAAAAGTAACACTTTAGTCTTTGTTATCAAATCAAATTTGCAACTTTTATATGCCCCGCATAATTGGTGCAATCAATGGGCACGAAGCTGAGTGCACACGAGATTCATCCTAGAGGGCAGCAGCCCCATTGCAATAATACAAACTTTAGTTGTGCCTAGGGTGTCAGAGTGAGTCAAAATTAAGTGAACTTGTCCAACTCAACTCAATATTTATGGGTTG
>NC_061122.1:19059092-19119461 GCF_002878395.1 Capsicum annuum | reverse complement strand
ATATAGAATTATTTTTTAATTTGTTTTCTTTGGCCTAGCTTGCGTGATAATGACGTGGCGCTGATTTGAAGGCGAGTGTATTACACTCTCCAATGTGAGAGTGGAATTACATTTTTGGGGTGGTATATAATTCATGCGAAAGTTGTTTAGGACGGTAATAGTTATCGATAAAGTTAAAGTACTAAAGTAAATTTTGACGACAAGTTGAGGAGAAAATTATGCCTTCTCCCTACAAAGAAATTAATATGCAAAATCTATATGACGTGGTTTATTGAAATTCTCTCCCAAAATAGCCAAAGAAATCCTAAAAATAAAAAATGAGAGCTACTCATTCACAAGGATGTACTTTAACATAATTTGTAAAAAGAATAAAAATATCTTGGAAAATTTGACATAAAAGTAATTCTTTTTTTTTTTATGACCATTGACCACAAACCAGTTGACAACTTAGTTATAACTGTATAAATGTATTTACATTATAGTGAATATCTATCAAGATTTATCAAGATGTACTTTGATATCTATTAGGATTTGAAGCATCCATCTTTTACTCAGACTAGGAGTAAATTTCTCCTATAAATAAAGGGGTTTTGTTCATTATATTGACAATCTTATGATCTCTCATCCCTCAAGAGAAGAAATAAGAATCACTCTCTCTATTCTCTCTAGAAATAAGAATCACTCTCTCTATTCTCTCTACTCTTCTTCTTTATTCTTTATTGTTTTATAACACGTTATCAGCACGAGACTCTGCCAAATAGGTGAGATTATAAATCTAAAGAATTTCAAGGTTAGTAATTCCTTATGTTATTTGTCTTTTGCTACTAATAATATAATTATTATTGGATTTGAGGAAAAATAATTGGTTTGGAACCATTATGTTTTAAATTTATTCATTAAGAATAATATTATCAAAAGGGATGATAATATGTTGGGTTTAAGTTCCATCAATTTATTCCTAAGACGTCTTTATATGGGTAAGACGTTGAGTTTGAATCTCAATGCACTATATTGATGATATTATGATGGCTAAGGCAAAATAATGTGTTTTTAATAAAAAGTCATGAAATTCAACCCATTGAATATGTTTCATTCCATGAAGTGAAAGTGGTAGCAATATATGATAAGTCTGAAATATGACAACTTACTTCATTCTTGAGGTGTATGTGGTAGCAGTGCATAATATGTCTGAAAGAAGACAAGTGATTGAATGCACGAATATAATAATAATCATCAAAAGTGATGATATTTTCACACGCTTATATGATTATAAGATATGCTAGAGAAAAATTCTCTATCAGATGTATTCCTCGATTTGCTTCTGAAGTAGCAAAATCTTGAAAGAGGTTATAAGCTATCATAATTTGATAGGCTTAAGGCACGATTATATTCCATTCCTAAGGAATAAGAAACTTATTAATGCAAATGTGCACTTGATTGTGATTGTATCACAACTCACCTCCGAAAGAGGTTGAATAATTTTAAAATCTACTTCTGTAGTAGTAAATCTGAAATTTATTCATGTAATAGTAAATCTGAAATTTACTGAAGAAAAAGTACATGTCATGGTAAACTTGAAGTTTACTAGAATAAAAGTTCATAAATTGATACGAACGATTGTGATATCTCGAAAATGTGCATGTATTGAAGAACTAGAAGATTCTTCAAGAATTGTTTGTCGTTTCTTCTCATGATAAGTTGGTTGGACCAACTAATTTTGGAATTAGATCCCTCAAAATCTGAAAAGTATAAATGGTGAATATGAGCCCGTTCACCTATCATGTAATATGTTGAAAAGATGCATCAATAAGATGATCACATGTACATTCATGGTCAACCTACGTTTGACATTCATAAAGTTACTTGTTCAATATAAATTGAGTATAATTTTCAGATTGTGCAATCAAGAAAGTTATCTTGATGATTGGTTTGGCATTGAATGCCTTTGATAAATAGCTAAACCATCACTAATGAGAACAAAGCTTAATGTATTGGTTTGAAATATGATCTATGGCAATAAAATTTGTATGCATTAGACTAATAAATTATGATTATTTCTTCCCTCTCAATTGGTTCAATGTCTGAAACCAATTATTCCATCTAATAATTTTGATGTGCGGTATACTATTAATGAATATACCATAATGCACAACGATGGATTTCTCAAAGAAGTAGAGAATGTATGTTAGTTTTCCTAACATAAGGGGGAGATTATAAGTGCTATGAAATATGTTAGGAATTATCATCATACCCTCATCCAAAAGATAATTCAAGTCAAATGTTGAAAACATCTTATATTAAGCGCAAGTGTTTTTATTTTGTGTTCCTAAAGGACAAAGTCTATGCATGCGTGAAGTGTGGTAGACTGATCGATTCCAAATGAAATAGTCCTTGAAAAATAAGGAGCAAATAATCATAATATGAAGGCAATGAGATCTTGAAGAGCCTACGACATACCACTTTATGAAACCTTATGAGAGGTTCATGTACCTGAAAATAATGAAGTGATGAGATCTCAAAATGTTATGTCGCATTGTGAACCGATACAAAATGATATATCATCAACATCTTTGACACAGTATTGGCACAATAATGTGAAAGATTATGAGGATCTGAATTCTACGTTTATTTAAGCATGCTGACGTAGAAACATTTATCAAGTGACATGAAAGGATGCATTTTGGTAAGCGTAAAACTTATTTGATTTGCAGTCCAAACACTTGAAGATGTCATTCATGAAATGTTGAATATTTTCAGTTGACAAAATTTATGTGAAAATTTTTAAGGATTCAAACTGCTTGAAGCATATAAAAGTTTCTGGGAAACTTATTTATAATCCTTATATTGTATAAGCTTATTGCTTGAACATCATTGGAACTCTTGGAGAGTTTTCAAAGCAATAGATTATTTGCTGAAATTTAAAATATATCGAATTGGATTGGTTATGAAGTACCATATCTTAGTGAAATTGATGCACTCATGTACTTTGCAAATACTACAAGGCCTATAGGCTTTTCAGTCAATTTGTTAGCAAGGTATATTTCTGCTCCTACTATGAGACATCAAAATGGGAAAACACATGAGCTTGTTTTATTCTAAAGATTGTAGTCCCGATCTTATTGGTCATGCTGATGTTGGGTACTTATCTGACCCGCATAAAGCTCGATCTCAAATAGGCTATTTTTTCATATGTGGTGGTACCGTCATATCTTGGAGATATACAAAGCAGTCTATCGTAGCCACTTCATCGAATTATGCTGAGATAATAGTTATTCATGAAGCAAGCCGAGAATGTGTATGGTTGAAGTCCATGATATATCTCATTCGAGAAAAATATGGTGTGAAATATGACAATTTATCCACAATTTTATATAGAGATAATTCAGCATATATAGCACATCTTAAGGGAGGATTCATAAATGGAGATAGAACGAAGCACATTTTGCCAAAGCTTCCTACTGGGTTTTTCTATTAAGGTTTTAACGAGGCAAATTATCTACCATTTAGACATTCAAGGGGGGGTGTTATAAATGTATTTACATTATAGTGAATGTCTATAAAGATCTATCAAGATCTACTTTGATATCTATTAGGATTTGAAGCATCTGTCTTTTACTCAGACTAGGAGTAAATTTTCCCTATAACTAGAGGAGTTTTGTTCATTGTATCGACAATCTTATGATCTCTCATCCCTCAAGAGAAGAAATAAGAATTACTCTCTCTATTCTCTCTACTCTTCATCTTTATTCTTTCTTGTTTTACAACAATAACAAAATTGTTGTGATTTTTTTTATATACCCTTAAGAAACATTAATCAGTAGAGAGATTTTTTGATTTTTTTTTAGGGGAGGGTGAGTTGTATGAACTTCTATTGATATTTGAATAATCATATATAATATCAACTCATAATTGATGGGCTTGTAGTCTTTTAGAACAACTAGTTTAACTGCACGTGCCTTGTACGTATAATAATTGATTTTCTAAAATTAGATGATTTTGTCTATTACGAAAAATTTTTATAAAGTGCAAAAAGTTTAAATCACTTCTCAAAAATTCTTCACACTTTAATAAAATAATAGAAACATAACATATATTTTATTGTAAGCACATATATAGTTTACCACCAGAAGTTTTAAGTGGTTAACACTTCCATATTTGTCATGTAATACCTTTTTCCCCTGCTGCTAGAGGCTAAGAGAGACACATCGAGTTAAACCATATTTGTAGTATGATCATTTCTTTTATTTTTTCTATATCTAAAATCCTTTCTTATTTTTAACGTTAAATTCTTAAAAAATCTTTTATTACTTTAAAAATTTGGTATTTCATATAGTTTTCTTATTCTAACACCTTCATATTTATTTCTAAATTTTTCAAATCTTGATATCAATTTTAGTTGATTTATAATTCTTAAACTAATGAAAAAGGCATTAGTTGTCATTAATTTTGATGTCTTCTAATAAGGAAAGGTTTTACTATAAAATATTTAATTAATTTTTAACTCTTAAATATTAGAAAAATAGGAAAAAATAATTTTGTCTAAAACAGATACTTTTAATGAACGGCAAAAAGTTCAAATAATATTTCTAAGACCCATTTGCACTTTTAATTTAATTGTACGTAGAACCTTCTCTTTTCTCAGGTTTAGAGGAAAACTCCTAATTAAATCTCTTAGCGATTTGGATGGATGCACATTGATAAGAGAAAAGTTCAAAATTTGTGTCATTTATGTGACACACAACAATTTTTATCTATGTGAATGAAAAAGTTGATATATTCATCATTCAAATAAAAGTTATGGATATTAAGATTCAACACTTTATGATAACGTAATATTTCAAACTCAACTAATAATAAGTTTAATTAAAGATTCAACTATAATTCTAATGAATAATATTTCAAAATATCGTCAAACAACATAATCAAAACTAAGACACTTAAATTAAAAAAGAAAGAAAAAGGGAGATAAATCTTTGATTTTTTTTACCACTTCATTTGACGGCGACATGCTTATTTCTTTCAATTTTTTGATCTAAAATTTCCAACTGAAAGAGAAACAGGAAAAATTATAGGAGAGAATTCATTATCAATACGAAAGTAAGAAGGAAAAGTAGAAGTAGAGCGTATGCATGTTTTTTGTAAATTTTGATCTAAATATTATTTATATAGAATTATAGAATTTGTTTTCTATAAGGTAAATTTATATTAAATATTATGATTTCTTACCTAAATTAAAAAATTATAGATTAAAGAAGTCGCCAACAAAATTAATTGTAAACAAAATTGTACTACTAATTAATTGAATTTTTTAAAGATTTACTTAAGGTTAAAAATTTAATTGAATACAAACACTCCAAAAGAAAAAAAACGTATGGCAATGCATATTATCAATTCATTACTTTCTTTTAAATGATTTATTTGAGGTAAAAATTTAATTGTCTTTTAAATGATTTATTTGAGGTAAAAATTTAATTGACTTTTATTTCCTAAATTTTAGGTACATAATTCAAAGAAGGAAAGGAGGCATTAGTTATCGTTAATTCTAATCACTTCTAATAAAGAAAAGTTTTACTATAAATACTTAATTAATTTTTAATTTTTAAATATAAAAAAATAATGAAAAGACGATTTTATCTAAAGCGGAGATATTTAATGAAGGACAAAAAGTTCAAACAATATTTCTAAGGCCCTTCACACTTTTAATATAATATAGATAACTAGAACTAAGAAATGAAAAGCGTAATTAATTTTATCTTGAATTTTTCAAATAATAAATAATTTAATATAACTATTTTTCGAAGTGTGACGGATAATTTATGACAAAGAGAGTAGTAAGTTGGAATAAAGAAAGTACTTTCTCCCATTCACTTTTACTTATTTGCTATTTCAAAAATAGATTTTTCAATTTTACTTCTCACTTTTAACATATTAAGAAAAAAAAAATATTTCATTCCATTTTTCACCCATTAATTAATTATCCCCAAACAATTTTTTTAAAATCTAATATCATACATCTAATGGACCTATCAATAGCTGTTTCTTAGAAAGCAAGCAAAATCAAAATAGACAATGAACGGCTGAAGTTGTTTTTGAGTTTGAAAATATTTTTTACAAAAAATGTTTTTTGTGAAAATAAGTTAGTACTATATTTATTTTATATTGATACGTAAATTAAAAGATATTATTTTAAAACTATTTGTATTGATTTAGACAGACACTATAGATGGTGAAGGGCTTAGGGCAGGGAGTGGATCTAAAGGGTGTTTAGAAGATAAAAAATTACTACATTATATATAGAAGTTAAATTTAATATTTTTTTTATGTGTATATATATATTTACCGTGAAGTTCCAATTAAGGGTTCAAGATTTATCTTGAAGTTTCAAGTTTAAATTCTAAACACTTTATTTTTATTTTTATTTTTTGAATTCCTAAGTGAAAATTCTAGATCGAGAATGAAATAATAAACATGAGATGCCGCAGAACTTGTTTTTATCTTAAATTTTGTAAAGAAAAAACTTATTTTCATAGATAAAATATTTTTAAAATATTTTGATCAATCAAATAAGAGAATTTTTTTTTAAAAATGTAAAATATTGTACGATGTCCAAACAAATACGGCATCCCATTTTTTCGGTGTCATATTTTAAATTTCCACACATATAATAAATACCTAACAAAAGCTATTACGTAGAACATACCACTTTCTCACTCCTTTTGGGCGAAAAACAGAGTTCGAAAACGGAAAATGAGCATAAAAAGTAATATTTATATATATATTATAATTGTAATTTGTAGTAAGATGATGTGTATAGTTCTTGCACTGCATAACTATATAAAGCCAACAAATATATTTTTCTTTTATTTCAATTCTCTTAATTTTCCCTTTCATTTTCTTAGCAAAAATTGAGTTTTCACGATATATTAATTAAAGGCATAGTATAAAAAAATTAAATAACAATTTAAATTTAGAGTAAACACTCCAAATTTAAATATGTACACCTATACACATCAATTCATCTCTATTGTGTAGTCGAATACTTCAACTTACTAAATAATCTTTTAAAGACCTCCAAAAAATAATAGATCGTGTCAGTATTAGGTGTCCACGAGACACAATAAAAACAAGTTGGATGTTTCAATCTTTTTCCCAATTGCTTAAAAAAAGTGAGCAACCAGATACAAGATACTATCATTACTAGGTGAAAAATTTGACATCCAATCATTATCGCAAAGACCAAATTGCAAAAGCAAAGCACTACTAATTGTCATATCACCTCCCAAGCTATAAGAGTACTGATGCAACATAAATCAAAAGAAACAAGGGGAGTTTTCTAGCCTTTTTTATTTTTACTAAATGTGAGCTGTTTGGTTGCCAGTTAAAAATAAAATTAAGGTATGTAAATGTGTAGTTTTAAAATTGAAATATTTACTTATCAGGTAATATCAAATTTAAATATTCAGCCGGCCAAAGCATAGAAGTTCCATTAAGCCTCATAATTATAATTGACTAATTTCTCTTCCTAACATTGTACATTCTTCTAGACAATAGCAGAAAATAACAAATAAAAGTTGATAACTGCAAGAGTTTTGAGATGATATAGATGTGCATAATGTGGCTTTTACTGTTTATCTTTTGAAAAAAGGACAACAAATAAATGGATTTTGACGTCATGGCCTTCGTCAATTTTTACTTCTTCAATATTGACATAATACACTTTTTAAGAAATTATAAATAAAATAATAAATTTTATTATATCATATTTTGAATATGATAAGTTTAATATTTATGAAATATATTAGAAAATGACTATAATTAATAATAAAAATAAATTAAAAAATAATAATTAATCATCTCTTAATTTTCTAAATAGAAGAAACAAAATCAAACCTCAATAGATACAAATCGCAATGCCTCTAATCAATTCATGAAATCTGAAATTACTAAATATTGACTGTGAAAAGTAATGACTAGCCGTATTGATCCTAGCTTGAGACCAAACGAATACATCTAGAAAATAAAATGCATAACTTATACATGTATATTTTAACTTTTTTTAAAAAAAATTTAGCCTACGTGTATATTTTAAATCTTTTTTTATTTTAGCCTTGATACATTTATCATATGTATGACCACCTCCTTATAAGAATAACATACTCCTTATAAGAATAACATAGACCTATTTAAAAGGCTTAATATATAATTAATTCTTTAAATATACCAGAATATTCTATTTAAAACTCGATTAAGTTATGTTTCAATTGAATAAACCTAATAAAGTATTTTGATTAGAAATTTTCAGTTTAAATTTTGAAAAAATCTTTGTGTATATTTTCATACGTCTATCAGATAACTAAGTTAACCACATGCAATATCATAGGCGGATCCAGGATTTTAAACTTGTGGGTTCCCAATAAAATAAATTAATATGAAAAAATAATTTGTAAAAAAATGAGTGATTTGACATTGTCAGAAATTTCAATATGTGAAGGAGAACTTACTGAAGGAGAACCTAGAATGATTTGAGGCTTGAAAAATTTCGTAATCATCTTGAAGACTTGAACTAACTTCACAATTTCAACTTATTTAAATTAAAAAAAAATTAACAACTAACAAATAATAAGCTACAACGAATATTAATAATTATCAAATTAAATGCATTAGAAAATAAAAATAAATGCAAATATACAAAAAAATAAAAATAAAATAACAGATTGTGGTTGAAAAATACTTACGTAAAATTTAAAATTATAAGATAACTATAAGTTTCATAGTCTTAAGCAGGGGCGGATGAACGAGAAATGTATTAGATTAAGGAAGAAGATAGAAGCGATGAGTTTAAGTGGAAGAAGCAATATGCAGTAAAGATGAGTGAATTATAGAGTGTAATCCATTTTGTTGAAGAAAAAAGTTAAACCTTTTTAATCCAAAGGCCAAATCCGAACATTTAATCTTATAAGTTAGATCAAAACGGACCCTTTTTGCCTTTATTATTATGGATTTAGAGGTCCAATAATAGTCTGCGACATTTCAGTTAAAAAGCATAGGCTGAAAAACCTAAAAAAAATGAAAATGCGTCCAAGGGGATTCGAACCCGCATTGGAGCGGCGGAAATACATATGGGTTCCCTTTTATCATTGAGCTATCCATATGTTTAGTTATGGGCTCCCACCTTTAAATTTTTATACCTTTTGATAATATTTCTCATTAAATTATATGTTTTACGGTAGCGGTTGTGGGTTCCCAGGAATCCGCACCCGCTACCGTAGATCCGCCCCTGTACAATATGTCGTCTCATTTAATTATACGCATTTGCCTCAATAAGTTATAAAACTTGAGACATTTTCTATTTGAGGTTGATGCATATATATAATTAAAAGAGATGTCATATTTGTGTGATTAACTTAATTATCTAGTACATGAATAAAATAAATACACAAAAATTTAAAGCAAAAATGTGTAGGGGCTTTGGGCTATAGGTGACAAAAGAGTTTTAAAATAAGGTGTAGGTGACACAAGTCTTAATTATTAGGTGGGGGTGACAATTGCTTTATTATGGATTAGGAAAGTTGGAGAAGTTTGAAAATAACCCACATGTTTTTAAATTTTTACTTTGATCCAAATGTTAGTTAATATAACAGAAAATGGAAGGAAAAAAGGCGTGTTTCTCTCTCTTCTCATCCGTTGTTGTTTTTCCCCTCTTTACGACTATTGTTGTTTATTGTTGTTGCTGCTGCTTTATTCACCATCTTCTGTTTCATTATCATCATCTTCCACTTCATTATCATCTTCATCTTCTTCTTATCGACCATTTTGTTGTTGTTACCGCTACGTTGCTATTTTATCAATTTCTTAGGTCAAAATTTTGTTTCGAACATCACCACTTTTCACTTTGACATTACTTCATAGGAGACCTTGGTAAGTCAAATTATGATTTTTAGTCGAATTTGTCATTTGGGTTACAAAGTTACTGCTGTTTTTTTCCAACAATGGATAAAATACAATCATGAATCCAACATAAGTGCCCACAATTTAAACAGATCACTCATCTAGTGCATCAAATGAGTAATTTATTGCAACAGAAGATATATCTGTTGCATCAGACTGATTATCTATTGTACCAGACTGATTATTTGTTGCATCAGACAGATTATCTGTTGCATCAGACTAATTATCTTTTGCATCAAATTGATTATCTATTGCATCAGACTGGTTATCTGTTGCATCAGACTAATTAATCTATTTGGAACAACACAAATCAGCCCCTGCCACAAACCCAATAGATAACCAATATATTTTTCTATTGCTACCAGATTCAAAATTATTTATTACGTCTAATTGTTGATATGTTTGTTGAGAATATAATAGACAGAATGAAAATTAAATACTTCCTCCGTCTCAAATTATCCGTCCCAAATTTTTTAATTTGATTTCTCATTTTACTTGTCTTTTTTATTAATCAAGAAGAGATAAAAAAAAATTTCACGCTTTAACCTTTGCATTAATCACTTATTCTTAAAATTAAACTATAAACATCATTTAATAGGGGTATTATGATAAACTAGGCATGTTATTAATTATTTTTCTTAATCAATGTGCCATCTCAATTTGGGACGGGTAGGGTAATTTGAGACGGAAGGAGTTATCTATTGAAACAGACTAGTTATCTACTGCAACATATGAGTAATCTATTTGGAACAACATAAATCAGCCCCTGCCACAAACCCAACAAATAAATCTTAAATCTTGTTATTGCTACTAGATTCAAAATTACTGCTTATGTCCAATCGTTGACATGTTTGTTGAGAAGATAATCGATAGAAGAAAAAAAGAGAAGCAGTCCACGAGCAAAAATTGAGTTTGGAGGACATCTTGAAGGATGCAAAGAAAAAAAGAGAAGCAATCCAAGAGCAAAAATTGAGTTTGGCCAAGAAATGTTTAGAAAAATCTGGTGCTCTCGATGAAATTGAATAAACAGATGACTAGTAAGATGCAACAAACACCACATTTGTTAGAAAATTCGATGCTGTAGCATACATGGATAGTGCAACACTCAATGCAGAACAATTTTCTGGTAGAAGCAAGTCTTGAAAAGGCATAATCAGTAATTTCTCGATATCAGCTTTCGCCGTGTTAAGCAGTTCTGTTAATATCTTGTCCTCTACGGGAGAAGATTGATCAACATAAAAACCAAGTGATTGAGATCGTTTAATCTGTTGACTAACTCGAGCAAAGATGTCTTCTGGATTATCAAACTACACAGGGCAGTCGGTGGTTCAATAACATCGAATGTCTTGCTTTCGGTATTAGCTAATGATGGGTAGATTCTGCCTTCCTCACCATCCTGAAAGAAAAAGCTCTCAAAATTAGATGGAGTAACTCAGTAACTCGACATAACGACACAAGATGAACTAAATCTAGCATTTAGTTTTTCCTTCTTATTTCTCTCTTTTTTATCTTCTCACCTTTTTTAGATCCGAAATTTTTCTTTTTCGGATACTTGATAATGCCTTGGAAATTGCTTTCTTTCTCCTTTTATCCTTAATCTCTAATGAAGTGAATGAAACTAAAATCCTCTTTAATAAAATGACACTACTGTTAGATATCAATTTCCTTTACATCAGCAATTAATGCATTAACAGTATTAATCACTCCATCATATTTTGCTTTGCACTTTTCACATTTGCTTGGACAAGATAAGCAAGGAGGGGTAAGATCTCCAAACCTTTGCCCGAGTTAGTGAACAGATTAAACGATCTCAATATCTCAGTCTTTCTGCTGATCATTCTTCTCCCATATAGAGGACAACATATCCGTTATGCAAAAGTCTACATCATCATCATAAATTCTTGCAACAACGAAAGTCTATAGAAGGCATGACTAGTAATCTCTCAATATCATTTTTATGACTTTCTGGGCGTCTCTTGCAATTATATTGGAATGAAAATATCAAGCAATTGTGCTTAGTTTGGTTTGTCAGTTCCAATATAATTGAAAAAAGACGTCAAGAAAGTCATAAAAGTGATATTAAGAGGCTAATAATCAAGCCTTCTAAAGACTTTCACTGTGGCAAGCATTTCTGGCAACAATGAAGACTTTTGCATGGCGTATTTTGTCCTCTATATGGGAGAAGAGAGATTATAAAAAAGGCTGAGATATTGAGATCATTTAATCTGTTTACTAACTCGGAAAAAGGTTTTAATAGGGTAACGAACCTGCAGTTATGTAACGTTTGATAGGCTTGGTAGATTTAATTTAGATCAAACATTACGTAACTCTTTGCTAATTAATTTATCAAAAACCTTGAAGGTTGGTTAAGCAAGCTGCATTGAGAAACGCTTGATAAAAGTGAGCTATTCAATTATTGGGACCACATCTTCACTGTGCAATAACACATTTTGACCTAAAAACATACGCAACGACCCTTCATGTATCCTTTAAGGCTTCTGAAGAAGGTATTTTGAAGGGCTTCTACAGTGCCACGACTTTGAAGGTAGTGTTCCTGATCGAGCTCACAAGAGATCAGAAACTCTATACCAAATTCAAAGACGACAACGACAAACTTGAAGACCAAATCAGCAAGCTGGAGGCAAGCTTGGAAATTATCGGGATTTGCATACTACAGCAAGCCTCTGATCTTCTCCAAGGAATGTTGAAAGCATGCTAAAGCTAGAAAACACAATCAATTATAATCATATTGCTAAGGAAGTAGTGATACTCAATCTACTTTTCAATCACATTTGTGGTTCTGATCAGGTCAACAGCAGTGAAACTGATCGAAAACACAAACAAGAAGGCATGGGATGCAAATTTAAAATTTAGAAATTTCCGTCTTCACTTAATTCTTTACTTTAACTGCAGTTGCTATTGGCGGAAGTTTTTTAGACTTACTGTACAATATTTCAACCCTCGATTCCCTTAAGGCGGCTTTCTTGTTCTTCTGCTATTTTCTATCTAGGTGATAATCCCGACCACACTACCTAGTCGCAGCTTCCTAGCAAAGTGACCATCTGGATTATTTTTCTCTTAGAAAGATAACAAATGAATTTACATTATTGGATACACTTTCATATTTGCACTTGATACATATTTCTTATGTTTTAAGATAATTTTATCGGAAAGATTCGCTAGAAGTTACTTTCCACCCTATGTATCCTCTTTAATTAGCTCTCAGATGATATAGTCTTTCATCAACCACTCATTTTTCCTCAAAGGCAATCTTCTACTGCACTTTCTGGCGTATAATCATCACCACGAGCAACCCAACCTATAAATTTGGTCTAGGGAAATAACTATATTGGTTTTCTATTCTTGTTAGATACAGTGCTAGGCTTCGAAGGCCTTCTTAGAGTCCAATGCACCCTAAAAGTTAGTCCAATCGCTATTGAATCTCTTTATAACAACACCAAAACTAGATCCCTTCACAATGCTTGACAAATAAACATGAGCAATAATCGACATTAAATCTTAACAGGGTATCAGAATCATATTCATGGTTCCTTAGCCTTATCATTTCGAACCTATCAAACTTAACTGTAAAATTGCAAATATTTTGTTTGAATGATCTATGAATAACCGGTAAAAATAACATTCACAAAATCAGTGTACTCTATGTGTATTTCCATGATAACATTATTAGTAATACATACCTCCCACATATGAAGTGGTTCCATCTGCGTGCAGCTTACTCCTCTGAACCCATATTTACTGCAGCTTCTTGTGATGGTTGGGCAAAATTTGATCAACTTTCAGTTCCTTATATCTACAAAGAAAAGGAAAAAAATTAATGTCATAGAAAGAACATTATCCATCTATTGCAATAGATGTAGGGTCTGTTGCATTAGATGAGGAGTCTGTTGTATCAGATAAGGAGTCTGTTGCATCAGATATGGAGTTTGATGCAACAGATGTGGTGTCTGATGCAACAGATGTGGAGTCCGTTGCAACAGATATAGAGTCTGTTAGAATACAATAAACCACCCTTGCTGGTGGTTTGATTTGTTCCAACAATTTCTCCGTCTGTTGCAACATCAACAACAGCATAAACTACAAAGAAACAACAAATAAAAACATCAACAATAAAGGAAATAACAACATTTGTTCGAACAACATCATCAACAACAAAGAAGCAACATCCTATGTTCTAACATCATCAACAACACCACAAGTTCCAACAATGCTAACCCCACCAACAACATCAATAACAGTATCAACAACAAAGAAATAAATAAAATACATACAAAAAAATGATACTGCCAACAAGGTTTTTAAACTTCTCCCAATAGATGACTTTTTTGCATATTGTAATAAGAATTCTCTATTCGTTTATCCAACAATTAAAAGTTTCTAAATTTTTTTAAATAAATATGATATGGATAAATGATTATTAAATAAAAAAAATAGCTGTAAATGACTTGCAAAGAAAAAGACGAGAATGAAAGAGCAATAGTGAACCATACCTTAATGTCAAAAGAGGATCAAAAGAGTAATTTCAGTCGAAGAATCTAAGATATGGATCGGTTTAAATCCAAAAGGATCTTTATGAGAAAGAGGAGAGAAACAAGGTTGTGATAACCCTAAATAGGAGAGAAATAAAAAGATGAGAGACAGATAAAATAAATTTAGGGTTGAAGATGATATAATTCTAATTTCTAGATGTACCACCCTTAATGTTAAATGACTAAACACAATGCATTTATTCAAATTTATATTTTTAAAGCATAATTAATAAGGCTATTTGGTAAAATAAACCTCAAATTAATAGTAGTAGTATTTTCTTAATAGGTATACCAAGTCAATAGGGGCCAACTAATATAAAACGAAATGGAGAAAGTATTAGGGGTTTCAATATTCATTAATTAATACTATTCATTAATAATTTGAGGGGCATGAGGAAGAAAATGGGTGACATTGAAAAGACAAGACAAGACTACTCAATGTGATTTTTGAGTTATCCAAGAAACATTTTTAACGCCTTTAGTAGTGCTACTTTATATACTCGGACAGAAAGTTGCTTTTAAATTAAAAGAAAAAAAAGATTTTCAAATAGATATGTCGTCTGTTGCGGCAGATATAAATATCTATTTGAAAAATCCTAACAGCTTAGTCATCTGTGATAACAGATACAAATTTCCATTTGATAACTAAGTCATATGTCATCTGTTACAACAGATATCAATATCTATTTGAAAATTTCCAACATCTCAGTCATCTGTCACAACAGATGCAAATGTCTATTTTATAATTAAATTAGATATGTCATCTGTTGCAACAGATATGATTATCTGTTTGAAAATATCCAATAGCTAAGTCGTTTGTTGTAACAAATTTTATTACAATTAAATTAGGTGGAACAGGGATGAATGAATGAGCTCACAGGGTCAACAACAAATTAAATTGAGTTGTTGCATTTGCATGGTATTGGTATTGATTTCATCCCGACCCGAGTCATCGATCGATCACTCTGAGTTGAAATGAGTTCTCATTAACTTAATGTTAAGATTAATAATAGTACCTACATTTATTTAGGTGGAACTAGGGATGAATGAATGATCTTATAGGTTCAACAACAACTTCAATTGAGTCGTTCCATTTTCATTGTGTTGGTATTGCTTTCATCCCAAATCGAGTCATCGATCGATCACTCTGAGTTGAAATGAGCTCTCATTAACTTAATGTTAAGATTAATAGTAGTACCTACATTGATTTATATGGAACTAGGGATGAATGAATGATCTCACAGGGTCAACCATAACTTTAATTGAGTCATTGCATTTGCATGGTGTTGGTATTGTGTTCATCCTGACCCGAGTCGTTGATTGATCACTCTGAGTTGAAATGAGCTCTCATTAACTTAATGTTAAGATTAATAATAGTACCTACATTGATTTAGGTGGAACTAGAGATGAATGAATGAGCTTACAAGGTCAACAACAACTTTAATTGAGTCGTTGCATTTTTATTGTGTTGGTATTGAGTTCATCCCGATCCGAGTCATCGATCGATCACTCTGAGCTGAAATGAGTTCTCATTAACTTAATGTTAATATTAATAATAGAACCTAATTAATTTAGGTGGAAATCGGGATGAATGAATGAGCTCACAGGGTCGACAACAACTTCAATTGAGTCATTGCATTTGCATGGTGTTGGTATTGCGTTCATTCCCGACTCGAGTCCTTGATCGATCACTCTGAGTTGAAATGACTTCTCATTAACTTAATATTTTAAAAACTATATCTTTTGAAATTTTAAAAATTACTTAAGATCAATTCGGACCAAATTAACAATTTCAAAGCTTGTCATTATTTTCCAAAATTATAAATCTACCTATACAAATCATCCATTTGCGGGAAAAACTTTTCCTCATTTTGAATCTCAAGTTCTCTCTCCTCTCTCTCTCTCTCTCTCTCTCTCTCAATAATACAGACAACAACTACTCAACAAATTGCTCAACCCTTCAAAACAGATCGATTTTCTTCCTATTTTCAATCACATAGTTTTTATTTTCGACTTCATTCTTGCTTGTATCCATCATTTTCTTTGTCTTCACAGGTAAAAGAGTTTGAGAAGACTTCTACATTTGTTATTTATTCTAAAAATTAGAGCTTTTTAGTTAATGATGAAAAAAAGACTTTTAGTTGTATTATCTTAGAGAATGGGTTAACGATTTTGTGTTTTGATGCTAAAAAAGTAGGAAGCAACCAAGAAAATCCTAGTTTTTATCTCAGTGTTTTGTTGACTGTCGTGGTATTGTTGAATGGTGTTTGTGGTGGTGTTGGTGTCGTTATTTGTGTTTTTGGTGGTGGTGTCGGTGGTCTTGGTGTTGGTATTGGTGGCATTGGTGGTGGTCTTGGTGGCATTGGTGGTTGCATTGGTTGTGGTGTTGGTGGTCCATCTGTTTCAATGGTGGAATATCTGTTTCGAGATATTAAATAGGTCTTCAAACAGATTCCCCATCTATTCCAACTGATGGCTTATCCATTAGAGTATTTTTGTTTTTATAATGTTTGTAGTTAAAAGATGTCTCCCAAAAGAAAAGAAATTGAAAGTGAAAAAAGTGGATCAAATTCTGATCACCAATCAAAAAAGGCTAGAGTACAGATAGATTCGGAGGAACTTCCAGAATAATCTCAGTCAGGGCAAAATAAAGTCGAGGAAAGTGATAACTCCTCCTCACCAATGGGGAGTGAAATAATATCAAAATCCTACCATGATTCTGTCAAAACCATTAGTATTGAAAAGTTTCGAGTTACGATGCCGATGAATAGCCCTAACGCAGTATTTGGTGATATTGTACTTAATTGTCAGTTGGTGAAACCTTTTGATGAACTTAGGAGTATTATGAAGAATAAAAACATAGATAGAATTTTAAAGAAGAGATGCTTTGCATACTTTCTCGAGCTATCTTAGGACCGCACTCTCTATTTCCCAATGAGCTTGGTATATGGCCTTCTCAAGTGTAGGATCAAGTATGTGAGAAAGGAGGGCAGAAAAAAGATGGATGAAGTCTGGATCAACTACTGTGGCATGCCAGTTTGTTTTGGATTGAAAGAGTTTGCCATAGTGACGGGCTTGAGATGCGATCGTCCAGAAGAACCTCTCATCAAGGAAACACCCCACAAAGGATCCAACAAACACAAGGTAAAAAAAGATGGGTTATTGGGCATTATTGGACGTAGTAGATACAAAGCTGCAGATTTGATGGCAGATCTCGAGGATAAAGACATACCAAAGTACTGTAGGGAGAAATTGTGCTTAGTTTGGTTTGTCCATTCCATTTTATTGGCAAGAGACGTCAGGAAAGTCATAGAAGATGATTTATTGGCGCTTGCTGATGATTTTGATAAATTCAATGACTATCCTTGGGGATATGATAGCTACTACTTGACTGTCGAATATTTACTGACAAAGTTATTCACAAGGACAATCACATTATACGGCTTTCCCTGGGATTTCATGATAAAATTGATCACTATTTTTACTCATCCATTAATTTACAATGACTATATACTTATTATGACTTTTTTTACTTGCTTCATATTTATATTTTTCAGGATTGGGCATGTAAAGTCATTCCTCCCCTCCGAAAGCAGTTCAAGGATTAACCAGATGAGGTTTCTCATCCAAGGATCCTTAGGTGGTTGACAACTGATATTGAAATAGATGTTCCATCTGTTGCGACAGTGGTTTGTCTGTTGTAATAGATTACCCATCAACTGCATCTGGTGCAACAAATGGGTAATCTGTTGCGACAGATGATCCATATTTTGTAATAGATTAACCATCTGTTGCGCTGGTTCTCTAAACTCGACTCAATGGATTACCCATCTAATGCAAATTATGCAATAGATGTATAATCTGATGCAATATATTGTCAATCTGTTATGACATACAGATCATCTATTACGGCAGTTAGATCATCTATTGCATAAGTTGGCTGTGTTAACATCCATGTAACCCAACTGACTGCAAATTATTGTTATATGATTTAAATGTCTCCTATCTTTTTTTATAGGTTGTGCATCCTTGGATCGTGCCTACCGATGATGAGCTTGGATGACTTCTTTTCTTACTCTAGGTCTTGTTGATACAAAAGAAGACCTAACGGTGGAATTAATAAAGAAGGAATTGGCTGGATAAACATCCATAAGAAGAGCAGTTAGGCAAGGTTTGCCAAATATTGAAGCTCTTCACGACCAACCTCAAACTGTAACAGATCCAGGTGCTTCTTCTAGAGGTGTTACTGGTGGAGTTGTTTGTGATGGTGGCAACCATCCTAATGCTAGTCGAGTTTAGGAGCATGCTCAGCAAAAAAGAAATACTTTTGAAAAACCCCCTTGCACAGGTTCCTCTCACCCCTACACCGGTCCCTCCTACCCTTATAGTGGTCCCTCTCACCCCTCACTTTACATGTAGTGGCAATAATTTTATTTCTATGGATAGTTAAATTTTTATAATGCAACAGATAGTATATCTTTTGTAATATATATAATACCTGTTGTGACAGATTGATTATCTGTTGGAGTAGGTTGATCGTCTGTTGCATTAATAGATGTTTTTTGGTCTGTCTGTCGCAACAAATATCTGTTGCAACATGTAATCTATCTGTTACAACTGATAGATAATCTGTTGCAATAAATCAAGAAAGTGGGAAGACCTGTTATATAATTTCCAGCAGATGACCTAACTAAATGGTTGGAGCCTGTGTATAAAGAAGAATATGTACAAAGATGGAGACGAACGCGATAACAGTTTTTTATTTTGAGCCACCTCACTTTACATGTAGTGGCAATAATTTCTCTTTCTGGTGAAAGTTGAATTTTTATAATGCAACAGATTATATATCTGTTGTGTCAGATATAGTACCTATTGTGACAGACTGATTATCAGTTGGAATAAGTTGGTCATCTGTTGCATTATGTAGATGTTCCCAATCTGTCTGTCGCAATAGATATACAATATGTTGCAACGTATAATCTATCTGTTGAAACTGATCGATAATCTATTAGAGCAAATAAAAAAAGTAGGAAGACTTGTTATATAATTTTCAGCAGATGACCTACATGCTTCATCTCATGTTGAAACATATGTCTAAATCTGTTTGATAAGATATGTCGTCTATTGCAGCAGATGTATTATCTGTTGGAATATTTAAATGTAGTATTCCATTTCAATTATCATGTTCAAAACTAATGATTCAATTATATTCATAGACAACATAAAATAAATCGAAGCCTTCGAAAATTACATGAAATAAATGAAATGTAAAAAAATCATTATGGGCACAAATGATCTACTCTACAAATAAATCAACAAGTTAAACCAAGGAGGATAGGTTATTACATTGACGGAATCAAGTTATAAAGATGTAATCATTATGGACAAGTTGTTCTTTATCCGGTATTATGGAATTTGGCTTTGGTCGTCGTGGATCTTTAGTATCGCTTGCGTACGACTTCTAAGCTTTCGCTTCTCTGTATTTCCATAAAATACCAGCATATCTTTTTCCTAGTAATCCGGCATCAAATCCATCATTTGGTACTTGTAATCCATCGCTCAAATATTCAGTTTAAGCGGCAACAAAAGGACCACAATTCCTGCATTTTAAAAAAATAGATAATTCATATCTTGCAATTCATGCAAGCGTTGTGAAATTTATGAAATGAAACTGAATCACAAAACTTATACTTACAGTCTACCAACAGTTTGTTGAGCAATTCCTTCAACATATTGTACATTAAATAGATTACTCATTTATCCCAGTATGCTTCAATCGTCGACCAATCAGTATGAACCTTTTGGTCCAAAAAGTCACTCATATCAAGGTAAGTAGGCAATATTTTGGCCAGCTTTTATATCTCAGATGAATGCCCGGAACGTCTCCTTCGTGACATCGAGTCATAAACTCGAATGCGCCTCTCTTTTAGAACGACGACAACCTAAACCCAATGGAATTCATCACCACAATTGATTGGGATGCACACTTTACCGACCAAATGCCAGGGTAAGCCAGTCGAAATGCTAAGACCTTTGATGATATTGATTAAGGATTCCTTATTTCGAAAAACTTTCAGGTGTTGTTGACAATACCTATCGTAGGCATTATTGATGTAAACTTTGTACAAACAATTGCCTATTGTGTATCTGTATTGTTCTTGTGTTTGCAACTTGGCCTTCTTTCGGAGGTAGTAAAAATAACATCGATGTGCTGCCTAATTATCAAACATTTCGAATTACGTGATAAAAAAATTAATACACAGATGTAATTAAATAAAGTATTAATTAATAGTAATATGTATGACATTTAAACCTCATCATTCCAGCAAGTTTGGGGCTGTGGCATCAAATAAAACTAATTCTTTGTTCTGTGATGTGCAACAACAAAGTCGAACATATCAAAATCAAGGCTCGATTCATTCACTTTGTAGCTTTCATCATTTTTTTTCTACATGATAATTTATATGTGTTAATGTCATGTTCTTACAACAAGAATTGTATAAACCAATATCTTTTAAAATTGATTTATGTACCTACCAACATGATGCTTTAACAGTCCATCGACAATCCATTCTGAATAGTCGTTGATCAACTGCGTTACTTTTTTTGGAGCCTCGTCCGAGATGTTGAACCCTTCAAATGGGTAATTCTTCCGTTCTCCCGAACTGATAGGCTCCACTTTTTCTTTTTGTTTGGAAGCAGTTGATGGATTATAAACTGTGATAATTCACTTGTTGTCTCAAATAAGGAATGACTTCAAATGCCCAAGCCTATAACATAACGTCAATAAATCAAAAGCATTATTGAATAAAAAAAATGATATGAAATATTTACAATGAAGGCCCATGGAAAGCCATATAAGTTGACTGTCTTTGGCGTCAACGGAGTCGACAAATATTGGACAGTCATTTTAAAGCTTTCATAACCCCAAGGATAGCTGTTAAATGCCTCAAGATCCTCAGAGATATTTATTAAACTGGGGCTTATATTATTGTTAACGTCTCTCGCCCAAAGAATATTATGTACAAACCAAACCAAGCACAATGATTGTTTGTACTTCTTTGAGAGTCCTTTACCTTTCAATGCTTCTATTAAATTTTTGTTTTTGAAGCTTGGACCAACAATGGATACCAGTTCCTCATGATCACTCGACTTTTCTTTGCCTTTTTTGGATGTGCGGGGTGTTCTATTTTGGGTCAGAGTAGGTATAACTTGAGAAGGAGAAGGAGTATAACATTTTAGTCCAGTAACTATGGCAAACTTCTTCCAACCAAAACAAATAGGCATGCCACAATAATTTATCCACACCTCATCCATATTGTCTTTGTTTCATACATATACCTACTCTTGAAAAGACCGTATATCATTTTCATCTGGAAACGAGAATTGTTGTCCTCCGGCAAATCAAGATATTGCCCAAAAGCAGCCTTTCCTGAAATAAGCATCCAATTTTTGTTCTCGGAGTATTTTTCTGAAGGCGTCGAAAGATTTTCCCATGGCTGACTTAACCACAAAATCATCCGTTAAATCTATGGCACCATCGCACTGGATTCTCTCAGGATAACGATCAATGCTGAAGGTTTTGACCAACTCTTTGGCGAAAGGGCTATTAGCATTTGGATTATATCTTTTGAGATATTCCTCCTCCCCGTGTTCATTATATTTTGCTCCTAATTGAGATAACGCTTGTAAAGAAAGCTCATAGAGTGGTGGATGTAGCCGAGCTGCTGCACTTGTTCCTTTACATGGACTTGATTCAGTTTCTTTTCTTTATGGAGCCATATTATCTTAAATCAATAGGAACATAAAATAGATTATAATTGATTAATGCATCGTTAAAAAGGGATAACATTAAATCTCACAATGATAAAAAAAATAGTTCCAACATATAACACATTTGTTGCACCAGGTATACTATCTGTTGCAATATATAATCGGCCTATTGCAATGAATGAGTAAACCGTTGGAAACAGTGAAAATAGATCTCTAATCTATCACCCTAATGCGACGGATAAGTAAATCATTGGAAATAATAAAAATAGATCACTAATTTATTGCAGCAGGTATTTTATATGATACAACATATAACCAACCTTGTAACAGATGAGTAAAACGTTAGAAACCATAAAACAGATCACTAATATTTCGCACCAAGTATTTTATCTGATGCAACATATAACCAACCTGTTGCAACGAATGAGTAATCCATTGGAAATTATAAAACATATCACTAATCTGTTGCATCAAGTTTGTACTTTGTTGCAATATATAAATAACCTGTTACAACGATGAGTAAACCTTTGGAGAGAATAAAAACAGATCACTAAACTGTTGAAACATATCACTCATCTATTGGAAAATGAGTTATCTGTTGGATCAATATTGTTTAGATTTCTTCCAAACAGGACCATAAAAATGGACCACTAATTTGTTGCACCAGGTTTGTTATTTGTTGCAAAATATAAATAACCTGTTGCAATGGATGAGTAATCCATTGGAAACAATAAAAATAGATCGCTGATTTGTTCCACCAGGTACTTTATTTGTTGCAACATATAACTGACCCGTTGCAACAGATGAGTAAACCTTTGGAGAGAATAAAAACAGATCACTGAACTGTTGAAACATATCACTCATCTGTTGGAAAATAAGTTATCTGTTGAATTAATATTGTTTAGATTTCTTCCAAACAGAAGAGTCGTCGGTTGTAACAGATGAATGATCTGTTAGATTATTCATCTGTTGCATCGATGTTCATAGTTGTATCATATTTTAATCTGTTGCATCAGGTATTAACATTTGTTGTATCAGATGTCTTTATCTGTTGCATCAGATGTCTTCATCTGTTTCATCATATGTTTCATCTGTTTCAACATCATTTTTTCCAAGACAAATAACAAATCAAGCCAGCAACACCAACACATCATACACACACACTAAGAAAATCAACTGTGAACAAAAATTACCAACAAATTTGAATCAACAGTACGACAACAAGAAGAAAAAATACCAGAAATTAGGGTTTTATTCAGTCCACATTTTAATACTAGTAGAGTAGTTGGCTCAAGTTCCTCTGTTTCTTCATAATTTTTTGCCTTTGAAAAAAAAATAGAACGATGAAGATCTCGAAGTTGTTGTCCCCGAAGAAGTATTCACGTCGATTGATGGTTGAAAGTTGAAAGGAAACTAGCCCGACTATTTTTCGCCGAGATTGAAGAGAGAATTTTGCAGAACTATTGGTTGGGAGAGAGTTAAGAGAAGCTGTCGAGAGAGAGAGGAGAGAGACTGGTTGATTTGGATTGAAGAGGGGTGTGAGTTGGGCTAATTTGTATTTTTGAAAAGATTAGAAAGTTTTGAAAATATTAATCAACTCCACAATTAACTTAATTATGTTTTCAAATAATGTTTGACTCTTTAAGTTGGTCAATGTCACCAATCCTTCATTCAAGACTTAAAAGACACCTTTCCTTCAATTTTCTCAAGTGTCTAATTTAAGTATTTTATTATTAGTTGAGGTATTCAATTGAACATGGTTTAATTCAAGCGTCTAAATGAAATAGCCTGACAAGTTTAAAGGGCGATTATATATTATGCCTATTTAAAATAATATATATATACATATATATATACATATATATATATATACATATATATACATATATATATATATATATAAATACATTAAAATAATAAAAAAACTTATTTTGTTATATTTTTAAATTCTGTGCAAAATCAAAATGATCAACTTTTATATACTGTCACGATTCGAATTTGGGCTCTTGACCGTGACGGACACCCCAAGCCAATCAAAGCATGAGATGACCCCTTAGCCTTACACCAAAAGTGCAATAATATAGAGAAATTTTGGAAGCCAGCCCATAACATGAAAGAGTTTGATAGTCAATCAAATGAAAACTACAAGTTTGAATCCAGATCAAAACCACAACTCAATATTGTCTACAAGCCTCTATCCATAAAACATCTACCAAGTCAGTACATGTCCCTGACTAAGCCAGAAGAAAGTCAACAGAGGGAAAATGACAAAAGTAAATGGCCTTTCGAAAGATGGAAGGCTCACCACTTCTCACCAACTTCTCCAAGAAATGACGAACCACTTAATGTTTCACATGGTCACAAGGAAAGGTATTCGAACCTATATCATGAAATGATGTAACATCCAGAGAGGGTCAGTACTGTGAGTACTGGTATGCAACCCAAGAAAAGGGATAAAATATGCAATTTACCAAAAATTAGTCATAAAATATATGCTCAACAACCATTAAGATAATAGAATGGTTGGGTAGAAGGCAAGGAATATGAGACATGACCACTTAAAATTTAATCTTGAACTATGTAGCTTATACCGATCTTCAGGCACCCACGGCTATATGGGTCCGGCTCCCCCTATCGGAAGGGCCCCAGTCCATGTTAGCTGCATGAATCGAAAAATAGGTTAAAGTCACCAAACAATAACATCCCAATAGAATAATTGTGTACTACTATTCAAGTCACTAAACAATAACATCCCAATAGAATAACTGTGTACTACTACGTGAAGCAAGCACACAATAATCATCCAATCTCAGGACAAGAACCCCCAAGGTTGGCAAATGTGATTTTCAGTATTTGTCCCCCAGGGCTACACTTTCTCGATGAAGCTACACAATTTCCTTTAAGTGCAATTAAAATAATTTTTCACATAGCAATAATCATGGAGTCTTTTATTAAGGCATTCCCAAATTAATACTGTCATACCAAAAGACTTGCAAGCCATTTCAATTATGTCATACCGTATCCATTTAATCATTTAGAGTGCAATTTTTCATTTAAAAATTCATAACCATAGCCTCAAGGGCATTTTCAAAACCTTTTTACCCTTTTACTAGTTAATATTATGTAATTTTCCAATGAACAGTTTAGACACTATGTAAACCAAATTATGATGTGGGTTGAGGTTCATGTCCTTATCAGCAGGAAAAATCTATAAATGTTATGAAATTTGATTACCAAATTCCATCCTTCTCATAAGATACAAATACAGCTTACAATCCACCATTCAAACAATGGAGAAACCATTAAAACAATGAAAAAAAATCAATGTAAGTATATAATAATTCAAAATCCTAAACCCTAGTTAAATAACCATTAAAACATGATAATATCAAGTATATTTCATAATTTAAGATAATTGAAAATAAGAAAGTGTCCAACATGTCTTGTAGTGGAATGAATTCGAGAAGAACTTGAATTTGGGGCCTGTGAGTTGAATTCTATAGAAAACCCTTAGCTTGCTTCTTGTGAGAGTTGAAAAGGGGGAAGAAAGATGATAAAAATTGATAATTGATTGGTTGGTTAGGGAATGTTTTGAGTTGTTTAATAGGGTAAAAGACTAAAAAGTCCTCGCCCCAACTGAAAAAAATGAAAAATCATGTTTTGTGCCCTTGGGTGTGGCATGCTGTTATTGCGGCAGCCCAAGGGCGTGTCATGCTCTTATCATGGTGTGTCTAGGGCGTGGCACACCGCTATCGTGGACCCTCACTGGTTTGAAGTCCTGAAATGGTCCCGAACGCTTTTCGAAAATTATGAAACTCTCCCTAATGGTTCCGTTAACATCTCTTATCATGTTTCAAGTTAAAAATCATTGCTAAATACGAAGGAGGGTCCAAAATAAAATCGTCGAAATTTTCGGGGTCTTACATATTATATTCCCTGCGTAGTCAATTACGATACATAACTGCACAATAAAGAAAGTGACAAAGACTGTGTTATCATCACTTTGTGAGTCTCAACAGGAAGTTTTATATCTAATTTATTGGGTGTTTTTTTAACCTATTCACTAGAAAAAAATTTCACATGCATTTCCACATGAAACTCTTTGCTTTTGAACCGTGACGATCACATAGCATGTGGTATTTCTCTAGAGGGTATTTTAATGCAAGTTTATGATTATGCAAGGACGAAGTTCTGTAAATTTTGATAGTTAAGTATGAAACTCACAAAATTTAATATTACAGTTTAGAAGGGTTATTTTTTACCTATTCAATCCAATAAAATATATATAATTCATTCATATCAATTTATGTGATATAATTTGAATTGACATGAATTTTAAGAGAAAATTAAAATACATAGACGAGAATCGCTCGATCTTCAAGGCACGCAGAAAGTTCCATGTGTTCTATTGCTACTACTATTTTGTATAAACACTGGAGTTTTGCCAAATTATAATTACTTAGAAAAGTCACACAATAAGTCACTTTCCTATAACTTGGCGATATTTTCTACCATAAAATTTGAAACGACAAGTCACACAACTTCTATTTTGTCCTCATTCTCTTGTATTTCAAATAAATGGAGTCCATCTTCTTTCACTCTAGAGAAACAAGAACATAGTATAACCAATATATTGTCTTTAGGAAGAAATATTTTGATCATGGCTACACAAGTAACAGTGTGTGGTAGTACTTTGAGGGTACTTATGTTCCCATTTTTGGCTCATGGACACATTACTCCATTTCTAAACGTTGCCAAGAAACTCGCGGATAGAGGATTCTTGATTTACCTTTGTTCTACGCCCGTCAATCTCAAATCTATCATCAACAAAATCCCTGAAAAATACTCTGAGTCGATTCATCTTGTCGAGCTTCACTTACCTGAATTGCCTGAACTTCCTCCTCACTACCATACAACAAATGGCCTCCCGCTCCATCTCAATCACATCCTTCATAAGGCCCTGAAAATGTCCAAACCCAACTTCACAAAAATCTTGCAGAACCTGAAACCTGATTTGGTCATTTATGACATATTGCAGCAATGGACTGAAGACGTTGCGAATGAACAAAACATTCCAGCAGTCAAGTTCCTAACTTTTGGTGCTGCCGTGATTTCATATTTTTCCCACTTAATAAGAAAATCAGGGGTCGAATTCCCTTTTCCAGCGATTTATCTCAGGAAAATTGAACAAGTAAAAATGAGCGAAATGATGGCAAAATCCGCTAAAGATAAACAACCTGATGATGTGGATCCTTTTGCTGATGGAAAGGCACAAACCATGCTGATTAATACCACTAGAACTATCGAGGCCAAATACATAGATATTCTCTCTGAATTGAACAGTTGGAAAGTTTTTCCAGTTGGTCCACCTGTCCAAGATCCGATCACTAGTGACGTTGATGAAGTGGAGCTCATTGATTGGCTAGGAACGAAAGATGAGAATTCAACCGTTTTTATCTCCTTTGGGAGTGAGTATTTCTTGTCGAAAGAAGACATGGAGGAAATAGCTTTCGGGTTGGAGCTAAGTAATGTTAATTTCATATGGGTCGCAAGATTCCCAAAGGGGGAGGAGAAAAATCTCGAAGACACTTTACCAAAAGGTTTTCTTGAAAGAATTGGAGACAGGGGAAGAGTTTTGGACAAATTTGCACCGCAATCAAGAATTCTAAATCATCCAAGTACCGGAGGATTTATAAGTCATTGTGGTTGGAATTCAGTAATGGAAAGTATAGATTTTGGGGTTCCTATAATAGCGATGCCTATACATCTTGATCAGCCAATGAATGCCAGGTTGGTAGTAGAATTGGGAGTTGCGGTGGAAATTGTCAGAGATGATGATGGCAAAATTCATAGAGGAGAAATTGCCAGAACTCTTAAAGATGTCATAACAGAGAAAATGGGGGAAAATTTGAGGGCCAAAGCGAGAGATATCAGCAAGAATTTGAAATTTGTAAAAGGTGAAGAGATAGATGTTGTCACTGAAGAGCTAATTCGATTTTGTAAGAACAGTACTAAGTTGAACTAATGTCATATGTTGCAATTCAATTAACATAATTATATTGTCTGTGAGGTCTTTTTGGTTTTGGTTGATCTATAAAATATATCAGACGTTTGAGATAATGAGAAAAAAATAGGATGCAACCTATAAATTGATCCAAAAAATTGACATTCTCAAATATGACTTTGTTTAGCTATTAATATGAATTCTCAATTCCAAATCATTTGTTTCTTCTAGTGTTTAATTATCTCCCTTCAGTTCTTGAGTAGGGAAAATGTTATTTTAATATATTTGAGCCTACCACATTTTAATTTGATATCACAAAATGTTGTGTTGATATATTTGAGCCTCCCAGAAAAGTATCTAAATACAAGTCTTATCACTAATTCAGTATGTGTCCAGTGATCTTTGTCTCACTGCTTATACAAAATCCCAATCCAAATGCTACTAACCATAATCCTCAACAAAGTTGATAACCAGGAACCATCACTTTATAACAGCCATGACTGCACTACATCCCTTGCACCTTTTGGTGCTCTAATATTACAAGAATAGGGAATATTCCTAGTTAATCTACGGTAATCGATAGCCTGTTCTTCAAAGATTCTAAGATTCCTCTCCATCCATATAGCGTATAGAGTTTTAGCAAATACCAATTTGAATGTCTGAGCTTTCTAAGTCTTCCCTTTTACACCGGATCGGAAATGATGGTCCCAATCTCTCCCCAATGTCATCTCTCTATGCATCCAAGTTGATACTCTATTCCACAATTGCCTAACAAATGGACATTGCACAAACAAATGTTCACATGTTTCTCTTACCTATAGAAAGTAGACACATAGAGGTCCAACATTTACACCCCACTTGAGTTGAACCTGTCTTTAGTGAGTAGCTTGGTGTACACTAGAAACCACATCGTGAAAATGGCTTTAGGCCTGGAAGAGTTGTTACGGTTTTTGCAGATTTGTTTTACCAAGTTTAAGTTTTACTTTTTTTTGAAAGAAAAATAAAAGATATATCATAATTACTTTTACTTTTCCTAAAAAAATTCCATATTTGGCAAACCTCTTTCTTGGTGGAAAGGTTTTGGAACTCTATAAATAAATAGAAAACTCCCTTCTCATACCATAACACAATAACATCCACAATGTAGTCTTTAAAGTGTCTCTGTTTAGGGAGAGATTTCTTCCAATAGATTTTAGGTTTTTCAATTTTATTTTTAATATGTAGGCCGTTTGGCCAAACCATATCCATAATATGTCTTTTAGTATTATGTTTTTCTTTGTCATCTGATTTATCATCTCATGGTTACTTTAAGCTTCCGCACGATGCCCTCTCGATTTTGAACCCAACAAGAGTTGCCAAACATTAAGCACTTTCATAGTACTCTGATCCTCCCCCAATCAATCCAAGATTTTTTATTTTTTTTTAAAAAGAACTTTCTTATTCTCCTTTTGTTTTCTAAGTAATTATGTTTCTATAAACTCCAAACTTTCCGTCACTAGTGCAAGTGTTTGTGTTAACATAAAGATTGGGCCCCACACAATGGGCCCAACAAAAGCTCCGGACTAATTAGTTGTCTATGTAACATACTTGTAATTGGATCATATTTTACTTATGTGTATTTTTTCTCTTTTACATTTTTACATATATTGAAGATTTTTTCCAGCTGTAAAGAGAGTTAACAGTGAATAAAGAAAAACTTTTCATCTTCTTTTTCTTTTTCGTTTTCTCTCTCTTTCACCTAGGACTTTTGTTCAACAAATTCATGGCGATCTATTGATTCCGCCATCTAACATGGTATCAGAGCCAGGTTTCGTGTAGTGCTCTCCACCAGCTATCGACCGATCTTACCCTTGAACGATTTTTTTGGATATTTTTTTTTTTGTGAACTTCTCTGATGATATCAACTTTCGGTGCATTTTTAGTTTTCCGATGTATTGAAGCTGCGAGTCATTGATTTTCTGGTGTATTGTAGCTATGTCACTCATGTATTATGGTTGTACATCCTCATCAAAGCCTTCCAGTTCACTGAACAAAGTTTTTTTCTTATTCGAAACTTCTAGAAGAAATACGGTACTATCCTTCCTTTATTACTCATCTTTGACGGTGTATCCGTATGCTTAATTTGTACCTACTTTGCTGTGACATATATCAAAAATTGATTTTGGTTAGCTGTTTGATATTCAAATGGGTGATATTGCAAGGTCTGATAGTGTGAGGTCTGATGGTTTCACTCTGTTTTCTATCGATCAATCATATCCTTTTTATATCCACCCTTCTGATAATCCTAATACCCCCTTGTTTCTCCTCCTTTTGATGGAAATGGATTTTTTCCATGGAGGAGAAACATGTTTGTTGCCTTGTCTGCAAAAAACAAGCTCGGGGTAATCACTAGGAAAAATTCTCAACCAACAGAGGATTCTCCCTATTATTCATGATGGAAGCGTTGCAATGACATGCTCATTGCTTGGTTAGCGAATTCCCTTTATAGGAATATCTCCCTTAGTCTCATAGGCCACACCACAGCTAAACAAATTTGAAAAGACCTATATGAGAGATTTGGACAGTCAAATGGGTCCAAATACATACATATTCAGTGTGAAATCAGTTCTACAACTGATATGAGTACAATCACGATCATAGACACTTTTTGAGTATTTTGAAGATCGCCTAAAGAGTGCATAAGTCTAAGTGTGAAGGAGGCCCAAAACCATTCCAGCACACTCCATAGGCTGTTTTTGGAGCCCTTTTCATTAAAGGGTCTTTTAGTTTTTTGTCTTTTATTTTGTAATGTAATATAAATTGAACATTGTAGGGTTTTAGTTGGTAGTTTTTATGAATATTTAAGAAAGAACACTCCTCTTAGAGAGAGAGAGTCCACAACCGAAACTAGGCAATAGTATAAGGGTAGATTCTCTTGTGTGTTGCATTTTACTTGATACGTTGGTGCTTTGGTGGTGGACACCTCTCTTGTATCAATTGTAAGAGTTAGGTGTTTTTTGTGTGAAGTGTTAAAGGTCCAAGAGTGGAATATGCTCTTGGGTTGTTAAGATTACGTCAACACTTGTCTAACTATGTATCTTGTATCTTGTTTTAGTTTTGGCTTCTTGTGTTGTTAATGTAAACCGTTTGTTCTTGTTGCTATTGTAATATTGTGGAGCTTCATCTTGTGTTGCTAAAATTGTTGTTGGATGTCTGTTTTGGTGTACTAACACCTTGTATCCTCTTCTTTCTTGTTCTAGATAGTGAATCCGAGAGAGGTCCCCATTTGGTCCACGATTTGTTGTGATTTGTGGACTGTTTTGGGGTGTGATTTCGTGTTTCCTTGTTTTTTCCGTATCATTTGGTATCATAGCAAGGCTGGTTTTTGTTCCCACAAAGCCAATCTTGGGTTTGATTAGTAAAAAAAAAAAAGTTGATAAAAATTGAAAAATTTCAGAAAATAGCAATCTGTCCATTTTTGTGTTCTTGGCCAAAAACTATGTCGTGTTGTTGTCTTGGCCGAGATTTTCTTGTTTTTCTTGACTAGATCTTGTAGTTCTTTTGTTTGTCTAGTGTTGGTTCTTTCTCACCAACACTAAAAGTGTCTACATCTAAAGTTTAAGCTTATAATATTGACATTATTGTTGTGTGTTTTGCAGAAATTTGACTTTTGAAAGAGTCGCCACTTAATTTTGAAAAGGAATTAAGAAACCTTTGTAAAATACTTAGACGATTCAAAATAGGAAAATTATTTAAGTCAGAGATTTTGAGTAAGCGGTTCCTATTAACATTTTAGGAAGGTGTTAGGCACCTAAAACTCCGCTAACATGCGGTTATCCGATCTGTTTGAAAACACTCTTTTGATTAACTTCGAAAAATCAATTTGTTGGAAAAATAGTTGATCTGAGGAAAAAGTTTTTTTTGCAAAATCATTTTTTTAGCGACTTAGTGAGGGATCTAATTAGCTTTGCAAGAAAACACGTAAAATAAGTAAGCAAAAGGAAAAGAGGAAAAGGGAGAAGTAGTGATTTAGGCCATTGGGCCCAAATCAATGAAACCTGCCCTAGTCTAGTTGGGTTTTCGACCCATTTTCACCTGTCCTAATTCTATATTTTCGAGCCTTTATCTCGAGTCTCGCTTCACCTGTATTAAGTACAACTTTGGCTTCGAGACCCAAATGAATAAATAAGAAAATAAATAAATAAACACAACAATAAGTGAATAAATAAATAAAATAGAAAGCGAGACTTTCAAGTTTCTGGGACGCTTCAACGATGGGATTTTAACCCCTTCTTTTCTTCTTCGCTCGACTCTTCAAATTTATGCGCCATGGGAGCACTTTGGAATTAAACATTGAGGATACGGGCCTCTTTGGCCCACTTGATAATGCATATGGGGAGTCCATTGTGGACCCCAAAACAAATTCACATGCACCGAAAGAAAGAGAGGAGTTAGAGTCATTATAAACCGCATAATTCACAAAGTAAAAAAAAATGAATAAATGCGCATATAGAATGGAGTAGGAATAAACACTGAACTAATCTTATTTCATCGTTTTGGTCAATCGTTGGGCTGAACTATGTCCTAAAAAATGACTTGGTCGCAGGCAATATATTATCGAAGAACCTACATTAATACAGATTAGTCATACTGAACCAGGAAGACAATT
This sequence comes from Capsicum annuum, assembly GCF_002878395.1. Lineage (NCBI taxonomy): Eukaryota > Viridiplantae > Streptophyta > Magnoliopsida > Solanales > Solanaceae > Capsicum > Capsicum annuum. Next base: position 19,086,538 of record NC_061122.1, on the reverse strand, counting down.
TCTAAAATATCCAAATATGCACATTAGTCATGACTCATTGGCGTCGTTTTAACAGCAATCACAACGATATTTTCAATATAAGAAGCTAAGCCTCCGAACTTTAAAATGACCCACAGGAATGGAAAGAGGAAAATAATACTCATTTGTTGATGCATTTCCAAAGCCACTGGAAATAAGAAAAATACATGACCACGGATAAACTTATTTTAAGTAAATTCAAAGGGCCTTATCCTTCCACTGAATCCTTACTCTTAAATGAAGATTCTCATGAGTATTTAACCTAAATATAGGCCATACAGAATGCCATGGCACAGAATTAAGCTAACTTTCCTAAACAATGTATTCAAATGTATAGCATCCCACAACACAACCATATTCATCCTCCTGATGTATGTTTATGCCAAAAAGAGCCCAAAAGAAAGGTGGAAATTCAAACTTCTGGTCTTGAGAGCAAAAGAAAGGAATAGCCCATTAAACTGAAGGGAAATATGGTAAAATCTACTATCCTCATCCTCACTCTCCATTCAACAGACACAAAGAGCCTTTGGTCGCCGATATAAATCATCGAGGAATCCCAGGATTTGCTATTTGTTAGCGGACTTATCCTTGTCATTCTTCGTCCCTCGAAAAATCGGGGAACTCGAGAGGAAGTCTCGCTAATAATACTATGGCTCAACAGTTTTGATAATCAACGAATACCAACAACGAGCAAGATAGCAGATTTTTTTTCTTCCTCCTCGCTTTGGCAGACTCAAACGAGATAGTCATCGAGGAATCTTAGGACTTCCTAGCATATTTTAGACCTTACTCATTGTCCCTTTGGCAGATGAGAAAGCCAAGGGCTCTTGAGTGGTAATTCTGCTAGCAACATGCTAGCTTGACGAATACAACACCAATCCATAGTAACAACAGTTGAAACACCTTCAAATAATGACTACAAACAGGACAACACATGGCTAGAACTATTAAACATAATCAAAACCACAAATTTTAATTCGAAATCCAGCTATGGCGCCAAAAGTAGTAAAATGAGAACATCAGATTAATCAATAATGTTTCTGATACATGGAAAATCATGAAATCAAACTAAAAATGACGAAAGCCATATACCATATGATTACCCCAAGGATTTATTCTGATGTAATGCTACAAACAATCGTGTCTTTTATGGAAAGAGTAAACTATGGTCTCTAAGACCTCGACAATGGACATCGCAGCACACAAGATTTTCAAGATAGCACTTTATAACCATAGAATGAAGAGATGAGGTAGAATATGATCAAAACTAAAGGAAAAGGATATTACCTTTTAGGAAGCAGCAAAACACGAGAACAAACTAATCATCGAGATGTGTCACCATCGGAGAAACGTCGTCGTCCGCTCGGGGACTTTGATTTGCAGTCCAATTTTAAAAGAAGAGAGAACGAGAGAATCTTGCTGGGCTAAAATCCCAAAGAAACAGACAAATTTTTCCTGGAAATGAACACTATGTGTTTTCTTTTTTAGACCTCTGAAAAAAGAGCCAGACCTCCTTAAACAGTGAAACCAAATTTTCTATCCAACTTTTGACCCCCAGAATTTCTTTTTTGCTCCTAAAATTTTTAGAAAGAATGGATAGAAGAGTCCAAAAAAAAAAATCCCCCCCGACTAGTGACCTAAGAGCTCCTTTTATAGATCACTGAGTTGGGGGTAGATTAGGGATTTGGAAAAAAAATAGAGGAATTTTGAAATTCAAATTGGGATCCCTCTACATCTTGGATCTCAATCAGTAAATGTACCTATCTTGGATTATCCTCAACAGATTTTCGAAGGGAAACCAATAAGAATTGGGGAAATGAATGATTCCCCAAGAACCAACAAGAATTAACCACCTACATATGAATTCGTACCTGTTTCTCCCAAATTTGTGGATTTAGCCTTTGGGGGAGATACCTAAGCCCATTTCTAGATGATATTCAAGGCCTTTCGTACAAGGTCGCGTGAGACGCATGGAGAGGGGTCGGGTTGAGCTGGAATAGGGGTCGAAGACGGGTCGAGTTATTGAAGCTGATGGAGTCGGGTCCCGTTCAGATTTTTGTAGTTAGCATCGTTGTTTTGTTGTGGGATGAGATTAGGTCAAGGTTGAGAGAGGATATAAGGAGATTGGGCTAGGTTATGAAGGATTTATGGTGGGTCGAATTTGGTTTGTTGCTGACTGGGCTGCTGAAATTGTTTGGAGAAATTGGGCCTTAAATTGGGGTTATTTAATAGCCCTTATTAAATCTAATTGAGTTATTACATAACCCTAATTAAATTTAATTAGATTAGAATACTCATAATTAAATTTAATTAGATTTAGAATAACTCAAATTAAATTTAATCGGATTAAAATAATCCCAATTAAGAAATGATAACTTTTGGGATTAAGATTGCATTACAATTTAAACGACTTATTTAAATTCTAACCAAATTGTATATCTATTGGTCAATTGCATTACAATTGGACCAATTAGATTTCAATTGAGGTCATATTTAATTCGTTCGCTAAATTGAATCACAATCTGGCACGAATCAAGTAAAAAATTAACCTCGAGTTTCTTAATTTGATAAAAATCCAACAAATATTCCTCCAAATAAAATATTTTGAGAGCAAATCACATTTAAAAACTAAGATTTTATCCATTTGAATTAATTTTCCAGTTTAACCAATAAAAATCTAATTTTGATAAAAATATTCATTCAAATAACAAAATTTGTACACTCTCGTATATAAAAATATGAAAAATGTATGTCGTTAATCAAATGATAAAATTGAATTGAATAAGTAATTTAAACTAGCATTTATTTGAACAAAATAATTGTTGTGATTTTATTTTAAAATTGAAGAAACTCAAAATTAACTTGGATTGCGGATGGAAAAAATTAGGTTTCAACAACTGCCCCATCCCTTTGGGTAGGGTGGATGCAAGTAACCCTGGGCAAAGGGAGGTTGACATTCCTAATTTTTGTCCGATCACAAATTCGAATCTGGAAGAGTATGATTTTTGCACGAGTTTCATGGAGTTATGGACAAACCTTGGTATCAGGTTTCCTACATATCTTAGGTTTCATGAGAATTCAGACCACTTGTAGTTCATAAAGCTTGATTTTAAGCACAATTTTCAAGAAAATTCACCAACTATCATGGTTTTAGAGTTTTTGATAAACCGAGAAGATAGGGAATAAAGGGATTTGGGGGAGTTTAGAATGCAATTGAGTTTTCTACATAGAGCCCAGCCTACATATCCCCAGGACTCAGGGAATCAAACTACTTGTAGTTCAACTCAATCGGTAGAAAAGATAGTCTTTTATTTTAGATGATTTTTGGCTCAAAATGAGTCACAAGTTGATCGAGTTGTGGAAAATAGGATTGTAACCTCTTAACCATAAACATGGAGTTCTTCACATCCATAGCTAAGAATTTACCTAGACATAATTTTCAAAACTCTAGGTGTGTTGTCACTCGGATTTGAAAGAAAGAGAAATTTACCCTCGGTATGAGTTTAGGAATATCTCAAAGGTGAAGCTGAAACCAGAATATCCCAGAATTCCCACATACCTTCTAATAGGGGTGTGGTTGGATGGTGGTGGATCTCATCCGTTAGCTCACGTCCAAAGATTTTGACGTCCCTCTCTAGACTATGTCCTATTTTGCTGCTAAGAAAGAGCTCCACATTGTGCTGCATCCTTTTTGGAGTTGTCCGCACCTGTGGATTTGATTTGAGATTTTTATCCTCTTGGATGCTCTCGACAATATCTCAAACAAAATTATTAGTGTTAAAGATAATTCAAGAAAGAGGCATATAGTTTTACCATATCTCCACGTGAGTTGTTGTCTAAGAAGCGAAGTTATCTTTCCATGTACCTATTTTGGAATGAAATAACTGGCAACAAAAAATACAACAACCCTCTTGGTTGTTGTATAATTATGACATTTGTCGGTTGAATATGTCTTCCGAGTGGGGTGGCCCTTTTGGACACCGACGATACTTTTGTAGAACGGTCCCTACAATCGTGTATTCTTATGCTAGTGTGGCAACTCTTTTGGTTACCTATATCACTTGTTGTATGTGGAATGATGAACTCTCTTGTTATAGCCGATGATTGATTTATAAATTTTCCTTAAATTGTCAATTTTTGGATAATCTTGATGCATTATTTGATGTAAGATACGAGGCGACTTAATGATATCCTTTGAATTATTAGATTTTAGGTAATCCTGCACATTATCCGACTCTGGATAAGAGATGGCTTACAGATATCTCTCCAATCTCTAGCTTTCAGGTGTTCCTGCACATCATCCGACCTTGGATACAATATTACTTATAGATAATCCCTCAAATTGTTAGTCTTTGGGTAATCCTACACATAATCGATCTTAGTTATGATGTGGCTTATAGAGAACCCTCGGACGTATCAATTTGATAATCTTGCATATTCTCCGGTAAGGATTTACTTGCGACTTATGGATAACCTTTGAACTATCGACTTTTGGGCGATCTTGCACACTATCCGGTTAGGATGTTGTTGTGGCTTACGGATGACCTACAGGCTATCAACTCATAGGTGATCTTGCATACTATCCTATTTCAAATAATATGACTTATAGATGACCCTCAAATTGTTAATTTCTAGGAAACCTTATATATCATTCATCCTTAGATAACGACTTAAAGGTGTCCCTTCAAATCGTGTGCTCTCGATGTATTCAGATACTGATTCATAAAATAATAAGATATCCTCAATGTCAGCTTTGTGTCTAGCGCATCAACAAATATATTGAATGCTGATGATATCTTCGATGCCAGTATTGTGTCTAGCACATCAATGGATATTGAATGATGATGATATTCTCGATGCTAGTGTTGTGTCTAGCGCATCAACAGCTATATTGAATAACCTTCTTGGGCTATGATATGAGATGACCCTTTTGGCAATTATATGCATGGCCCTTACGGCAGTGATATACGATCGCTCCTTGCGGAAATGATATGTAATGGCCTTTGTGGCAATGATATGTAATGGCCTTTGCGGCAATGATATGTAATGGACTTTGCGGCAATGATATGCAATGGCCTTTCCGGCAATGATATGTAATGGCCTTTGCGGCAATGATATACAATGGCCTTTCTGGCAATGATATGTAATGGCCTTTGCGGCAATGATATACAATGACCTTTCTGGCAATGATATGTAATGGCCTTTGCGGCAATAATATACAATGGCCTTTGCGGCAATAATATGCAATGGCCTTTGCGGCAATGATATGTAATGGCCTTTGCGGAAATGATATGTAATGGCCTTTTGCGGCAATGATATGCAATGAACTTTACGGTAATGATATGTAATGGCCTTTTGCGGCAATGATATGCAATAGCCTTTGCGGCACTGATATGTAATGGCCTTTGCGGCACTGATATACAATGGCCTTTGCAGCAGTGATATGCATTGGCCTTTGCGGCACTGATATACAATGGCCTTTGCGGCAGTGATATGCATTGGCCTTTGCGGCAGTAATATGTAATGGCCTTTGCGGCAATGATATATAATGGCCTTTGCGGCAATGATATGTAATGGCCTTTGTGGCAATGATATGCAAAGGCCTTTGCGGCAATGATATGTAATGGCCTTTGCGGCAATGATATAATAATTTTACCTGGCTTCATTTGTCAGTGTCCTGCTTTCTACATGTACCTGTACTCAAGGTAGATGATTAATAGACACAAAGTTGCTTCTACTAGCGACTATTTTTAGAAAACTTCTAAATACAATATTTGTAAAGAAGACAAAGAGCGTTTGCTTATCACCTACGATCTCAAGAAATGATATGGACAAATCTTAAAGGTCCTTAATAAATGGGCATTAAACGTATTTTTAGGGCTATCCTAAAATACCATTCTTGGATATTAATGTTGTATTATGGCTCCCACTTTGCTCGGGGATTTTTGAAAGAGACCCTCATTTTGTATATTGAACCCTGCATCAACAGAAAAATAATTAGTTTGAATGAAATTACTCCGTGTTGACCCTCTTCGATCCTTGATTTGCTCCTTGCCATCTCTTGGGCATTCCACTATATCGGACTTCCATCCTGACACTCCATCCCAAATTATTTCTAGGCAAGTACTAAATAAGTGAGTCGTAAGATCTTTTAAAAATAGTCTTAAATTTTTTTTGAAAATAATTTCAAAAACTTCTGTAAAACTTTAGAAAATCTCTGCCAGTCATGTCATGTACTAGCTCAACGAACGTCTTCCTCGTAGTTTTGACTATATCCGACGGATGGTTTCCAAAACTCATGATCATTATTGGAGGGTTTCTTCAAGTAGTTCTATCATAGCCAAAAATTGAGTCTACCCAGACTTTGTTAAAGTTGGTGGCTTCCAAAGCTTGACTTTAACCTCTGGTACTGGGGAATTTGGAATATGTTACAGCATTTGGTGGAAATTCTAAGGTCTTCCTCAAAATTTCTTGCCTAGTTTAAAGTTGTTTGAGATGATACCAATCCAAGTAGATCTGAAGATTTTGCTGATCTTCATTCTCTTTGTTGGATGTCGATCTTCTCTTGTGAATTTTCGATATTCCTTCTAAAAAATTCTGCCCCAGTTTCCATTTTCTGTGGTTATATGACCGAGCCGTTGGGGCGCCTACGTATCCTGTTGAAGTAGGAATCAGGTCAAACATAGTTCAGAACTACGCTAGGGATATATATAGAAAAAATCTAATGGGTTGACCAAAGCCAACATAGGCCGCCTACGTATCCGTTTCTTGGGAATTCAGGTCAAGCGTAGTTCGTAGATAAAAGGAAAGGATAAATTTTCCTAAGGGGTTGACCGAAGCCGACATAGGCCGCCTACGTATCCCTTTCTTGGGAATTCAGGTCAAACATAGTTCGTACTACGCTAGGGATATATATAGAAAAAATCTAATAGGTTGACCGAAGCCGACATAGGCCACCTACGTATCCCTTTCTTAGGAATTCAGGTCAAACGTAGTTCGTAGATAAAATAAAATGATAAATTTTCCTAAGGGGTTGACCGAAGCCAACATAGGCCGCCTACATATCCCTTTCTTGGGAATTCAGGTCAAACATAGTTCGTACATAAGAGGGAAGGATTCTAGGCAGTTACATACTAGAAAACAACATTGCTACGAACGCGATTACAAGTAAATTAACTAAAGAAACATGAAAACTAGGACGTCCTTCAAACATAATATCTCTTTACCACATCAGAATTGATTGGTTTTGGTTCACTCTATGCCATCCATCTCAGACAAAATCAGAGCTCCTCCAGATAGTACCTTGCGAACTATGTATGGCCCTTGCCAGTTTGGAGCGAACTTGACCTTGTACTCCTCTTGGTGAGGAAATATTCGTTTGAGAACTAGTTGCCCCACTTCAAATGTTCGAGCTCTCACCCAAATGTTAAAGGAATGAACCATTCTATGTTGGTACAGCTGCCCATGGCATAGAACGACCATTCTCTTTTCATCAATCAAAATGAGTTGTTTATAGCGAGCGCGGACCCATTCTTCGTTACTCAGTCCAGCTTCTTGAATAATCCTTAGGGAAGGTATTTCAAGCTCAGCAGGTATCACAGCTTCATTCCCGTAAACCAGTAAATAGGGAGTTTCCCTGGTGAAGGTTCAAACCGTTGTTCGATACCCTAGCAAGGCGTAAGGTAACATCTCATGCCATGATCTATCATTTTCGACCATTTTTCTCAAGATCTTCTTGATATTCTTGTTGGCAGCCTCCACGGCTCCATTCATTTGGGGATTATATGCAGTCGAGTTGCGATGCACAATCTTGAACTGATCACAAATTTCTTTCATCAAGTGACTGTTCAAGTTTGCCCCATTATCAGTAATGATCGATTCCAGTACTCCAAAACAGCAAATCAAGTTATTCCTGATGAAATATGCAACCACTTTCTTAGTGACGGCTTTGTACGAAGCAGCCTCGACCCACTTAGTGAAATAATCAATGGTAAATAAAATAAATCTATGCCCATTCAATGCTAATAGCTCTATTGGTCCGATGACATCCATGCCCCAAGCTACAAAAGGCCAAGGTGAATTCATTGCGTGAAGCTCGTGTGGAGGCATTCGAGTAAGATCTCCGTGTATTTGACATTTTGGACATCTCTGCACATACTTACTACAATCATTTTCATAGTCATCCAAAAGTAACCGGTTCTCAGGATCTTTCTGGCAAGGACAAACCCATTCATGTAGGGCCCACAAACTCCAGTGTGTACTTATTTTAGCAGTTTATCGGCTTTTGTAGCATCGACGCATCTTAAGAATCCCAAATCAGGAGTCCTCCTAAAAAGTATTTCTCTATTTGGAAAATAGTTCTTTGCCAAACGTCGGATTGTCTTCTTTCAGTTGTTATTGGCCTCTTCAGGATATATTCCAGATTCCAAATACCTCTTAATGTCATAGTACCAAGGCTTTCCATCAGGCTCCTCTTCCACGTGTACACAATGCGCGGGTTGCTCCTTCAAGCTTATTTCCAAAGGATTAATGTAACTCTGATCCAAGTGCTAAATCATGGAAGATATAGTGGCCAAAGCATCAGTAAACTCATTTTGTATCCATGGGATATGTCTAAAATCAACTTCCTTGAATCTTTCACATAATTCTTACACCTGCTTCACATAAGGAGTAATCTTGGGATTTTTTTTACCATTCTCCCCGTACTTGGTGAATTAGAAAATCTGAATCTCCAATGACTAACAATTCACGAACACCCATATCAAGTGCCAATTTGAGACCCAGAATGCAAGCCTTATATTCAACCATGTTATTGGTGCATGGAAAACGTAACTGAGCAGTTACCAGATAATGCTGGCCTATTTCTGACACCAAAATTGCTCTGATTCCTGAACCTTTGAAGTTGACCGCCCCATCAAAAAATAGCCTCCATCCAGGGTAAATCTTTGTAATGTATTCTCCTACGAACAAGTCTTCTTCATCTGGAAAGTAATTTCGAAGTGGGATGATAGATAATGCCTCAACTTTTGTGCTGCCCAAGTCAAAGCACAACATGTTCTTTCTACAAGAGTGTAACGGGCTTCATATGGTGTGAACTTTTTACTCAGGTAGTAAATGGCTTTCTCTTTCCTACCGGTCTCATCATGTTTCCCGAGGACACATCCGAAATCATTTTCTGAGACTGATAAGTAAAGCAACAATGGTATTCCTTCTCTTGGCGGCACTAAAACCGGCGGTGCAGACAGGTGTTCCTTGATGCGATCAAAAGCTCTCTGACATTATTCTGTCCACTCATTCAATGCATTTTTATTCAACATCTTGAGAATTGGCTCACATATGATTGTCGATTGAGAGATGAATCTGCTAATTTAATTCAAACGACCCATGAAACTTATAACTTCCTTCTTGGTCCTTGGGGGTGGCAAGTCCTGAATTGTCTTGACTTTGGATGGGTCTAGCTCGATGCCTCTTCTGCTGACTATGAACCCCAACAACTTCCCTAATGGAACACCAAAAACAGACTTAGCAGGATTTAAATTCAAACTGTACTTTCTTAATATGTTGAAGAATTTCTCCAGATGAGTCAGATGATCCAAATTCTCACGGAATTTGATAATTACATCATCCACGTACACCTCAATATTTGTATGGATCATATCATGAAAAATCATCATCATAGCCCTCATATATATTGCACTAGTATTCTTGAGACCAAATGGCATTACCCTATAATGATAAACACCCTAGGGTGTAATAAAAGCCATTTTATCTACATCTTCCTCATCCATCAATATCTGATGATACCCGGCGAAACAATCAATGAATGACTGCATTTCATGCTTTGCACAGTTATCGATAAGGATGTAGATGTTGGGCAATGGAAAATTATATTTAGTACTGGCTCTATTCAAGTCCCTATAGTCAAAAAAAATTCGAATCTTGCCATCCCTGCGCCATCACAAATTCAAATCTTGCCGTCCTTCTTCGGCACAGGGACGATGTGGGCCAACCACGTCGGATATTTTGTGACCTCCACAACCTTAAACTAGTTTATTTTGTCACTTCTTCCTTGATCTTTAGACTTAAATCTGGCTTGAATCCCTATAATTTTTGCTTGACTGGATCAAACTTTGGATTTATCGGCAACTTATGCGACACAATACTGGTGCTCAATCCCAGCATATCATCATAGGACCAATCAAACACGTCAATATATTCCCGCAATAGGTGAATGAGCTCTCTTTCATGCTTCCTCCAGGTGGACACTGATGCTTCTTGATTTCATCGTGATCTCCCAGGTTGACTGTTTCAGTTTCCTCTAGGTTGGGTTATTCTCGATTCTCAAATTCCTCCATATCTTCAACTAATTGTTCCTCGTTATCATCCTTCCAATCATCATCGTTCCCTTCATTTTTTTCGTTCAAGCTTTGACTTGACACGACATTGGCAGATTTTAATCTATTGTTACTGTAATGGACAAACAAACCAAGTTAGATGATAACAAGATAATAACCAAAATATATGACTAGGAGTGTTTTAGAAATAATAGAATTTTCTAAATAAATGAAGGCCTTTTCATTGAAATTTAAGAGATAATCACAAAACCATGGCTCGCGACTTGCACAAATACAAGTCCATGCCCTTTTGAAAGCAATAAGATAAGAAAGTTTTGAGATATAAAAGGTGGATTACGAGGCCCCCTCTGGATCATCACCGATTTCAAAACTATTAGTAATTGCCCTTTCATCTACTACGATGGGCGACGGGTTATGAGTGGAGTAGAGGTCCAATTTTACAAGGCCTCCCCTGGCGCCATATTCTTCAACCCGCTGGATTTTGGGAAATCTTCTGATACAAAATTGCATCCCTCGAATAAATATCCTATCCCATCCCCAAGACCATCATCATCTGACATCTCTCATACAGGAAATGACTGGCACAGGACTGGAAAGGGCCTAAATAAACTTTTCTCTGACTCATCCTCAACCCTACCTTTCTTAGTAGGCTGATATCCTAAACCATACTTAGAGCCTCTCTTTGGTATCGCAATAGGCTCGATAATTCCTTGTAAATTCTTACCCAAGCCTCGACCAGGTTCGAACCTACTTCTTAACATCACCGTTGCAATCATTTTGTAGATAGGAGGCATTGGTACTTTGGGCGTCGAATCCCTGTCCACGGCATTTACAATTTCCACTGTATTGAAACTGCTACCTTGTGGAACATCTTCAATCACCGGCACATAACCATTGGGATGATCTGCTTGACTTCCTTCTCCTTGGACGATTACTTCATGATCCTCCCAAATGAACTTCAATAATTGATGAAGGGGTGATGAAACTGCCTTTGTACAATGTATCCATGGTCTTCCCAAGAGCAGGTTGTAGCTAGGATGGATATCCATGAAACTTAGTCTTGAACTCAGCAGACCCTATTTGGATGTGCAAATCAATCTCTCTTATGGTATCTCTCTGCCCTCCCTCGAATGCTCTCACATTTACGTGGCTTTGATGAATTTTTACCAAATCATAGCCCATTTGAACCAACGTCGAGAGGAGACAAATATTCACACCAGATTCGTCATCTATTAATACCTGATTAATTATATAATCTCAACAAATGACGGTGACATGCATGGCTTTGTTGTGCATCGCCCCTTCAAACGGCAACTCTTCATCACTAAATGATATGCGATGATTCCCCATAATATTTTCTAACATCATAGCCAGGTTCTCAATACTCGTCCCTGCGGGAACATATGCTTCATCCAAGACCTTCGATAAACCTTATCGATGGTATTGCAAACTCATTAATAGCGCCAAGACAGAGATTTGAGCTGGTGTCTTCTCTAAATATTTGATAATTGAATAATATTTGGGTTGCATACGCCTCCAAAATTCTTCAGCCTCTCCTTCAGTGATTGGCCTTTTCTATGAATCCCTTTTATTGGTCAATTCCTCAGGGATGTAGTATCATCCCGATCACGTCATCCCTTGGGCAGCAATGGTCTAATTAATAAATTCTTTCCTTGGTGAGGAGCATACACTTGAGTCGGTGCAGTCATCATTATAAATGGGGCTTTCTCATTGATACTCAAGGAATCCACAACCTTCTCTATCTTTCCTACCTCTTCCGCTCTTTTGCACTTTTCGTAGTTCACATGGGTAATGGTCTTTCCAGATGCCCATTTACCCTCTATTTCAATCATATTAACTGTAGATCCACCATGGTTGGGTAATGGATTATTGTTAACATTTGGTGTAGGTTCCTGGAGCGTGATGACCTTCTAATCGATTAAATCTTGGATCCTATGTTTCAGGTAGGCACAATCATCTGCACTGTGCCACTCTACTCCTGAATAATAGGCACAATCATCTGCACTGTGCCACTCTACTCCTGAATAATAGGCACAATGTTGATTTGCATTAAAAAAATTGAGAGTTCGGATTGACATTCCTTGGTTGTATTAGTTGCAAATGACCAGCATTCTTCAATCTTTCAAATAATTGGGTGCGACTTTCAGCTAGTGGGGTGAAGTTTTGGGGAGGTTTCTTTTCATGGTTTGGACGTTAGTGGTTGTACTGGCTTTGATTTTTAAGAGGAGGTACTTGGTGATAATTTAGAGGCGCTTGGAAATTTATTCGGTTACTTGGAGGAGTGGATTGGAAATGAGACTGATAATTTGGATGTGGAACTGGGTATTACGGAAAGATATTTGGCTGTGGATCTTGGTATGGGGATTGGAGGTTTGGGAGTGGAGTTTAATACTGAGGTTGGGCATTTGAGAGTGGAGCAAGGTATTGAGGGTGGGCGTAGAACACGTGTTGAAGGTTGGGTGATGGCGAAGAAGATAAAACATTTCTAGAGTTGAACCTCTATTTCGTTTTCGCAACAGGATTAGCAGAAATCACACCTACATCTTCCTTTTTCTTCTTTGAGAACATGACAGTACCAGATGGCGTCGGGGTTTTGGTAATTTTCCCTGTCCAAATACCTTCTTCCAATGATTCTCCTATTTTTACCAAATTTGTAAAAGTTGCCCTAACAGCGGACACCATCCTGGTATAATATTCTCCTTCTTGAGCGTGAGATAACACGGATACCATTTCCTCCTCGAACATGGGGGGTTACACTTTGGTGGCTTCTTTCCTCCAACGAAAAGCATAGTCTCAAAAACTCTCAACATTTCTTTGTTTGATTCGATCTAGTGAATATCGGTCAGGGACTATTTCTATGTTGAATGCGAACCGGTCAAGGAAACCCTTGGCCAATGCTTTCCAACCAGTCCACTTTTTTCGCTCCTGAGACATAAACCACTCCAAGGCTTCGCCACTCAAACTTCGAATGAATAGGCGCATCAATAATGCCTCATTTTCCCTATCCCTACCAGTCGCTCACAGTACCTTCTCATTGAGCCATTGGATTTTCGGTACCATCAAACATCTCAAACTTAGGGACTTTGTACCCTTCTGGTAGGTCTACTCCTGGGTGAACACATAAATCTTCATACCCCAAATCGTTGTGGTCCCTGGCTCCATGAGACTCTTTGATCCTCATGATTTCGTCCTTCATAGCTAGTAAATTACTTTCATGCTGGGTCCTCTACTCTTTCTCCTTCTCCAAATAATGGTCCATCTCAGGGGTTAGGAAGGGTTTCATAAATATCAGGAGATATGATAGCTTGAGGGGATTTGGAAGAGAGGCTTGATTTTTTGGAAGAAAGGAACTTGGTTGGTAAGTGGGGAGGATGTTTTGAAATTTGGAAAGGTTCTGTGGACTTTGTGAGTAGTTTGGCGAAATATGAGAAGGATTTTGCGGATTTGGAAATGAATTTGGTGGATTCGAAGGTAGGTTTGACGTATTTTGTGGGTTTGAGAGTGAATCTTACGGATTTGAGAATGCATTTTATTGATTTGAAAATGTGTTTTGAGGATTTGGGAATGGATTCGGAGACGGGTTCTGTGGGGTTACAGATAGATTTTGTGGATGGTAGGCGTCTAGATTATTTTTGCAATTAGTATTTTGGAAAAATGGAGGATCGGAGACGGATGATACGTTATTTGGATGATCCCCAAGAATAGGTGTGCTGAGGGGAGGGATTTGGAGTCGAGTCCCGTGTCCTCCTGGAGCGGGGGCATTGACGGTGATGGCTAAGTTAGCCAAATATTGAGTGCAATTTATTTCCTCCTGAAGCATTTCTAACTTTCTTGCAAGTTCCGCAATCATTTCATTCTGTTCCGCTATCACATTGTCCCGGATAGTCAGTGCACTTTCTTCGTCATTTCCTGTCATTTTTGAATGATGGTCAGAGGATGGGATTTTGTGCGCTTTTGATCAGGTGAAGTAGGAATGTTCTGCCTGCTTATATCAGCACGGAGTAATTTCTATTATCTGTAAAGTAAAACAACTCAAAGGCAGATGTGTTAGTTTCCGTATATGATAAGTAATGCAAAATATTTGACAGGAAATAACCACATAGATTTGCTTGAGTCATAGCCAAATTCATCCATAGGATTTAGTGGATAAACTTGACTCTGATCCAAACAAATGCACATAAGCACCTAAAACAGTTATATCACACAAAAGCATTATAATAATGCGTATCCTAGCCGGGGTGACCCTTTTTGAGCCAAGGGTTAAGGCCTAACAATTTTTGAAGAAAATATATGCTTCCTCGAAGTCAATCCATTAAACCCCAACTTATATATACATAAAAAAGGCATAAATGCCTACAAAAGATAACAAAAAAGGGATACAATCTTTAGGGAAAAGGGAAATAACATGAAAGAAGATAAGTTCCCACGCAGGGGAAATAGAAAAACTAGCTACTGGAGGCTCCTTCATCTGCCTTTGCCTTGTTTACCTCCTGTGATATTTGATACCTATTGATGACAATATGACTCCCGCATAATTGTGCCTTGAAGTCTTAAGTCATTTTCCCTATACTATCGAGTAGCGAGGCCATGCTATCACCCAAATCGATTAGACATTGCCTGGCATCATCAGCTTCTTGCCTAGCTCTTTTCAACTCTTCCCTCAACATACGTATTGTTAAAGCGTCCTCTATGTGTACCTTTCAGTGTGTGATTTCACTTTTTTAGAACTCATCTTGTAGCCTGTGGAGCCGAATTTGATGCTCGGATTCTACATCCACAACCCGAGTGGGCATATTTGGTCCCGAAATCAATGCTCTAGTGAGACTCTTTTTCAACCACTCCTTGTAAGTGTCGCTGAATTCAGGGCCATTCTCTATACAAAAAGTCACTTCCGTCCACCTTCTTCTTACCCATACATTTATCATGCCGTCTTTGAGCGGAGACTCACTTTCATCGTATTCGGTGAAAAACCTAAGCATGGAATCTATTTGTGGTGCCTCCTGCTTGATCTCGAATTGCCTAAGAACTCTGCCATGATTGTAGGGATGGGTCCCTCTGAGACTGGGAAGCACTAGGAAAGGCCACTTTCCCCATTAAATGGTGTATTTCCCTGAACGAAGAGAGTTAATGGACCATTACACATCGTCATCTCTTAATTCCCTAAAAGTCTTAAACCAAAATTCATGAGATGCTTCCCTTTTGAACTTGTGCAGAAACAACCACATGTCGTGTGAAGCCAGCATATCCACCCTTGTTTTATGATCAGGTTGTACGTTATCAAATCCTTTACCAAACGCTTCATCATCCACCATTGTAATATGAGGTTGCAACCTTGAAAGAAATAATTTTCAACTTGACACCTTCCCAAGGCTCGATATATGTCGGCGACAATCATGGAAGCTAAATTGTAGAATACCTTGTTAGAATAGTAATCCACTCCAAATAAAAGTGCATGAGCCACCGTAACAACCCTTGGATGAATTGTGCCATTTTCCCCCTGTGGGAACACCGTGGTTCCGAGTAGACCTACCGCAAACGCAAAGGCTCTCATCTCCTTCCATTTTGCCTCAGACTCAAATTTACGTACAAATTTATGAAAGGCATTGAATCTTCCAAACCGATGATACAACTCCCTAAAAGTGATATTTTCTCCATCACATTCCCCTAGCCAGGTGTCATCGTCAGTTAAAAATGCCTCTTTGATTGTTTGATGGTCCCACACGGCAGGAACTAAAATGTTCTTATCAGGTTTTTCCTTTCTCTTGAAACACATTTCAATACTCTCAAAGCAAATTAACACTTCTTCGATGGTAGGAGTCAATTCAACATCCCCTAAGCAAAACACCATATTCTGATCATCCCAAAAAGTAGTAAGCATGTGGATCATTTTGGGCCAAGCATCCATTTCGATCAATGAAGGCAGGTATCCGATGTGTGTTCTAATAATTTTTCTCTCTTCTGCTCTTATATAGTCCCACCATAGTTTCAGGTAATCGTCGGGTTTAGTAACCATCTTGAACTTCTTGTGGGAATGCAATTGAGCCATACCTACACGAAAGCAAACAAAGATAATCCTTCCCCCGTCCTCCAAAGGGTAATAGATTAAATTAGACAAGAATATATTTCTTTAACATATAAATATGGTTCGTTTGTAATTGAATCGAGGTTAATAGACACAAGGCAGGTTTTCTAATGGGCCTAATACCCCGCTCGAGTATCGGGTCGTCCTAGGCTCATGCCTAAAATAGGGTTTTGGTTTTGCTTTTTCCTAGGTATCTAGAGTGGGTTTGAACACTGGTTCTCAAGCGGACAACTTAAGTTTGAAAATACAAATAGCCATCAGACGACTCACATGCTAATAAATTGTTTGTATTTCCAACACATTTTTGGAATTGATTAATAGGGGCCGGGATACCCACGAAACCCCAAAATAGTTTAAATAATGTAGGAATATGCCATGAGATGCGATAGTTAAACTTTACAAAATCAAAGCATATAAACACATAAACAGTTAATCAAAAGAAGAAATCAAACAATTGGTTAGAACCTAGTTCCAATTCCCCAGCAGAGTCGCCATTTCTGTTTTGCAGAAATTTAACTTTTGAAAGAGTCGCCACTTAATTTTGAAAAGGAATTAAGAAACCTTTGTAAAATACTTAGACGATTCAAAACAGGAAATCTTTTAAGTCAGAGATTCTGAGTAAGCGGTTCCTATTAACATTTTAGGAAGGTGTTAGGCACCTAAAACGTCCGCTAACATGCGGTTATCCGATCTGTTTGAAAACACTCTTTTGATTAACTTCGAAAAATCAATTTGTTGGAAAAATAGCGACTTAGTTAGGGATCTAACTAGCTTCGCAAGAGAACATGTAAAACAAGTAAGCAAAAGGAAAAGGGGAAAAGGGATAAGTAGTGATTTAGGCCATTGGGCCCGAATCAATGAAATCTGCCCTAGTCTAGTTGGGTTTTCGACCCATTTTCACCTGTCCTAATTCTATATTTTTGAGCCGTTAGCTCGAGTCTCGCTTCACCTGTATTAAGTACAATTTTGGCTTCGAGGCCCAAATGAATAAATAAGAAAATAAATAAATAAACACGACAATAAGTGAATAAATAAATAAAATAGAAAGCGAGACTTTCAAGTTTCTGGGCCGCTTTAACGATGGGATTTTAGCCCCTTCTTTTCTTGTTCACTCGACTCTTCATATTAATGCTCCATGGGAGCACTTTGGAAGTAAACATTGAGGATACGGGCCTCGTTGGCCCACTTGATAATGCATATAGGGGAGTCCATTGTGGACCCCAAATAGATTCACATGCACTGAAAGAAAGAGAAGAGTTAGAGTCATTATAAACCGCATAATTCACCAAAAAAAAATGAATAAATGTGCATATAGAATGGAGTAGGAATAAACACTGAACTAATCTTATTTCGTCATTTTGGTCAATTGGTGGGCTGAAATATGTCCTACAAAATAACTTGACCGCAGGCAACATATTATCGAAGAACCCGCATTAATACAAATTAGTCATGCTGAACCAGGAAGAAAATTTCTAAAATATCCAAAAATGCACATTAGTCATGACTCATTGGCAGCGTTTTAACAGAAATCACAACGAGATTTTCAATATAAGAAGCTAAGCCTCCGAACTTTGAAATGACCCACAGAAATGGAAAGAGGAAAATAATACTCATTTTTTGATGCATTTCCAAAGCCACTTGAAATAAGTAAAATACATGACCACGGATAAACTTATTTTAAGCAAATTCAAAGGGCCTTATCCTTCCACTAAATCCTTACTCTTAAATGAAGATTCTCGTGAGTATTTAACCTAAATATAGGCCATACAGGATGCCATGGCACAGAATTAAGCCAACTTTCCTAAACAATGTATTCAAATGTATAGCATCCCACAACACAACCATATTCATCCTCCTGATGTATAGTCATGACAAAAAGAGCCCAAAAGAAAGGTGGGAATTCAAACTTCTGGTCTTGAGACCAAAAGAAAGGCCTAACCTATTAAACTGAAGGGAAATATGGCAAAATCTACTATCCTCATCCTCACTCTCCGTTCAACAATTAAACTGAAGGGAAATATGGAAAACTCGGCTATCCTCTTCCTCACTCTCCATTCAACAGACACAAAGAGAGCCTTTGGTCGCCGAGAAAATTTATCGAGGAATCCCAGGATTTGCTATTTGTTAGCGGACTTATCCTTGTCGTTCTTCGTCACTCAAAAATCCGGGGAACTCGAGAGGAAGTCTGGCTAATCATACTACGGCTCAACAGTTTTGATAATCAACGAATACCAACAACGAGCAAGATAGCAGATTTTTTTTCTTCCTCCTCGCTTTGGCAGACTCAAACGAGATAGTCATCGAGGAATCTTAGGACTTCCTAGCATATTTTAGACCTTACTCATTGTCCCTTTGGTATATGAGAAAGCCAAGGGCTCTTGAGTGGTAATTCTACTAGAAACATGCCAGCTTGACGAATACAACACCAATCCATAGTAACAATAGTTGAAACACCATCAAATAATGACTACAAATAGGACAACACATGGCTAGAACTATTGAACATAATCAAAACCACAAATTTTAATTTGAAATCAAGATATGGCACCAAAAGTAGTAAAATGAGAAGATCATATTAATCAATAATGTTTCAGATATGTGGCAAATCATGAAATCAAACTACAACTGATGAAAGCCATATACCATACGATCACCCCAAGGATTTATTCTGATGTAATGCTACAAGCAACAATGTCTTTCATGGAAAGAGTAAACTATGGTCTCTAAGACCTCCACAACGGACATCCCATCACATAAGATTTTCAAGATAGCACTTTATAACCATAGAATGAAGAGATAAAGCAGAATATGATCAAAACTAAAGGCAAAGGATATTAACTTTTAGGAAGCAGCAAAATGGAAGAACGAGCTAATCGTCGAGATGTGTCACCTCTGGAGAAGCATCGTCGTCCACTCGAGAAATTTGATTTGCAGTCCAATTTTCAAAGAAGAGAGAATGAGAGAATCTTGCTGAGATAAAATCCCAAAGAAATAGACAAATTTTTCCTGGAAACGAACACTATATGTTTTCTTTTTTAGACCTCTGAAAGAAGAGCCAGACCTCCTTAAACAGTGAAACCAAATTTTCTATCCAGCTTTTGACCCCCAGAATTTCTCTTTTGCTCCCAAAATTTCTGGAAAGAATGAATAGAAGAATCCAAAAAAAAAATCCCCCCCGACTAGTGACCCAAGAGGTCCTTTTATAGATCACTGAGTTGGGGGTAGATTAGGTATTTGGAAAAAATAGAGGAATTTTGAAATTCAAATTGGGATCCCTCTACATCTTTGATCTCAATCAGCAAATATACCTATCTTGGATTATCCTCAACAGATTTTCTAAGGGAAACCAATAGGAATTGGGGAAATGGATGATTCCCCAAGAACCAAAAAGAATCAACCACCTACGTACGAATTCGTACTGTTTCTCTCAAATTTGCAGCTTTAGCCATTGAGGGGAGACACCTAAGCCCATTTCAAGAAGATATTTAGGGCCTTTTGTATGAGGTCGCGTGAGATGCATGGAGAGGGGTTAGGTTGAGCTAAAATGAGGGTTGAAGATGGGTTGAGTTATTGAAGATGATGGAGTCGGGTCTCATTCAGATTTTTGGAGTTTGCATCATTGTCTTGTTGTAGGATGAGATTAGGTCATGTTTGAGAGAGGAGATAAGGGGATTGGGCTGGGTTATGAAGGATTTGGGGTGGGCTGAATTTAGTTTGTTGTTGATTGGGCTACTAAAATTGTTTGGAGAAATTGGGTCTTAAATTGGGGTTATTTAATAGACCCTATTAAATCTAATTGGGTTATTAAATAACCCTAATTAAATTTAATTATATTATAATAATCATAATTAAATTTAATTGGATTAAGAATAACTCAAATTAAATTTAATCGGATTAAAATAATTTCAATTAAGAAATGATAACTTTTGGGATTAAGATTGCATTACAATTTAAATGACTTATTTAAATTCTAACCAAATTGAATATCTATTGGTCAATTGCATTACAATTGGACCAATTGGATTTCAATTGAGGTCATATTTAATTCGTTTGCTAAATTGAATCGCAATCTGGCACGAATCAAGTAAAAAATTAACCTCAAGTTTATTAATTTGATAAAAATCCAACAAATATTCCTCCAAATAAAATATTTTGAGAGAAAATTATATTTGAAAATCAAGATTTATCCATTTGAATTAATTTTCCAGTTTAACCAATAAAAATCTAATTTTGATAAAAATGTCCATTTAAATAACAAAATTTGTACACTCTCATATATAAAAATGCAAAAAATGTATATTGTTAATTAAATGATAAAATTGAATTGAATAAGTAATTTAAACTAGCATTTATTTGAATAAAATAATTTTTGTGATTTTATTTTAAAATTGAAAAAAATTGAAATTAACTTGGATTGCGGAGGGCAAAAATTAGGTGTCAACATTGTGAACTTGAAATGGTCATGTGTTGATCCTTATTGTTGAAGGTTGGTGTTGTTGTTGTTGTTGTTGAGTTCTTGAGCTTGACCTTGTGTTATTGTTGTGAATTGGTGGCTTAAGAACTTCTTGTTGAAGTTTCTGTTGAAAGGTGGAACTTGACAAAGTGTTGATTGAAGTGTGAGACCAACTTGAACCTTAGACTCCAAGATTCAAAAGTTTATGTTCTTGGTGTTCTTCACCAATCTTCATCTTTTATTGAAAAAAAAAATGGATGTTAGATCTAAGAGAGTGAAGGAAGGAGGTGTAGTATTTTTTAGTCATCAAAGATTTTTACCACCACTTCCAACCACTCAAAGACTTTACAACCCTTTTTCAACCAACTTCCATGTTTTGAGGGCCTTATTTTAAGGGAAAATTCTACAAAAGTCCAAGTCTTGAAACTTGAGTTGAAAAAGAGTTCCAAGACTTATTCTTTCCCTCCTTAAACAACTCCACAAATCCAGATCAAAAATTGGTCAAGACTTGAACCTTGGACAACAAAACTTAACAAAACCGTGACAAATTGAGGGTTGCCACATTATCACATTTTTACTGTTCACTGATAATTTTTAAGCTCAAATTTTAGATTTCTTAGTTTCATTTTATTGTTTCTTTAGTTTCGTTTGTTGATTCCATTACTAACTTAAAAGCTAGTACTAGAACGTAAGTTAGTTTTGAAACTATTCTTCGTGTATACGTTCCTTTGTGTGTCTTATTCTTTTGACTCGTTGTAATACTTGTTCTACCTCTCAATGCCTTATGGAGTACAAGCAAGGTTACGACACTTGTGAGATCAAAGTAGAAAAAATCTGAGAGACAAAACAATAGAGAGGGAGTGTGAGGAGTACAACTAACTTGTTTGTTGTTTTGTAGGTAACTTTTGGCCATAATGGAAACCATTTTGGCCCTCCTTGAGGCTTTGTCCCGAGACTTTGCTAGGGCAAATGTGGGTCTTGAAAAGATTGACTCGAATGTGGTAACTATGAGTGAGAGGTTGGATCAAATGGAGAGTCGGAGGAACTCTCGTGCTTTTACTCTCGAAACTTTACTTCCAATGACCAATCCTCCAAGACCACCGACATAATGCCATAATCCAAGCTCTAAATAGCCCTCAAAACTGAGAACAAGATAGACCACTTCCCCCACAAGTTGAGGACTTGGAAGCTAATTTCCTCCCATCCAAACTCCACAACCAAAACCCCACTTAACCAAAGCAAGCCTCTCAACCGAAGCTCCACTACACCAAATCCAACATGTCCATATAGAGGAGAATGGTAGAAAGGAACATGAAGGATATGGGGTCTACTACAATGCTTATATGATGGTAAAAGACTTATTTCAGATGAGATTGAATACAATGCTCAAGATGGAGAAGAAGCCGAGGTTCAAAATGAAAATATTAGCCGAGACTTGTTCTCATTGTATCCTCGGGTTCCCTTTGTTTTTTTTGTGGACTATTTTGTGCACTTTCTTGATGTTTTGTGGACTGTTTTGGGTGGTTTATTTTGGAGGGCCAATTGCACGAGGTGAAGCCATGAATTTGTGGTTAAATTCCTCTTAAGATAGAGAGGATGATACGAGTACGATCACGATCATGGACACTTTTTGAGTATTTTGAAGACCACCTAAAGAGTGCACAAGTCTAAGTGTGAAGAAGGACCAAAACCATCCTAGCACACTCCATGGGCTATTTTTGGAGCCCTTTTCATTAAAGGGTCTTTTAGTCTTTTGTCTTTTATTTTGTAATGTAATATAAATTGAACATTGTAGGGTTTTAGTTGGTAGTTTTTATGAATGTTGAAGAAAGAACACTTCTCTTAGAAAGAGAGAGTCCATAATCGAAACTAGGGCATAGCATAAGGGTGGATTCTCTTTTGTGTTGCATTTTGCTTGATTCATTGGTGCTTGGGTGGTGGACGTCTCTCTTGTTTCAATTGTAAGATTTAGGTGTTTGTTGTGTAAATTTTTAAAGGTAAAAGAGTGGAATATGCTCTTGGGTTGTTAAGACTATATCAACGCTTGTCTAACTATCTATCTTGTTTCTTGTTTTAGTTTTGGCTTCTTGTGTTGTTAATGTAACCCATTTATTCTTGTTGCTATTGTAATATTGTGGAGCTTCATCTTGTGTTGCTAAAATTGTTGTTGGCTGGCTGTTTTGGTGTATTAACACCTTGTATCCCCTTCTTTCTTTTTCTAGATAGTGAATCCGAGAGAGGTCCCCATTTGGTCCATGATTTGTTGTGATATGTGGACTGTTTTGGGTGTGATTTTGTGTTTCCTTGTTTGTTCTGCATCAACAACTCAAGGGTTGGATAATATAGAAACTTATTTTACAAAGTTGAGAAACTTATGGGATGAGTTGCATACCGCATATGTAGGACCTACTTGTATATGCGGTGTTCTCCCCAAATTATTAGAGGAACAACAATTATTTCAATTCTTAAGCGGATTGAATGGATCCTACTCTACTTGCAAGACAAATATTCTCATGATGTCCCCTTTACCCTCCATCAATAGAGCTTATTCTATTTTACAACATGATGAGCACCAAAAAGAGTCCTCTTCTCATATTCTGGGATTCTCCACTGATTTTGCAGCTTTCTCAGCCTCAACTAGCTCAAATCCTTAATTTAGAAGTGGGTTTTCTGCTGGTTACACCCAAGAATTTCAATCTGACCCTAAAAGCAACAACCAAAAATTCTAATATGATTCTAAGTATTATCAGAAGGTTCAGTTTGACCCTACATATCAGAACTCTTATATAATTTTAGAAAGGGGAATAGTACTGATGCATCAACTCCTTATTGCAAGTACTACAAAACATATGGGCATGTTATTGATGATTGTTATAGATTACATGATTTCCCTACTGATTTTAAATTCACCAAGAATAAGAAAGTTACTGCATCATGTGTCCAACACATCAAACCTGTAGATAAGATCACTTCTCCTCATGTACCTCTTGGTTTTACTACTGATCAGTATCTTCTCAATCTCCAGCATACTCCAATATATTCTAAAGGAAACATTGGTGACAATGTTGCCTTCAGTACTTTTGCAGGTTTGTTTAATATTTCTATTGTGGGTCATGTTGATTCTTATTTTTATGCTCTTTCTCAATTAGGAAATTCTAGCCCTTGGATATTAGACTTAGGGGAAAGCAACCACATGACACCCCATAAACATCTATTACATAATTTACAGCCTTTGCCCACCCCTTACTTAATCACTCTTCCTAATAGGTACAAGGTCAAGGTTGTTACTACTCGATCATTCCAATTCTGGCATGATATACTTTTTCACAATGTTCACCTTGTCCCTTCATTTTACTTCAATTTAATTTCCATACACAAATTAATTACTCAACTTCAATGTTCTGTCATTCTTACTATTTCTATGTGTTTTCTATAGGGCCTTCTCTAAAGAGGCCACTGGAGATTGATAAAGCTGCCAATGGCTTGTATTTTCTTCATCAGGACTCTTCTACTTTATCCACTATATTGACTTCCTCTGTTTCAGCTGATGATTCTATTAAATACGATCCTTCTTTTCCTTTTCTTACTTGTTCTCCCCTGTAAACTCTTGTAATGCTTCTATGAGTACTTCTGATGTTTCTCCTTTCATTTCAAATGTTTCGTCATTTGACGATAATAAACTGGATGTATTGTGGCATCACATATTGGGCCATGTTCCTTTTCATAAAATTCATTTCATTATTTCCTTGCCAGATAAATTGTCTAGCAAACAACATTTCATTTTTTCTGTGTATCCAATTGCTAGGCAACAAAGAACATCTTTCCCTCATAACATTATACATTCCACTAATCCCTTTCAGTTGGTCCACATTGATAGTTGGAGACCATATAACACCCAAACATACAATCATTATAAATACTTCATTACTTTGGTTGATGACTTCACTAGAATCACCCGGACATACTTACTTTCATTTAAGAGTAATGCTTTGTCTGTTCTGAAAGCATTTGTATCCAAGGTTAAGACAAAATTTCTCAAATCTGTTCAAGTCTTCAGATCTGATAATGTCTTTGAACTAGGGGGAATTTTACCTTGTAAACAATTTTTTTCTGACCATGGAATTCTACACCAAACCACTATACCTCATACTCCTCAACAAAATGGAGTCGTTGAAAGAAAATACTAACACATGCTTGAGGTATCTAAATCTCTTTTATTTTAATCTAGTTTGCATAAAAAATACTGGGGTGAATGTATTTTAACAGCCACATATCTTATCAACAAACTTCCCTCCTCTGTATTACACAATATATCTCCTCTTTAAAAGTTGTTTGGTCATCCCCCATCTTATTAACATCCCCGTTCTTTGGCTGCTTTTGTTATGTATCTTCTACCCAACCAGGGAGGGATAAGTTTGCATCTAGATCTGTTCCATCCATATTCTTGGCTATCCATGTGGTAATAAGGCATACAAACTTCTTAACCTTTCTTCTCATTCAATTTTTTACTCCAGGGATGTCATTTTTTATGAATATGTCTTTCCTTACCTTTTTTCTCCTCCTTCTCCCCCTCCTCTTCTTTTCCTCCTGTTATCCCTTTTGTTGATATTCCTTCCCTTGCTTCCACTCCTATTTCTCCAATTCTAATTGTTTAAACTTCTTCTCCTAATCCACTTATTCCTATCCCACCTAATCTACCTATTCCTCTTACACTTAGTAGAAGATCTTCTAGGAGTATACACAAACCCACTCATCTTGCAGATTATATCTGTAATTCTGTTCAACATTCTTAAGAGCATATTTATGAGCCTCAGTTTTACCACCAGGCTATTTCATATCCTGCCTGGCAGGAAACTATGTTATAAGAGTTCCAAGATCTTGCTTCTAATGGCACTTGGGACATTGTGCCCCTACCTCCTAATAAGAAGGTCGTTCCTTGTAAATGGGTCCACAAAGTTAAATGAAAATTAGATGGATCTATAGAGTGATTCAAAGTTGGTCTTATTATTAGAGGGGATACTCAAAGAGAAGGCATTGACTACACTGAAACCTTTTTCCATATTGTCAAACTCACCACCATTAAATGCCTTCTCACAGTTGCTATAAAAAAGGGTTGGACTGTTTTTCAACTTGATGTAAATAATGATTTCTTACATAGATCTCTAGATGAGGAAGTATACATGAACTTCCCCTTGGTTTCACTGTTTTCCCCTCTTCCCACTCTTCTGCTGCTCCATTGGTATGTAAACTTAAAAAGTCATTATATGGTTTTAAGTAGGCCTCTAGAAAGTGGTTTTCAAGGCTGTCCGGGGTTTTTACTCCAAGTAAAAATGACTATTCATTGTTCACTAAAGGTTTTTCTGATTCTTTTACTGTGATTTCTGTCTATGTTGACGATATTCTTTTGACTGGGGCTGATCTTAATGAAATGAATGCTCTAAAAGGGTTTCTGGATGCCTAACTTCACATTAAAGACTTGGGCCTTAATAATTATTTCTTAGGTTTGGAAATTGTTTTCACCCCTGCAGGTTATACTATTATCCAACACAAGTATACTACGGATTTACTTCAAGGGTTTCATAGTGACAACTTTACATCTGTCACTACTCCTCTTGACTCTTCTCTGAAACTATTGGTTAATATGGGTGCTCCTCCTACCGATGCCACACTTTATAGGCATCTAATTGGTAAACTCAATTTTCTACAACATACTCAACCGATATTGCTTTCTCGGTTTAGTATTTGAGCCAGTTTTTGGGTGCACCCCAGGTTCCCCACATGTTGGCTGGTTTGCATGTTTTACGCTACCTTCTTAATGATCCTGGTCAGGGCATTCTCATCCCTGGGTCTTCTGATTTCGCTCTTATTGCCTATTCTGACTCGGATTGGGCTGCTTGTGCTAATTCTCGATGATCAGTCACTTTCATTCCTGGCCGATCAATGATCTCCACTTTATCTGCTCATCAGTTATAGGATCTTGAACAGGTGAACCAACCGGAACAACCTTCCAATTGTTCGATTTAGGTACTTATCGACCAATCAGCTAAACGATCCCCATCATCAGGTTCTTTCTCTTTAGCATATTTTGCCAAGAATTCACTCAGTTTAACTTGCTCATTTTTGTTATAAAAATATCATGGAATGGGAATACAGTCCCTGATTTTTTTACTAAGTGAAAAAGAAACACAATCACAGCTGCACTAGAAGTTACGAGATTGACTGCTGGAATGTTCTGTTCGATCACTAAACGTTCAGTCTAGCTATTGCTGCATTATGTCATAAATCACCAAATCAGGTTTCAAATTTTGCAAGATATTCGAGAAGTTTGGTTTGGACATTTTCAGGGACTTTTGAAGGGTGTGATTGAGATGGAGTGGGAGACCATTTGTCGTATGGTAATGAGGAGGAAGTTCAGATAATTCTGGTAAATAAAGTTCGACAAGCTGAATCAATTCAGAGTATTTTTCAGTTGATATTCTTGTTGATAGATTTGAGATTGATGGGCATATAACAAAGG
>NC_061122.1:19042803-19056092 GCF_002878395.1 Capsicum annuum | reverse complement strand
GAGGATCCAAATTTGCTAAGATTTTATAGGTTTTTTGACATTAATATTTTCTTAGAGATTCTGAGGCTTGATTAAGCTGATCCCTAGCTTTGAATTGGCTGATCAGAGGCTCTTTAGGTGTATTCAAATTGCATTGTTATGCTAATATTTACATTTTATTGCCAAAATGGTGTATTGTATTGTATA
Source organism: Capsicum annuum (assembly GCF_002878395.1). Taxonomy (NCBI): domain Eukaryota; kingdom Viridiplantae; phylum Streptophyta; class Magnoliopsida; order Solanales; family Solanaceae; genus Capsicum; species Capsicum annuum. Next base: position 19,055,906 of record NC_061122.1, on the reverse strand, counting down.
AATATGTATCAAATTTCTATTTTATTGTATCAAATTAGTAAAACAAAGCAAATTGTAACGCCCCGAATCTGGTACTCAAAATGCTAAACGGTGCTCATGACCCCGAAGGACCGCAAGCTAACCCATGACTGATATCTGTAACTGAGCACTGGATAATATGATGTAAAAATATGGAATTAAAGGATGAAAATCTATAAGGTTCAAATATATGATAAAACATAACATCTGGAAATACGGTACATCAATACCAAAACAACTGAAATAACTGTGAACATGCTATAGTCTAAAACCCTCTAGACTGTCTGAATAAGGAGTTGATGGGACATATCCCCAACTAACTCCAACTATTGAAATAACTAAGTACTAAAGATATGAAATAATCAAATCATAACATCCTCGAATAATGAGGACTCACTGCTGACTATGACTGCTGAAATTGGAATGCTACTGATGTCTGGAGCTCGTGCTTCTAGGGACCTTTCCATTTTTAGAATTCAATTCACTAACACACACGGTGGAACCCACACACTCTATTTTTCCATATATTCACTGATCCCTTCATCTCCAGATATACATACATACACCTGATACGCGCACCTGACCACACTCTTAAAGAGAACACATACTACACACTCTTGATACTTACAAATATATTTTGATTGCAAGATTCAATTTTTGTATTGTAATTCTCTTGTATTGATTTCGGTTGATTAATTTAGTTTTATTTTTGGGATTTTACTTATGGTATAAAAATACCATAGTGCAAATGCTTCATAATGATTGAGTGTACTAGTATGCAAGTGAGTAGGCTGAATGTAAAGGGTTTATATGTATGAACAATGCTAACTAACTGTATAAAATAATCGTGAGAATACATACATGAGTGTCTAACTGTGATTGGATTTGTGAGTAATACAAACTACTGATAACATGAGTTATTGATAACTGATATAACTGATGTAACTGATACTGGGTGACTGTGTTTGACAGTCTAGGTTTTGATGGAACTAGCTAAGTTTCGTACTGAGTTGAGTGGCTGTATCTAACAGTCCTGGATTCTGAAGAACTATCTGAGTTCTATTACTGAAACTGGGTGACTGTATCTGAAAGTTCTGATTCTGTAACTGAAACTGTAGGAGAATTCATCTAACCGACATGCCCCTTTTTCTAAATAGATTTGGGGTCCAACCTGTAACCCCAGTTGGAAGGGTATCAATACCGCGCCACTAGTAAGAAAGAGTTGTGAGAAATCTCTCGTCTAATAGGTATTCTAAGGAGAATGGTGGGACCCTCAAATAACAGGTTAAGCCACCTCATCTACCCTCAACTAGCAGGTTTAATGTCTTAACCTATGCTGGCTATATAGTTCTGGAGCACAAGGATTACTTCTAAGAATCACACCCTCTACTAATAGGTAAGTTACCATCCTTGGGCTCACTCGGTACTGAAGCCTACTTCCATCTGAATAGACACTGAACATGATTAACTGAACTGAACTGGAATGAGTTCATTGAGTTTTATTAACTGATGGAATATTATTGAGATCTGATAACTGACTAAGATTACTGAGATTACTGAGTTTTCCTGAGTAATGTAACTGACTGAATTCTACTGACTTTTGAAATCGACTTAGAATACTACTAATCATGGCGTGACTGATATTTATCATAAAACTGAGAAAAGACATACTGAAGGCTCTTATGATTTGTAAACACATCTATATGAACACCGTACAAGTAATGCCTCAAAATCTTTAAGGCAAAAACTACGGCTGCTAACTCAAGATCATGGGTAGGATAATTCTTCTCATGAGGTTTAAGCTATCTGGAGGCGTAGGCTATGACCTTACCATGTTGCATGAGAACACAACCCAAACATACTTCGAATGTATCACAATACACTATAAACCTATCTGTACCATCTGGAAGAGCCAAAACTGGAGCTGATCAGGTGAGTTGAGTCTTCAACTCCTGAAAACTCTTCTCGCAAGGATCTGACCACTGAAACTTGACTTTATTTTGAGTCAATCTGGACATAAGGGATGCAATAGAAGAAGATACCTTAACAAACCATTTTTAATAGCCAGCCAAACCCAAGAATCTCCTGATATCTAATGGAGATACAGGACGAGGCTAGGTTTTTACTACTTCGGTCATTTAAGAATCAACTCTAATGTCATCATCGAAAATGATATGACCAAGAAATGCTACTGACCCTTGAAAAAATTTGCACTTACTGAATTTGGTGAACAACTAATGATTTCTGAGAGTCTGCAATGTTATTCTGAGATGGTCTGCATGATCACGCTTACTGTAGGAGTAAATAAGGATGTCATCGATAAAAACTATGACGAACATGTCTAAGTACTGCTTGAATACATGATTCATCAAGTCTATGAAAGCTTCTGGGGTATTTGTAAGACCAAAGGATATAACTAAGAATTCAAAGTGACCATACCGAGTATGGAAGGCTATTTTTAAAATGTTATATTCTCTGACTCTGAGCTGATGATAGCCTTATCTGAGATCTATCTTAGAGAAATAGCTGGCACCCTGAAGTTGGTCAAATAAGTCATCGATTCTGGGAAGTGGATACTTGTTCTTGACCGTGACTTTATTGAGTTGATGGTAATCAATGCACATTCTGAGAGAATCATCTTTCTTTCATACGAATAAGACTAGTGCACCCCACGGGGACACACTGGGTCTGATGAATCCCTTATCTAGGAGATCCTTCAACTATTTTTTCAATTATCTGAGTTTTTCTAGTGCCATTCTATATGGTAAAATAGATATAGACTGAGTATCTGGAAGAAGATCAATACCGAAGTCTATTTCCCTTTCAGGAGGAATTTCTGGAAGATCTTTGAGAAAGACATCTGAATATTCATTCACTACTGGGGCTGATTCAAAACTGGGAGTTTTGAAACTAGAGTCTTTAACTCGAACAAGACGATAGACACATCCCTTAGATATCATTTTCCGTGCCTGAAGGTAGGAAATAAGCTGACCTCTAAAAAATAAAGTACTACCTCTCCATTCTATGACAGGTTCATTCAGAAACTAAAACTAGACAAATTTGTTTCTACAGTCGACTGTGGCATAGCAGGAATGAAGCCAATCTATGCCGAGAATAACATCAAAATTAGTCATTTCTAATTCAACTAAGTCTGCTGAAGTGATTTTCTGAGATATCATAACCGGACAGTTCCTGTATACCCATTGAGCTATGATGGTTTTACCCACTGGGGTGGAGACTGAGAAAGGCTCTGCTAGAATTTTGATATTGACTTCGAACTCAACTACTATATAAGGAGTAACAAAAGACAAAGAAGCTCCTAAATCTAGCAAAGCATAAATAGGAAAATAAAAGATCTGTAATGTACCAGTAACCATATCACAAAAATTTTCCTGATCCTATTGGGACTGAAGAGCATAGAGTCTGTTTGGGCGTTACCTACTAGTAGCACTGGAAGTGGCACCCTGCGGATTCAGGCAATCTGACTGAGCTGAGGAACGATTATGTTGACCCTGAGGAACTGGCTGAGGGCAATATCTAACTCTATGGCCTAGCTTTCCATATCTGAATCAAACATCACAGCCAGCTCTGCAAGTACCCTAATGGTGCTTGCCATATGTCTGACAAAGAGGATAGGTTCGGGCACTGCTAATACTACCCTGAAACTTAGATCCTAGCACCCTATCTCTGTTGCCATCTCTGAATTTTGACACTGGAGCACTGGCTGAGGAAGGATCTGGAATGGATGACTTTGGATGGAACTGAGAATGACTTTCACCCTCTGACTTAGGCTGAGCAAAGTTGAAACTACCTGTCCTTTCTCTCTTATTCTACTTTTCTCTTATCTTAATCTTCTATTCTTCTATCTGTTAAAAATAGATCATAAGCCTAGCTATGTCCATCTCAATAATCAACATTACAGATTGGCACTCATTGGCCACACTATCATTCACCCCAGAAACAAACTTACTCATCTTAGCCCTGCTGTCTGCCACTACATGAGGAGAGTATCTAGCTAGTTGAGTAAACTTAAGAGAATACTCTTTCACTGTCATATTTCCCTACCTGAGGTTGATAAATTCTAGCACCTTAGCTTCCCTCAGCTCTAGGGGAAATAATCTATCAATGAAAACAGTGGCAAACTCCTCCCACTCTATAGGCCCTGCATCACCAACCCTCTCTACTTTCTGCTATTTTAACCATGTGTAAGACACATCCTACAACTGATATGCATCTAGCTTACCACTCTCAACAGCTAACACCCCATGATATGTTTAACCTTCTAAACCTGATCAAGGAATTCCGGAGGGTCCTAATCTGACTTAGACTCGAAAAAGGATGGTGAATTCATTCGGGTGAAGTTCTAAATCCTTAATATTATAGTTTTGGCCACTAGGTTAGCTGGAATGACAGTTGATCCTTCATTCTGTGCAACAACTGAGTTAGCAAAAGTAGTGAATGCAACTCTGAACTCTGCATGAGAAATATGTTCATCCAAGGAATCTGCTTGGATGGGTTGAGGGGATGAATGATTCCCGTTTCTTCTATTGAGAGAAATGTTCTGTAGAAGAAAAGAAGAAAGGAATTAGATTGAGAGTTAAACTTGAGCTCATGCTCACTGGCATGACATAAATACTGAAAGAAGGGAAACTATTCCTAAAATATCTTATAGCCTCCTGTACATAAATGTGGAGCGTAACACAGCCATGCACAAGACTCTACTAGATGCGGCTTTCAGAATTCCTAGGACACTATTGAAACTTAGTCTCTGATACCAAGTTTGTAACACCCCTAATCTAGTACTCGAAATGCTATACAATGCTTATGACCCCGAAGGACCACAAGCTAACCCATAACTGATATCTGTAACTGAGCACTATATAATATGATGTAAAAATGCAGAATTAAAGGCTAAAAGGCTATAAGGTTCAAATATATGATAAAACATAGAATCTAAAAATGCAGTACATCATTACCAAAACAACTGAAATAACTATGAACATGCAATAGTCTGAAAGCCTCTAGACTGTTTGAATAAGGAGTTGATGGAACATGTCCCCAACTAACTCCAACTACTGAAATAACTAAGTACTAAAGATATGAAATAATCAAATAATAAGATCCTCGAATGATGAGGACTCACTGCTGACTCTGATTACTGAAATTGGAATGCTACTGATGCTCTGGAGCTCGTGCTTTTGGACCTATAGTATAAAAACACCATAGCGTAAATGCATTAGTACGATTGAATATACTGGTATGTAAGTGAGGTAGGCTGAATGCAAAGGGTTCATATGCATGAATAATGCTAACTGACTGTATAACATGATCATGAGAATACATACATAAGTTTGTAACTATGACTTGATTCGTGAGTAATACTGACTACTGAGTCTGACTACTGATAACATGAGTTACTGATAATTGATATAACTGATGTAAATGATACTGGGTGACTTTTTCTGTTAGTCTAGGTTCTGATGGAACTAGCTGAGTTCTGTACTGAGCTGAGTGACTGTATCTGACAGTCCTGGGTTCTATAGAACTATCTGAGTTCTATTACTGAGACCGCGTGACTGTATCTGACAGTCTTGATTCTTTAACTAAAACTATGTCCTTTTTTCTAAATAGATTTGGGGTCTAACCTGTAAAAGGGTGTGAATACCGCACCACTGGTAAGGACAAGCTGTGAGAAATCCCTCGTCTAACAGGTACTCTAAGGAGAATGATGGGACCCTAAAATAACAGGTTAAGCCACCTCATCTACCATCAACAAGCAGGATTGATGTCTCAACCTACACTAGCTATGTAGTTCTGGAGCACAAGGATTGCTTCTAAGAATCACAACCTCTACTAACAGGTGAGTTCCCATCCTTGGGCTCACTCAGTGTTGAATTCTACTCCCATCTGAATAGACATTGAACATGATTAACTGAACTGAACTGGATTGAGTTTATTGAGTTCCGTTAACTGATGGAATACTATTGAGATATGATAACTAACTAAGACTACTGAGTTCTCCTGAGTCATGTAACTAAATGAATTCTACTGAGTTCTAAAACTGACTGAGAATACTACTAATCATGGCGTGACTGAGATTTATCATGAAACTGATGCTGGCTACAGGTACATAACTAAGTTATTGGGTACACGTACCCCCAGGACTCGATAGCATAAAACTGATAAGACATGAAACTTCTTGAACACATAACCATGGTCAATATTTCATAGTACTATCATTGGAGATTTTCATGAAGTATTTACATACCCCAAGCTCACACATGAATAAGAATGCATATAAACATGTCATAATTCCCTAAGCCTAATCTCATAAGCATTACATCAATCTATTACAAGGCATAACAATAGTATAGGAGTCATTTTGAACATAATGGTAACATGAATTCATCATTTAGGTTCTATTGAGTCACAATGCACAAGTATTATTTTCTTAGGCATTTTATCAAACACCTAGTAGCTTAGTCATGATATCAAATTAATACCACATGATTCCCTAATTCAGCTAAATTTCATAAATTTAACCTACATACTAGCGTAGTTTCATAAACAACACATAAAGATTCCAACTTGAGAATCCTACAACAATAACTACATGAACATAATCAATCCACAATATAAATATCACAATTCATAGTTTAAAGTTGGATTCTTGGGCTTCATGGATGAAAGGAATCCATGAATGAACACTTGACATGCCTTGGATGGAAAATTCTTGAAAACTAACGGTAGAATCTCTTGAATTTAAAGCTCCTATGAAAATCCTAGACTTGTTGTTAAGAGTATTTGAGAGTAACAACAATATTTTAGTGAAATAAGTGCTGAATCTCGTGTTATAGGCTTATATAGGGGTGAAAAATTGACCCTTTTTCCCTTAAAAATATGGACATTTAATGACTAAAAACTGGGCATCAACGCGATTGGCGACTCGGCGCGTCGATGCATCGACGTGATACCCGACGCGTCGCGCCATGATCGCGCCAAGCCTCAATAGTTTTACTGACAGTCCCTGCAACAATGTTAACCAACGCGATGTGCGATGTGATTTGCCAAGATCACATTGGTCCACTGTCTTGGGACACCAAACGTGGTCTAAATGAGGTTCAAAAAATTTAAAACTTGTCCGGGAACACCTATTGACCTCTCTGATCATGAATTAACAAAAATACGGATCATTAAAGGACATTAAAGTGGCGAAATGAGATTGCCAATTTTTGAAGGACAAAAATAAACTAAAGGTCAAAAATAAACTAAGTATGGGAACTTAGCTAGAATTTTTTAAGTATGGACCCCCCCCCCCCTTGACAAGCTTAAAAGACTGATTTAAGCTTATAAATTTTATGGGGTCTTACACAAATAGTACATAATTTTAATATATTGGGTTTTTGCCCTGATTTTCTTACCAAAATTGAGTTTTAATTTTATATTGAAGAAAAATAAAAAGTAGTACTGTAATTACTTTTTATTTAAAGAAAAATATAAAACTTTTCGATATTTGGCAAACCTCTTTTTTGGATGAAAGATTTCGAAACTCTATAAATAAATTACCCCTTCTCATACCATAACACATTAGCATCCATAATGTAGTCGTTTAAGAGTTTTATTTAGGGGGAGATTTTCTCTCAAATAATTTTATGTTTTTTATTTAGGTTTTTAATATGTTGGCCAATTGGCCGAATCATATCAATAATATCATGTTTTAGTATGTTTTTCTTGTCATCTTAGTTGTCGTCTCAATAGTTTGCAAATATTAGCTTCCGCATGAGCCCTTTCAATTTTGACCCCAATAAGTGGTATCAGTGCTTACGGTTCAAATATCCAATGGTTTGGTGAAATGAGATTAAAGATAGGTTCAAAGAGGTTTCAAATCAATTTGCAACAAATTTGATGATAATAAAGATATTTTGTCAAAATAAAACTATATATGGAGACAATTGTCAATCATATTTTCAACAATCCTGTTGTTACATATTTGAAAATAAAGCTTACTTTTAACCTACAAAGGGCTCATATATTTTTAACCCGAAAGGGCTTATATATTTTTAACTCAAAAAGTTTCATTTTTTAAGCATGTCAAGTAGCAGTGATGAAGACTGTGAAGACCAAAGATCAAAGATGTGAAGATGACGAATCAAGAGAAGAAGTCAAGCCAAAAAGGGGAGATTTGTTAAGGATTTTGCCCTGATTTTCTTACCAAAATTGTGTTTTAGATTTATATTGAAGGAAAATAAAAGTAGTACCATAATTACTTTTATTTTTTCTTAAAGGAAAATATAAAACTTTTTCATATTTGGCAAGCCTCTTTCTTGGAGGAAAGATTTTGAAACTGTATAAATAGATTACCCCTTCTCATACCATAACACAATATCATCCACAATGTTTTATTTAGGGAGAAATTTTCTCTCAAATAATTTTTATTTTTTTATTTAGGTTTTTAATATGTCGACCAATTGGCCGAATCATATCAATAATATTATGTTTTAGAATGCTTTTCTTACATCTTATTTATCGTCTCAATAGTTTGCTACTATTAGCTTCCGCATGACGGCTCTCGATTTCGAACCCAATAGAAATGTACAGAGGATCCAAATTTTCTAGAGAGTTTATAGGTGTTTTGACATCAATATGTTCTTAGAGATTCTGAGGCTTGATTAAGTTGATCGCTAGCTTTGGATTGGCTGATTAGGGGCTCTTTATGTGTATTTAAATTGCATTGTTATGCTAATATTTATATTTTATTGTCAAAAACAGTGTATTGTATTGTACCAATATGTATCAAATATGTATTTTATTGTATCATATTAGTAAAATAAAACAAAACAAATAGTACGTAATTTTAATATATTGGTGAACACAATAATTTTGCACGTTACTTTATTAATGGAGTAGCTGAGAATTTTAATGTGTATGGACAAGATTGGCATCTCCAATGCCGATGTAGGGAGACAAGACAGCATTGACTTCCTTAAGATTCAAAAAAATTGACCATAATATGAGAATTGTTATAAATGTATTTACGTTATAGTGAATGTCTATCAAGATCTATCAAGATCTACTTTGATATCTGTTAGGATTTGAAGCATCCGTCTTTTATTTAGACTAGGAGTAAATTTCCTCTATAAATAGAAAAGTTTTGTTCATTGTATTTATAATCATATAATGTCTCATCCCTCAAGAGAAGTAATAAGAATCACTCTCTCTATTCTCTCTGCCCTTCTTCTTTATTCTTTCTTATATATAACACGTTATCAACACGAGCTTTAGCCTACTGACTAGATGGAGAAAATCTTTTGCAACTACTAATATAATTATTAATGGATTTGAGGAAAACTAAATGGTTTGGAACCATTTATAGTTTAAATTTATTTCTCAAGAATAATATTATCAAAAAGGATGATAATATGTTGGGTTCAAGTCCCATCGATCCATGCCTAAGACGCCTTTATATGTATAGGATGTTGAGTTTGAATCTCAACTCACCATATTTATGATATTATGATGGCTAAGGCAAAATAATGGGTATTTGATGAAAATTTATGAAATTCGACCCATTGAATATGCTCCATTCCATGAAGTGAATGTGATAGCAATATATGATAAGTCTGAAATATGACAACTTACTTCATTCTTGAGGTGTATGTGGTAGCAGTGCATAATATGTCTGAAAGAAGACAAGTGATTGAATGCTCGAATATATGTGTGGAGGGACAATATGATAATGATCATCAAAAGTGATGATATTTTCACACACTTATACGATTATAAGATATGCTAGAGAAAAATTCTCTATATTATAAGTATACCTCGATTTGCTTTTGAAGTAGCAAAATCTTGAAAGAGGTTATAAGCTATCATAATTTGATAGACTTAAGGCACGATTATATTTCATTCCTGGGGAATGAAAAACTTATTAATGCAAAGTGCAAGTGATTGTGATTGTACCACAACTCACCTCCGGAAGAGGTTGAATAATTTTGAAATCTACTTTTGAAGTAGTAAATCTGAAATTTATTCATGTAATAGTAAATCTGAAATTTACTAAAGAAAAAGTACATGTCATGGTAAAATTAGAGTTTATTAGAATAAAAGTTCATAAATTGATATGAACGATTGTGACATCTCTAAGATGTGCATGTATTGAAGAACTAGAAGTTTTTTCAAGAATTATTTATGTCGTTTGTTCTCATGACAAGTTGGTTAGACCAACTAATATTGGGCTTGGATCCCTTCAAATCTGAAAATTATAAATGTTGAATAAGGGTCCGTTCACCTATCATGTGATATGTTGAAAAGATGCATCAATAAGATGATCACATGTACATTCATGGTCAACCTACGTTTGACATTCATAAAGTTACTTGTTCAATATAAATTGAGCATAATTTTCAGATTGTGTAATCAAGATAATTTATCTTGATGATGATGGTTTAGCATTGAATGTCTTCGATAAATATCTAAATCATTGTTAATGAGAACAATACTTAATGTATTGGTCTGAAATATGATATATTTCAATAGCATTTGTATGCATTAGACCAATAAATTATGATTATTTCTTCCCTCTCAATTGGTTCAAGGTCGGGAACCAATTATTCCATCTAATAATTTTGATGTGCGGTATACGATTAATGAATATACCATAATGCACAACGATGGATTTCTCAAAGAAGTAGAGGATGTATGTTAGTTTTCCTAACATAAGGGGGAGATTATAAGCGCTATGAAATATGTTAGGAATTATCACCATATCCTCATCCAAAAAATAATTCAAGTCAAATGCTGAAAGCATCTCATATTAAGTGCAAGTGCTCTTATTTTGTGTTTCTAAAGGACAAAGTCTATGCATGCGTAAAGTGTGGTAGACTGATCAGTTCTAAATGAAATAGTCCTTGAAAAATAAGAAGCAAATAATCATAATAAGAAGGCAATGAGCTCTTGAAGAGCCTACGACATACCACTTCATGAAACCTTATGAGAGGTTGATGTACCTAAAAATAATGAAGTGATGAGATCTCAAAATGTTATGTCGCATTGTGAACCGATAAAAAATGATATATCATCAATATCTTTGACACAATATTGGTGCAATATTGTAAAAGATCACGAGGATCTGAATTCTACGTTTATTTAAGCATGCTAACGTAGAAACATTTATCAAGTGACATGAAAGGATGCATTTTGGTAGGCATAAAACTTATTTGATTTGCAGTCCAGACATTTGAAGATGTCCCTCATGAAATGTTGAATATTGTCACTTGACAAAACTTATGAGAAAACTTTTAAGGATTCAAACTGCTTGAAGCATATAAAAGTTTTTGGAAAACTTATTTATAATCTTATATTGTACAAGCTTATTGCTTGAACATCATTAGAACTCTTGGAGAGCTTTCAAAGCAATAGATTATTTACTGAAATTCAAAATATATCGAATTGGATTGGTTATGAAGTACCATATATTAGTGCAATTGATGCACTCATGTACCTTGCAAATGCTACAAGGCCTATAGCCTTTTCAGTTAATTTGTTAGCAAGGTATATTTCTGCTCCTACTATGAGACATCAAAATGGGATAAAACACATGAGCTTGTTTTATTCTAAAGATTAGAATCCCGATCTTATTGATCATGCTGATGTTGGGTACTTATCTGACCCGCATAAATATCGGTCTCAAATAGGCTATGTGTTCATATATGGTGGTACTGCCATATCTTAGAGATATACAAAGCAGTCTATCGTAGCCACTTCATCGAATCATGCTGAGATAATAGCTATTCATGAAGCAAGCCGAGAATGTGTATGGTTGAGGTCCATGATACATCTCATTCGAGAAAATGCGACGTGAAATATGACAATCTACCCACAATTTTATATAGAGATAATTCAATATACATAACAAATCTTAAGGAAGGATTCATAAATGGAGATAGAACGAAGCAAATTTTGCCAAAACTTTTCTACATACATGAGCTACAAAAGAATGATGATATTAATGTGCAACAGATTCGTTCAACTGACAATGTGACTGATTTGTTCACCAAATCTTCTCCAATTGCAACTTTCAAGAAGATGCTGTATAATATCGAGATGCAAAGATCAAGGATGTTTTCATTAGGGGGAGTTAATAAGCGTTGTACTCTTTTTCCCTTACAAGGTTTTGTCCCATTGGGTTTCCCTTGTAAGGTTTTTAATGAGGTAGCCGAAATGCGTATTATTAGAGATGTGTACTCTTTTTCCTTCACTAGATTTTTTTTCCTACTGGATTTTTTCTAGTAAGGTTTTAACGAGGCACATTATCTACCAATTAGATATTCAAAGGGGAGTGTTATAAATGTATTTACATTATAGTGAATGTCTATCAAGATCTATCAAGATCTACTTTGATATCTATTAGGATTTGAAGCATCCATCTTTTACTCAGACTAGGAGTAAATTTCCCTTATTTGTTCATTGTATTTACAATCATATAATCTCTCATCCTTAAGAGACGAAATAAGAATTACTCTCTCTTCTCTCTCTACTTTTGTTCTTTATTCTTTCTTGATTTATAACAAGAATATAATTTTTAACAAAATTTACTATAACAGGGGAATATTATTTTAACAAAATTGACTATAACATGAGAATATTCTTTTAGGGGCTGTCGGGTGGCAATTGTTTGGCCCGACAGGCTATTTCTGTCCATTCTCCTTTTTAGTCATGAATCATGAGTTCAATGAAAATAACAAGATTATTTCATGTTATAATTGACTAACAATGTAACAAACAGAATGGTTTTCATCACACGTCTGTTTTCTAAATGAGGCAGCCAATGCCACCAAAGAGCATATCTTTTATTTATCTTCCTTCTTTCACTCTATATATAGAGATACCCAAATTAAGTATACCGATAATGTATTACTAGATTTTGTCACGGCTGCAAAAGTAACAGTATGTGGAAGTACTTTGAGGGTACTAATGTTCCCATTTTTGGCTTATGGACACACCTCTCCATTTCTTGACTTAGCCAATAAGAAGCTCGCGGACAGAGGATTCTTGATTTACCTTTGTTATATGCCCATCAATCTCAA
>NC_061122.1:19031536-19039803 GCF_002878395.1 Capsicum annuum | reverse complement strand
AATATAGGTACTTTTCAACCTTTTAAAATTATTTCAAACATAATTTAGCTCAAACTCTTCACACATTTTTGAAATTTTTCAATCCACTTCACTTCTCTTCATGTTAAAGCTTTCAACAATGGTAGCTCACTCAATATGACTCCAATGAAGATCAAATTTAAAACCTTGACTCCTATAGTGTTAGAGAACATAAATATATTACTAGAAACACAAGAAAAACACAAAATAAAAACTCAAAATTTGACCTAGGACTAAAAATGTGAATAGTGATTTTTTTGGGATTTTCAATTTTGATACTTTTTCTTTATGGATATTCAAGATAAAAACCCAAGATTGACTTCATAGGAATGAAATAAAGCTTGGATCAAATACTAAATGATTGAATATAAATGCAAAAAAACAAAGATAGAGGGATAGTATATCAAAAATTGAAAGATAGACACAAATATGATAATAAAAGGGCAATTAAAGGGTGTATCAAACCTAAAAACCTCCCTTAAAGATTACCAAATAGCCGCTAACTCTTACGTGACCGAAAAGGGGATTGAATATCCTTTACAAATGATGTTACTAATCAAAGGTCAACATTCACTTTTCCAAGATCTTTAAATACTCCCAATGGAAGTTCATGAATTCATCATTATCAATCAACAAAAATTAACTAAAATAATGCTAACTACCAAGTATTTATAGTTTGGCTAAATATTACATATTAGGGCCCAAAAGAGACCCACATGTAAGAAAAGTCCCACTAGGGATATTTTCACCCGCTCTTGAAATGCTAGCGTGATCAAAATAGGATCCAAAGTGCCTTGGGTGCATGACCCTTCAAAAGGGATTTTGAGCCCCATTTTGCACTCCTTTAACCTCATCAAAGTCCTTTAACCCTCCTTAATGGTAATTTTCATCTATGTGGTATATTTTAATAGCACTAAGGAGTCATCGATAACCTCGAGCATTATATGTATGTCATCCAAAGGTTTAGAGTCAATTTGGCTTGTATCAGCACCTATTTGGGTTAAGTTAACGAGTCTAGAATTTAAATATTAGAGTGAAAAAAGTTTGAGTAAGATGGTAGCTTGATGGAAGCCTCTAATGGTGGATAAAAATATTGAGAAAAAAGTTGGTCTAAGCTTTGCAAAATTGTTAGTGGAAGTCCAGCTAGGGAAGCCTCTACCTGAGGAAGTGCAGTTCGGGAATGAGAAAGGGAAGTTGTGGAACAACAAGCAACATATGATTGGAAGCATATTCTGTATGTTATATGCTACAAATATGGACATAATGGTGTGATAAGTCATCAATTTGACAACTTGCTAGTACCTTTGAAGCTTAAATTATCATGTTTTTCCATTGATTTGATGGTACTCTCTTACATAATGCCTATTTACGTAGGTAAAAGTAAAAGAGGAATATTGGTCAAGTCATTCAAGTCATCAAGAGGCCAACTGTGAAGGAAATAAGTCATCCGCTTCGCATCCTCTTCACATCTGCTTTGGAGCTGCTAGCCATCTAGTCTCTGCCTACTCTTCATCCGCTTTGGATCCGCTCAAGCAGATCAAGAATAAGGTGGAAGTTTTGTAATTTTCATCAAATGTAGAGTGGAGTTTAAAAGGAGGGTTTTAGCTCCTTTTTCAAGACCTAGTTTTCATCTCTTTTGAAGATAGCCTCTCTTTTAGTTTTTTAGCTTCTCTCTTCTCTTTTGGCACCTATCTTTTCATCTTTTGAGAATTTGGTACTAAGCTTGAATAAAAATACATGGTAGTGATTTTCATTTGAAGAATAATTGAAACCCCAAGAGTGGAATTACATTTTCTCTATCTCTCATGGATGAAGTTAATGATAACTTTGGTATATTCTTATCCCTTTTATCTATGAGTAGCTAATTTTCAATCTTAGGGTTATGCTTGCTTAGGTAGTGGTAGTGCATGGGTTTTAGCTAATTATTTTTCTAATTAGTTAGTTGTGATGGGTGTTGCATTTATTTCATAAATTAATTGAGGGTTGAGGGTTGCAAACTCCAACCACCCTAGAACCCATGTCATTCTTGAAAGAGAGGACATATGTGAGAAATAAATGCAATCAATAACTTGATTCATTTTATTTAATGATATCTCTTAGACATAAGGATGTCAATTGAGGCATTAGATGTGGGAAATTATCACACTTGTGAGGTGTTCGAAAGAACCCATTTTTGAAATTTGGTGTTGTAATTGAAAGATTGACACCAATACATTGGCATCTAGTCTACCCATGACTTTTAGCTAAAAAATGAATAAATGGCCAAATACCCATGCATGATCCCACACCTATAATTGCATAACCCCAAGATTTATTCTCAATTGAATTCACTCTTAGCATTCTTTAATGTCAAGATAGTGCACTAAAATTGAAGTAGTTGTCATTTATAAACACATTCAAACTAAATTCCTCATTTTACATTTATGTTTGCTTTATTCATACTAAGGGTCATTTTTTAGTAGACTATTAATACTGTTGAGTTTTGAATTCCATGTTTTCACTCCTTGTGATTCGACCCCAACCTAGGTTGGATTATTATATTGACAACTATCGCTTACACCCATTCAAGAGTGTAATTTGAGCGTTATAAAAAATGACGCCGTTGTCGGAGAGTGAAACATAGCTTCACTCTTGTTGCATTTTTAGTTACTTTGGGTTAGCCATAGTGTTTTATTTTACATTGTTTGGTGTTTTTGTTCTTTCTTAGGTGCCTATAATAGTATACACGATACTATGAGCCAACACGGTAGTAATGCCGGGATGGTTGATGGATATCTTGAGGATACAGATCACCTCGGTGATGCAGGCCAAGCTGGAGCTATTCATATTCCACTGACAGAAGAAAATGGAGTGCTTCATATTAAAAGCGTAATGCTTTATTTTCTTCAAATAAAAGGGTTCTTTGGAGGCCAAGCTCATGAGGATGCTAATCTACACTTGAAGAATTTTATCGATGTGTGTTCTCCATTTGACATAGCCTACATATCTTAAGAGTCTATCCGGTTGTGTCTTTTCCCATTCTCTTTGATAAGATAAATGGTCTTATGGTTGTGTTCTTTACCCGCGGGATCTATCACTACATGTAGTGAGCTTACAGAGGCATTCTTGGAAAGATATTTTCCTCCTTCTAGGATGTTACAACTAAGGGATAAAATCATTAACTTTCACCAACTTAATGGCAAACTGTTATATGAGGTTTGGCAACGATTCAACAACAAGTTAATGCAATGCGCAAATCATGAGGTTCTAAATAAGATGTTTCTCCAAATTTTCTATAGGGCATTAGATCAATTGTACAAGATAGTATTCGATAATGCGACCGGGGGTTCTCTTGTTAGACTATCTTATGGTGTTGTGTCAACTTAATTAGATCAAGTGACCAAGCAAAGTTGAGGGTGTCACATAAGAGATACCTAGGTGGAAATAGGGGCTCCCTCCACATCTTTTGTGAGCCAAGAGCAAAAGAAAAAAAGATAAAGAAAGAGATACAAATATAGCTGAAGTGATGACACAACTTGATCTTCTTACCAAGTATGTGATAGGGGCTCCTCCTAAGGCGGTTAATGTCATTGCTTTTAAGAGTACTAAAGCTTATGATGATGAGAAAATAGAGTCTCTTAATGAAGAAATTCGATTCTTGTCCAACCAATCGGGGGGCTCCCACCCTACCTATCAAAGGCAAGGTAGGAATCAAGGTTACAAAAAAAGAGATCGTGATAGAGATTGGAGTGATATAGATCATGATTAGAGAGATAAGGAGAGATATTATGATCGGTATGTACCTCCACATAATCGGGCAAACAGTAAAGAGTCAAGTTCCATTGACCTGGAGAAGCTCAAAAGTGAGGATATCTTTGCTCGAATTTTAATGGGTGTTGAGGAGACCGACAAGATACTGAGAGAAATAAAAGGTGACTTCTCACAACTAAATCAAATGGTGACATTTGGCCTCTATCAAGCAACTCAAAACTTAATTAGGCCAAATCTCGTCACAACTTAATGCAAGAACAAAGGGTAATTACCTAGTGACACGTTTATAAATCCTAAAAATAATACTCACATCATGGCTATTGTCACTAGGAGTGGTCGGACTCTTGGTAAAGATGTTGTTGATCTTGGTGAAGACCCCAATGAAAAAGGCAAATGAAGAACAAGCCAATGCAAAGAGAAATTGGCTAGAACAGCCAATTGATAATGATCCAAAGCCTAACGAGACAAGTGTTGAATGACCAACGGTAGTTGAAGAAAATGTTGAAAGTGAGAAAACTCTGAAGGTGATTAAGAATAATACTCCAAAAATGGATGAAACTTCAATTGTTCCATTGCCACAAATAAAAATTCCTCCCCCATTCCCACAAAGGCTTAAGAAGAAGGATAATGATACCAATTTCAAGAAGTTTTTTGCAAAGTTTAGCAATTTATCGGTGAATATTCTGTTGCTAGAAGCCTTAGAAGAAATTCCCAGTTATGCTAAATTTATGAAGGACTTGGGTACAAAGAAGTGAGTCATGGATTTTGAAACAATTGAGGTAACCCACAATTGTAGTGCTATAATGTCTAGCACAATGGTGGTGAAGAAAGAAGACCTGAATGCATTTACTATTCCTTGCACTATCAGAGTCTACAAATTTGGAAATACGTTATGTGATCTTGGGGCAAGTATTAATTTGATATCATTTGCCATGTTTTGGAAGTTAGGCTTGGGTGTTCCTAAGCCTACCACTATGAGGCTTCTAATGGCTGATCGTTCAATCAAAAATCCCGTGGGTGTGTTGTATGATGTTTTGGTGAAAGTTGACCGATTTATCTTTCCGGCCAACTTCATTATTCTTGATTGTGAGATTGATCATGAGGTCCCAATCATTCTTGGTATACCATTCTTAGCTACCGGAAGGGCCTTAGTGGATGTGAAATGTGGGGAGATAAAATTTTGGGTGAACAATGAAGAAGTATCCTTCAATATGTGTAACTCCATGAAGCAACCTATGGACTTGCAAGTTATTTCAGTGATTGATGTGGTTGATGATGAGGTGGCTAACACCGTTGAAATGGATCTTATGATGACCCCTTGGTGGGTGTATTGTAGAAACTTGGGAGTGAGTTAGTTGAAGAATATGATGAGGTGGTAGCTTTGTTGATGGGCCTTGGGTCTTACACCAAGAACCCGGTTAAATTGGATCTTGATTTGAAATACCGTGAGAGTCCACCCGCCAAACCATCTATTATTGAAATACCTCAACTCAAACTTATGTCGTTGCCATCCCATCTCCAATATGTTTTCTTGGGTGAGGATAATACATTGCCAATCATTGTAGTGGTTGATCTTGAACCTTGTCAAGTGGATTCCTTGAAATTAATTGTGAAAAAGTTCATTAGTGCTATCGGATGGACTATCGCGGATATTATAGAAATTCCTCCCAAAATTTATTCACATAAAATCAAGTTAAATGTTGATCATATTCCTAGTGTGGAAGACCAAAGGAGACTAAATCAACTGATGCAAGAGGTGGTCAAGAAGGAAATCATTAAGTGGCTTGATGCGGGAGTTGTCTGCCTAATTTTAAATAGCACGTAGGTGAGTCCGGTCCAATGTGTTCCTAAGAAGGGCGACATGATGGTGGTCCCAAATGAGAATAATGATCTTGTACCTATGCGCCCGGTCACTGGTTGGAGAGTGTGTATGGATTATCGCAAATTGAACTCATGGATCGAGAAAGACCACTTTTCTATGCCATTTATGGATCAAATGTTGGATAAAATAGCCGGTCGAGGTTGGTATTTCTTTTTTGATGGTTACTCAGGGTACAATCAAATTTGCATCGCCCCGAAAGACTAAGAAAAGACCACTTTCACTAGTCCCTATGGCACATTTGCTTTCAAGCGCAAGCCCTTTGGGTTATGCAATGCGTCGGCCACGTTCTAATGATGTATGTTGTCCATTTTTTTCCGATATGGTATAGGATACAATGGAGATTTTCATGGATGACTTATCCATAGTTGGGAATTCATTTGATTCTTCCCTTGCTCACTTAAGTAAAGTCCTTAAATGATGTCTGGAGACTAATCTTATTTTAAACTGGTAAAAATGTCATTTCATGGTCAAGGAAGGCATTTTTCTAGGCCACAAAATTTTGGGAAGGGCATCCAAGTGGATCAAGCAAAAGTTGAGGTGATTTCTAAGTTACCTCCATCGACCTCCGTGAAGGGCATTAGAAGTTTTCTCGGTCATGCCAGGTTCTACGAGCATTTCATTAAGGATTTTTCAAAGATCGCTCATCCATTGTGCAGGCTTCTTGAAAAGGAGGAAAAATTTGAATTTGATGATGATTGAGTAAGAGCTTTCAATTGTCTCAAGGAACTCCTTGTGCCGGCTCCTATCATAGTAGCTCCAGATTGGTCATCGCCCTTCGAATTAATGTGTGATGCAAGTGGTGTTGCTCTAGGTGTGGTTTTGGGCCAAAGGAAAGATAAGTTATTCCATCTGATTTATTATGCAAGCAAGACATTGAATGATGCTCAATGTAATTATACGATTACGGAACATGAGTTGTTAGCGATGGTGTATGCTTTTGAGAAGTTTCGGGCCTATTTGTTAGGCACGAAAGTGGTTGAACACATGAACCACGCCTCACTCTGATATCTCATGGCAAAGAAAAAGGCAAAACCTCAATTGATTAGGTGAACATTACTCTTGCAAGAGTTTGATTTTGAAGTAAAAGATCGAAAGGGGTGTGAAAATCAAGTAGCCGACCATCTTTCCTGCCTTGAATCCAATCATGAGAGGTTGGGTGAGATTGATATTGATGATACCTTTCCCGATGAGCTAGTCATGTCACTTTTGGGGAGCATTACACCTTGGTATGCGGATTTTGCTAACTATATTGTAAGTGGTGTGCTTCCCAACAAGCTAAACCATTATCAAAAGAAGCGGTTCCTATGTGATGTGAAAAAGTATTTTTAGGATGAACCATTCTTGTTTAGGGAGTGTGCGGATGGTGTGATTGTCGGTATGTCATGGAAGTAGAAAAGATAGATATTCTTGAGGCATATCACTCCTCTCCATTCGGTGGTCATCATGGTGGGATCTGAACGGCCGCTAAGGTTCTTCAAAGTGGATACTATTGGCCTACCCTTTATAAAGATGCTTATGATTTGGTCAAAATATATCCTCAATGTCAAACGCAAGGTGGTGTTTCGAGGAAGCATGTGATGCCTCTTAAGCCCAATATTGACGTTGAACTATTTGATGTGTGGGGGATCGACTTTATGGGTCCCTTTGTGAGCTCATATGGTAATAAATAAATCTTAGTAGCCGTCGATTACGTTTCAAAGTGGGTGAAAACCATTGCTTTACCGAACAACGAAGGCAAAAGTGATATTTTTTTCATAAAGAAGTACATCTTTACAACATTCGGGACTCCAAGGGCAATTATTAGTGATGGCGGTTCTCATTTTTAAAATCGAGTCTTTGGTGCTTTGCTTGATAAGTATTGGGTGAAGCATAAGGTTGCTACTACTTATCATCCCCAAACTAGTGGTCAAGTTAAAGTTTCGAAATGCGAAATCAAGTCCATCCTTGAGAAAACCGTGAATATTGGCCGAATGAATTGGGCGAGACATATCAATGATGCTCTTTAGATATATAGAATTGCCTATAAAACTCCTATTGGTATGTCCCCCTACCAATTGGTGTTTGGGAAGGCTTGTCACTTACCCATTGAGTTAGAACATAAGGCTTTATGGGCTTTGAAGAAGTTGAATATGGATTGGGAGGACGCTTCAACATTGAGAGTGAATTAACTTAATGTGTTGGAAGAGTTCCGACTCAAAGCATATGAGAGCCCCGTGTTGTACAAAGAGAAGATGAAGAGGTAGCATGATGCCAAAATCATAAAGTGAGAGTTTCATGTGGGTGATGATGTCCTCCTTTTCAATTCAAGATTGAATCTCTTTGCAGAAAAGCTTAGATCGATGTGGTCAGGACCGTTCATGATCTCAAATGTTTATCCTTGCGGAGCTATTGAGTTGGAAGATCATGAGAAGAAGAGATTAGTGGTGAATAGGCAACGATTGAAGCACTATCATGTGGGTGGACTCGGAGCGACTAAGGTGGAGTCGTGTAGTAAAGGATGTCGTGCCGCGACTTTAACTAAGGCGCTTCTTGGGAGTCAACCCAAGATTTATTTTTGATGTTTCAAATATTTTTTTATATTAATTTTAGTTTAGTTTTGATTGATGTAGGTAATATA
>NC_061122.1:18981746-19028536 GCF_002878395.1 Capsicum annuum | reverse complement strand
GTTCAAGAAATGGAGATGAAAGTTGAGAACTTTGAGGATTTTGCTTAGGTTGAAGAGGTTTTTGTTAAGTTAATATTTTTGAAAGGGGTGAGTGAGAAATTTTGCTTTACAGTTGGATAATCATTTGACGATTAGTACAATGTTATAAATGGTTCTTGATGGAACAGTATAAATAGAATAGTACTTACTGGTAGTAGAATAACGAGTCTTGAATTTTTGTATATTACTTGTACTATTTTAATGATGTAAGTTTGAGTTGAAGTTTGAGGGATGATAAAAAGGCAAAAGGGAATTAGTGAAAGTCTTTTTCCCTGGTGAAATACCATGGCGAGTATAAGTGAAAATTTGATTACAGTGGTGCCTAAAAAGTCGTTGAAATTCAAAGTTCTAGCTGTAGTTACAGTGAGGAACAAGAACAAGGAATATCTGAAGGAGAAAATTGTGAAACATTTAGATGCTTTCACCAATAAAAATGGAAGAAATGTCGCCTTGAAACTCATCAAAACTGACATCGACCCAAGTAAGTCACTCTTTTGATCGATGATCCAATTGTTATCAAAATAATTTCATTGGCTTCTTCTTTTCGCCTGTCTGGGAGCTACTGTATATCTTTGCTTAGTTGTTTTGACCTAATAAATATTTTGTATTTCGTATGAACGTTTTTGGTGTTTGACAGGATGTAGAGTATTACAACAAATTAGAAGATCCATCTAATGATGAAAATGATACGTTAGATCCAATCAATAAAAGAAAATGAATAGTATGGAAATTTGAACGCTCGGTAGGCATACCCTCTTGTGATACCAAAGTGCATTTCATTTCCAAAAAGTGTTCAGCTGTAGTTTAGCCAACAGAAAGGGACAACTATGAAATATGCTTTCAGAGACCGCCTTAGCTATGTGGGATTTTTATTGAACACAGTTTGATTTCGTTCTCACTATGTATTTTTTTTTTCCTGAGATTTCCATTTTCATAATGTGCTTGATAGTTGATACACAAATATGTTCAAGCAGACCCTATTTGGGCCACTGAAGTAGTCATTCATCGAAGTTTTCAATTTTGCTCTAATTTTGATCATTTAGCTGTGTGGGAAGCCAAATTGTTTGCGAATTATGCCTTCGATTATTGTAACTGTTTGGTTATTATTTTCAGGTTCGACACTCCGGTTGGATAAAGTTGTCATGGTTGTGCGAAGTGAAGTTAGCCGTGTGAAGCCTCATTGTTTGCCGATTAGTCGACTATTGTAAGTGTTTGGTTATTATTTTCAGATTCCACTTGTATTTTAGAAGTACATTCATCGTGTTCAGATCACATCTATGTTGTCAGGTAATTGCAAAACCTTAACTTGATTGGATTTCGTTTGCTCTCCCTGTTTTCATGCGAAACTTTGTTGTTGATAGCTATAAACCGAAATCACATTAGATTTTTTATCTACCGTGGATGAAGGATTTTATGGTCCATTCCAACAAACGCCGGGGAGTCGAGTAATGAATTTGCTGCATGTGTGTTGCCCTATTTTAGGATGTACTTTAGGAATCGTGATACTCATTTGATTGTTTCTATTTGGTCATTGTAGGGGAACTTGATATATGAGAGCTTGAGGAGGGAAGCAACTTCTCTTAGAATCCAGACAAATGTGCGTATGATATTGCTTGGAAGGCTTACAAAGAGTTGTGGTCCTCTGTTGTTTCAATTCAGACATGATTGCGTGGGATGGCTGCTTGCAATTAGTTTTGATTCAGAAGGCAGACAAAAGCAGCAATTATTATTTAGGTAAGCGTTCAATATCTGAAGGATAAATCTGCCTTCTCTTTTTATTGTTTCTTGTTTCTGGAAAATGGTAAGCCTAAGGATCTGAACAATTGGGGTTTAATTTCATGACTTTCAGGTTTATGGTTGGACAATAAATGCTTGAACCAACACTTTGGGTTAAATTAGGTACTGAGGTGAAAAAAATTATATTTTTATGACCAGATAAATATTTTTGCTGCTCAAAGACAGAATTGCTGCATCACTTTTTTGCACATTTATGAGTTATAAGAAGAAAACTTCATTTAAGGTGGATACAAGTATATTTTTTTTTAAATTGGGGGAGGGGAAGGGGAATAGGGGAGGGGATTACAATATGGGGAATCGAACCCTTACCAACAAGGTGGGAGTTCAGGTAACTAACCAACTAAGCTACTAAGATTCCCCAGGTGGATACAAGTAGTGTCGTATGAATCGATAGAGAAACTTTTCATCATACATACTTGGGTTTGTAAATCAGTACGTGACATTTGAAATTTCATGAATTTTCAAAGTGATATTCTTTGTATCAATCAATAACTATACATATTATTTCTTATCTATCTCTTTTTATTTTTATTTTTATGTATATGAATTGATTTACTATATCCAACTTCTTCCTTAATTGGTTTCACCGTCTTTTTTTAAAAAAAAAAAATTTGATTTATTATAAGAAGTTCAAAAAATTGTCATTTGTTGTCGATAACCTCATCAATCCACCTCTAATTCTTATCTTCTACAACACTAGATCACTTCAATATAGTTTCAAAGGGTAATTTTTCATGTACATATACCCATGACTTGGAGGTTCTACAGGTGCAGTATAGAAGTCGGACCATGATTTTTGTTTATAAATTTTTAATCGATTTTTTTATTCATTGAGCCCTTGATATATCTTTTATATACGCTAAATAAAGTTTTCATTAAAAAAATAAATACTACCACTTACATTGAGATAGACAAAATCAAATATATTTTGACGACCATAAGTTCTTAAAAGATTGAAAATTATGAAAAATAAAAAAAATAATTAATTTAAATAATGCAATAAATTTTAAAACATTAAATTTAATATATTTCAGTTTGAAAACTTTAAAAAAATCATAACATTCTTAACGCTTGATTATTAGGAAAAATTACAAAAGGAGAAGAAAAGAAGGATATTACACAAATTTTATAAAAATATAAAAGTAAACCTTCCATTGAAATTTTTACAGATGTTATTCATGAAATTATTATTATATGATAAAAGTATAATTTTTTTTTAATAATACGTAAAATTATAAGTTATTTTAAATTTTTATCTTAGTTCTTTTATAGAATATAGTATTTATTTTGAGATTACATATTTAATTATGACAATATCATTTTGTAGGTAAGCTACATGATATTATTCTATTTTGACAAATAGCATAACAAGATATACAAAGCAACTGTTAAGCAAGATAAAATGATTAAAAAAAAAACAAACATCCTCAAAATACTATGATATAAAGAAACAATTCATAAAATTACAATTGAAAATTATAAAGAAATAAATATTTAATTATAACTAATGACAATATTTATTTAATAATAATAATTTTTTACCGACCGCACGAAGCGCGGATGTATCCACTAGTCTATATATATAATAAAGCAAAATAGTCTAGCCTAGAATTATGCCAAGTGACATCTTAAGAACTAGCTACTTGACATTTGACAACAAAAAACTATCATTTTATAACACAAAACTATTTTGTTGATTATTTAAATATTTAATATTATTTCATGTTTCATATCTATATATATAATAAAGCAAAATAGTTTAGCCTAGAATTATGCCAAGTGGCATCTTAAGAACTAGCTACTTGACATTTGACAACAAAAAAACTATCATTTTATAACAAAAAATTATTTTGTTGATTATTTAAATATTTAATATTATTTCATGTTTCATATTGTGGTAAAAAATAATTAAGATGCATTCCTATTCGATGAAAACTCATATGATTTTTTAATTATTTTTTATTAAGATTAGTAGTTAATTATTTCATATTATTTTATGTTTTATTAATTATTTATTTATTAAAGTTGTTCTGTTAATTATTTAAATATTCAATATTATTTCATATTTCATATTGTGGTAAAAATCAATTCTTTCAAAAGTTGTATGTATTGTTATGATTGTTAAAACTTATGACGCTACAATCATGTATTTGTCAATTAATTATAATCAAACAATTTATATAATAAATATTACCGTCATTTTAAAATAAAAAATATTGAAAAAAAAAATGTCATCCCTCTAAGTATGTAACCAATTTAAATAATGAGATTATATTAAGAGTCACAATTGAATAATCAATTAGTAATCAAGCAACTTATATAAAAGAAGATTATTATGACCAAAAAGTCATTCCAAAATTAAAAAAAATAATTATGAAAATGATGTCATCCCTTGAAGTATGCAAACAATTAATTTAAATAATATAAATAATATTATAAAAATAATGTTTTGAAATATATACTATTTTAAGAAATATATATGGAGTAGAAAATAATGTTAAAAATCAGTTAGTATTGACTACTATAGCACTATTATAGCAGTAAATATATTTCAAATACATAATTGAATTTAAATAATAATAGTTTAGGATGATTTCTTAATTTAAGCCACTTAATTATGGAGGAAATCAATCACACTGTACATGAGTAGAATCTATATTAATTATGTTTTGAAGTCAATTAGAATGCAAATCATTAATTACATCATTTTCTATTAAGAAATATATTGTGATTTTATTAGAATTTAAATTTTTTTTAAAAGTTTAGTGTTACACACTGAAAGATCTTATAGATATGATTAGGCTAAAGTAGAGGTAGTATATAACCTCTCTATATGGAAAATTAAAGTTATCGGTATAGAGTTCCAACAAAATTTTTATTTTTAAATAACTTATTCTGTTAAATATGGTAAATTTTATGGAGAAAATATTTTATATATTGAAAGATGTAATGATTTTTTTAAAAAATGCAATTAGATGTAAAAGCTGGCAGCCTTTTTAAGGTAGACATTTACCATTTACAAGTCACCACAAATATTTCATTGTCCTATTGATTCAAAATTTAACATATCGTTATCAATCATTTTTCTCTTTCTTGAAAATCTACCATGATTTATGTAATTTTGAAGCACACATATACTTACTATAAATTGTTGAAGAAAAAATCAAGACTATAACATGTGAGCTTGCCATATTTTCTTCTTTTTTTTTTTTCTTTCGATGTTTGAGTATCTACTATCTAAATTTTTTATTAGAGATGATCATAAAAGTTGCACTTTTAAATTTGATTAGTTGCACGTTTTACTAAATAAGTAATTGATAACGAGAATTTTTTCTTCTTGCTGGTTCAATTATATTTAGCTTACAAATGCATATCATATTAACTCTTTAGCTGTCATGAACTGAAAAAACGAGGAAATAATTACCAAAATATTGATCAGTTTATACATCAAATCAAGCTGGATATATAGGTGGGTGCTTCTTACTACTTTATATTTAATTCTATATTAGAATTTTCACTTATGTTTTTTTGTTCTTATTTTTTGAGTTTTTTTTTTTTTAATTATATGAGATTTATATTGAAGGAGAAGAATAAAATAATAATAAAAATCTGATGCAGAAAGGAATGTAGAAAGTTGTTTTTGCTCACTAGGTAATTAATAACTTTAATTTTTTTATTTCTGTTTTGAAGAAAATTCATCCATACATTCGTCTTAAGTAAAATGTACTTGAATTCAAAAATGAACTGCACTCAAGAATTTTGTTTGTTGCCTTATCTTTTAAGTAATAAAATTATACCTGTATGATAATTTGGAGCTTGATTTGAGGTGCTTTTATTATCTATCAAGTGACACTAAAAAGCGCATAGAAAAAATATAAAGTAAAAATTGATTACTGATAATCTGTTTTCAGTTTGCATGAATTAGTTCAAACATGAATAAATGTCTTGAGTTGCAACTAAAGCATTAATCCCCTCTAACGTAAATCTTGACGAGTTGAATATTTCTAATACTAACTCCTTATGAGTTGGAATTTTGATAGCAATATTGTATATTATCCTTTCCATTTACAATAAATAATAGAAAAAGTGTAGGAAACAAACATGAATTTGAGAAAATTATCAGTATAATTGAGTTTTCAGTTATTTATACAAATTTATTTGGTGTATTAATCTATGATTGAGTCAATAATAGAAGTTTTACACGATTATTAAAGAAATATAAAGGTGGAGTAATTATACTATTCTTTGAATGTGCAAGTTTCATTTTTATTCAGTTTAGAATTAATAAAAAACAAAAGTATATATGCCTTAGTAAAAGTTCAAACAGAATTCTTTTAAAAATATAAACGTTAAAATAAACGTATAAAAGAGAACTAAATGATTTCAAAAATATCTCAATTTTTATAATGATGAAACAGTCTATATATCTATATATATAATAAAGCAAAGAAGTTAGCCTAAAATTAAGCCAAGTGGCATATTGAGAACTAGCCACTTGATATTTTGGTAACAAGCATCTATTTTGTTGGCAACAAAATTTATTTTAGTGATTATTTTAGTAAATAAAGCAAAGAAGTTAGCTTAAAATTAAGCCAAGTGACATATTGAGAACTAATCACTTGGTATTTTGGTAACAAGAATCTATTTTGTTGGCAACAAAATTTATTTTAGTGAATAATCAATTCATAATCAAGCAATTTATATGGAAAAAATTATTATGACCAAAAGTCATTCCAAAATAAAAAATATTTCAGGAGAGATGTCATTCCTTAAAATATTTGAACAATTAATTTAAACATGTTATAAATATATTACCATATATAGTGAATGTCTACTTTACCATATATAGTGAATGTTTATTTATGAAAAAAGTTATAAACCCCAAGGTTTGTTTTCCCCTATAAATAAAGTGGTTTTCCTTCATTGTAATTCACCCCATCAAGAATTTCCTCAAGAGAAATAAGAATTACTCTTTGTTCTCTCTCTACTCTTCTTCTTTGCTTTATATTTCATAACACGTTATCAGCACGAGACTCTGTCAAACAAGGTGAGATTATAAATCTAAAGTAATTTCAAGGTTAGTAATTCCTTATGTTATTTGTCTTTTGCTACTAATAATATAATTATTGTTGGATTTGAGGAAAAATAATTGGTTTGAAACCATTTATGTTTTAAATTTATTCCTCAAGAACAATATTATCAAAAGAGATGATAATATGTTGGGTTTAAGTCCCATCAATTTATGCCTAAGACGCTTTTATATGGGTAAGATGTTGAATTTGAATTTCAATGCACCATATTGATGATATTATGATGTCTAAGACAAAATAATGTGTTTTTAATGAAAAGTCACAAAATATGCTCCGTTCCATAAAGTGAATGTGGTAGCAATATATGATAAGTCTGAAATATGATAACGTACTTTATTCTTGGAGTGTATATGATAGCAGTGCATAATATGTCTGAAAGAAGACAAGTGATTGAATGCGCGAATATACGTGTGGAGGGACAATATGATAATGATCATCAAAAGTGATGATATTTTCACACGCGTATGATGATCATAAGATATGTTAGAGAAAAATTCTCTAGATCATATGTATGCCTCGATTTGCTCTTGAAGTAGGAATATCATAAAAGAGGTTATAAGTTATTAATTTGATAGGCTTAAGCCACGATTATATTTCATTCATGGGAATGAGAATTTTAATTGTTATAAGCATAGATCCACTCCCTGGGTGAATGTGATGATATTTAGTGAAACTTATCAACAAACGTGAACTTGATTGTGATGGCTTCACAACTCACCTCCGAATGAGGTAGAATAACCGAGAAGAGTTATTTTGAAATCTACTTCTAAAGTAGTAAATCTGAAATTTATTCATGTTATAGTAAATCTGAAATTTACTAAAGTAAAAAGGTACATGTCATAGTAAACTTGGAGTTTGCTAGAATAAAAATTCATAAGTTGACATGAATGGTTAGGACATCCCGAAGATGTGCATATTGAGTATTGGATATGTAATGAAGAATTACAAAATTCTTCAAGAATTATTCATGTTGTTTGTTCTCATGATAAGTTGGTTGGACCAACTAATTATTGGATAGGATCCCTCAAAATCTGAAAAATATAAAAGGTGAATAAGGACCCGTTCACCTTTCATGTGATATGTTGAAAATATGCATCAATAAGATAATCACATGTACATTTATTGTCAACTTGTAGTTTGACATTCATAAAGTTGTTTGCTCAATAAAATTGAGTTAAGAGAATAACTTTCAGCTTGTGTAATCAAAACAATTCATCTTGATGATGATGGTTTGGCATGGAATGCCTTTGATAAATAGCTAAACCATTACTAATGAGAACAAAGCTTCATGTGTTGGTCTGAAACATGTTGTATTGCATACAATAACACTTGTGTGCATTAGACCAATAGATTATGATTATTTCTTCCCTCTCAATTAGTTCAAGGTCATGAACCAAATATTTCATCTAAATTTTTCTTCTTTAATGTGTGGTATATGATCAATAGATATACCATGATGTACAAAGATAGATTCTCTAAAGTAAATTGAGAACTGTTGGGTTCAAAATCGAAAGGGCGTCATGCGAAAGCTATTAGTTGCAAATCATTGTGGTGACAATTTAGAAGACACATAAAATAATATTAAAAAGCTTAATATTATTATAATATTTGGCCAATTCACCTACATATAAAACCTAATATTAAAGACATAAAAACTAATGAGAGAGAAAATCTCCCCCTAAACAAGACTCTTTTAAACGACTACATTGTGGATGCTATTGTGTTATAGTATGAGAATGGAGGTCTTCTATTTATAGATGTCCAAAATCTTTCCTTCAAGAAAAAGGTTAGCCAAATATGGAAACGTTTTATATTTTCCTTTCAGGAAAAGTAAAAGTATTTGTGGTTACTTTTATTTTCCTTACAAGAAAAAGTAAAACTTAAAATTTGGTAAGAAAATCGGGGAAAAAATCCTAACAAATCCCCTCTTTTTGACTTAATTTTCTTCACTTGATTCACCTTTTTTTTGTGCATAATCTTTGTTCTTCATATATTCTTCATATATCACTGCTGTTTGGCATGTTTAAAAATGGAGCTTTTGGGGTTAAAAGATATATTAGCCCTTTTCGGGTTAAAAATATTGGAGTCCTTTTGCAGGGTTAAAAGTGAGTTTTATTTTCAAATATGTGACAACAGGATTGTTGAAAATATGTTTAACAATTATCTCCACATGTAGCTTTTGGACATATATCTTTATTATCATCAAATTGATTGCAACTTTGTTCAACAATTGGACCATCGATTTATTGAATCGTGGGCTTTGAAACCACTTGTTGGGTTCGAAATCAAAAGGGCGTCATGCGAAAGCTATTAGTTGCAATTATTGTGGTGACAATTCAGAAGACACATAAAACAATATTAAAAATCTTAATATTATTATATTATTTGGCCAATTGGCCTATTATATTATTTGGCCAATTGGCCTACATATAAAACCTATCATTAAAGACATAAAAACTAATGAGAGAGAAAATCTCCCCTAAACGAGACTCTTTTAAACGACTACTGTGTGGATGCTATTGTGTTATGGTATGAGAATGAAGGTCTTCTATTTATAGATGTTCAAAATCTTTCCTTCACGAAAGAGGTTAGCCAAATATGGAAAAGTTTTATATTTTTCTTTCAGGAAAAGTAAAAGTATTTATGGTTACTTTTATTTTCCTTACAAGAAAAAGTAAAACTTAAAATTGGGTAAGAAAATCGGGGCAAAAATCCTAACATAAACAGCTAAAAAAATATGTTGTGAATTATCATCAATATGATCCTCATTCAATAGATAATTCAAGTCAAATGCTGAAAACATTTCATATTTAAGCTGCAAGTGCTTCTATTTTGTGTCTCTAAAAGACAAATCTACGCATGTATGAAGCATAGTAGACCAATCGATTTCAAATGAAACAATCCTTGAAAAGGATAAGGAGCAAATAATCATACTAAGAAGACAATGTGTTCTTGAAGAGCCTACGACATAACACTTCATGAACCTTTTGAGAGGTTTAGGTACCTGCAAATAATGTAGTGATGAGATCTCAAAACGTTATGTCACATTGTGAATCGATACAAAATGATATATCATCAAGAATATCTTTGATACTATATTGACGTAATATTATAAAATATTATGAGGAGCCAAATTCTACGTTTATTTAAGCATGCTAACGTAGAAATATTTATCAAGTGACACGAAAGGATGCATTTTGGTAAGAATAAAAATTATTTGATTTGCAGTCCAGACACTTGAAGATGTCACACTTGACATGTTGGATATTGTTACTTGAAAAAAATTCATATGAAAATCTCTAAAGGATTCAAAATGCCTGAAGCATATAAAGTTTCTGGGAAACTTTTTATTATCCTCATAAGAGATAATTTGATGATTTGAGAATCATTGGAACTCTTGGAGAGTTTTCAAAAGCAATAGAATTTTTGCTTAAAATGAGAAACATGCAAAATTGAATAAGGATTCCTCCTTGGATATGAAGTACCATATCTTAGTGCAATTGATGCACTAATGTATCTTGTAAATACTACAAGGCCTGATATAGCCTTTTTTTAGTTAATTTGTTAGCAAGTTTGCAGTCCCGATCTTATTGGTCATGTTGATGTTGGGTACTTATCTGACCTACATAAAGCTCGGTCTCAAATAGGCTATGTGTTCATATGTGGTGGTACTGCAATATCTTGGAGATATACAAAGTAGTCTATCTAGCCACTTCATTGAACCATGCTGAGATAATAGCTAATCATAAAGCTAGCCGAGAATGTGTATGGTTGAGGTCCATAATACATCTCCTTCGAGAAAAATGTGGCTTGAAATGTGACAAAGTACCCACAATTTTATATGAAGATAATGCAACATACATAGCACAACTTAATGGAGGATTCATAAAAGGAGATAGAACGAATCACACTTCATCAAAACTTTTCTATATACATGATTTCCAAAAGAATGGTGATATTAACGTGCAACAGATTCCTTCAAGTGACAATGTGACTGATTTATTCACCAAGTCTCCTTCAATTACAACTTTCAAGAAGATGGTGCACAAGATCGGGATGCAAAGGCTCAAAGATGTTCACATTAGGGGAGTTAATACACGTTGTACTCTTTTTTCCTCACTAAGTTTTGTCTCACTAGGTTTTCCTTGTAAGGTTTTTAATGAGGCAGCCGATATACGTATTGTTATAGATGTGTACTCTTATTCCTTCACTGAATTTTTTTTCACTGGGTTTTTTCTAGTAAGATTTTAACGAGGCACATTATCTATCAATTAGACATTCAAGGGGGAGTGTTATAAATATATTACCATATATAGTGAATGTCTACTTTACCATATATAGTGAATGTCTATTTATAGAAAAGTTATAAACCTAAGGTTAGTTTTCCTCTATAAATAAAGGGGTTTTCCTTCATTGTAATTCACCCCATCAAGAAATTCCTCAAGAGAAATAAGAATTACTCTCTATTCTCTCTCTACTCTTCTTCTTTGCTTTATATTTCATAACAAAACAACATAAATAGTAATATTATAAAAAGTAAATGTTTATGATTTTACTACAATTGAGTAAATCAAGAAAATATTACAAAAAATCAATTAGTAAATAGTTATCACGTAACTTATATGAATATATATATATATATATATATATATATATATATATAAGTTAGCCTAAAATAAAGTCAAGTGACATATTGATAACTAGCCACTTGGTATTTTGGCAACAAGAATCTATTGTTGGCAACAAAATTTATTTTGGTGATTATTTTAGTGAATAATAAATTAGTAATCAAGCAGCTTATAAGAAAAAAATTACTATGACCAAAAAGTCATTCCAAAATAAAAAATATTTCAATAGAGATGTCATTCCTTAAAATATTTAAACAATTAACTTAAATAACATAAATAATAACATTATAAAAACTAAATGTTTATGATTTTACTACAATTGAGTTAATCAAGAAAATATTACAAAAAATCAATTAGTAAATAGTAATCACATAACTTATATGAATATGATTATAATAATCAAAAAGTTATTTCAAAATAAAAAAAATATTAAGAAAAAGATGTCATCCCTCAAAAATATACATCATTAATTTAAATAATAATGTTATTTTAAAAAATATTTATGATTTCACTACAATTTAGTAAATCAAGAAAGTATTACAAAAAATCAATTCGAGAATAACTAACTAATAATCAAGTAACTTATATGAAAACGATTATTATGACAAATAAGTCCTTCCAAAATTAAAAATATTATGAAAAAAATGTGATCACTCAAATGGTAACTTTGGACTACAAAATAAAAGAAATTTATTTCAATATATTTCAAGTAATTTTATTTAAAAAATATGCATTCATATTTATTGGAAGAATTTTCATTTGATATATTTTAAGTAATCTATATTTAAAACAATATGCATTCATATTTAATGATAGGATTTTCATAATTGAGAATAACTATCGTTGAGTAATTACACTATCATTCTATATTAGGAAATGAATAAATGATAGTCTTGAATTTAAAAGGAGGGTAGATTGAAAATAAATAAATACGAATTTTTTTTAAAATGAATGTTACTACACAGAAAAAATTACATAATATTTGTCGAAAATAACTACTAAAATTACATAGTCCTAATTAATATTCGAAGTCAAATAAAATTTTGCCTTACAAAGTTATTCTTTAGTTGACCAATTATAACTTTATATATGTATGTAAGAACAATTTTGGATTTTAAAATAATCAAATTTAAAAAAGATACTTTGTTTTAATGAATAAAAATTAATTTAACAAGATTA
Organism: Capsicum annuum; assembly: GCF_002878395.1. NCBI lineage: Eukaryota > Viridiplantae > Streptophyta > Magnoliopsida > Solanales > Solanaceae > Capsicum > Capsicum annuum. The sequence goes on along the minus strand of NC_061122.1, from coordinate 19,015,803 downwards.
AATTATCTTATATAAAAATTTAAACGTGCAGATCAATAAAATAAATTAGGAATAAATATTTCTTAATAATAAAAATATCAATAAAAATTTATAATAATTTTATATGATGAAATGTAGGTGTGAGTTACTAATTATATGCAATTGAAGTATTACCATAAAATGAATATTTATATGACAAAAAATATTTATGATTTCATTCAATGTAAGTCAATTAAGAAGGCATGACAAATTTGATCGAGAAATATAAATAGAAAATGAATAATCAAATAACAATTATATACATATATATATGGAAAAGAATATTGTACCAATTGAAATTAATCTAGAAGTTCTAATGCCATAACAATTTACCACTATATAAGAAGGCTACATTTAGTAAAAGATAATTAATTTTTGTATAATTTCTACCACGACTTATCTTGTCGTGATTATTGTTAGGATCTCAATTTACTTTTGAGTATTATTTTAGAATAGATTTTTCTTGATTTGTCAAGTCAACTAAATATACAGGTTATGTTACATATTCATTTTATTTTCTACATGTTTGGTGAAAATTTTATGAGTCAATATTCATGTACTTTATGTTTTATAAAAAAATATAATCTATACTCTTTGAAGATTTAAGTTATTAATCTTTTAATATGTCATACATTTTTAAAGACTTAAAAAAGTTCATCTTGATCGAAATATGCAATGAGAATTGTAGCAATAACATAAAAATTTACAAGTTATACATTAAATATGAAGAAACTAATATTGATATTAGATAGTTGATTTTCTTGCATAGAAAATATTGTTGCTTTAGATTTTAGTGAGATAATAATATTATTTCAAAAATCAATAAACTATGATACTAAATTATTAATCCATTATATTTCTTTATGTTAGGATTAATACTTGATTTGTCTATACTATATTTTTGTATAGTATAATTAACTTTTAATTTGTAAATTAAATTGTGTGATTTTAATAGTCTATTAAAAGTTTTGTGATATTATATTAGGAATGATAGTTAAGTGACCTTAGTAAAAAAATGATAGTTGTATAATTATCTATGAAATTTACTCGACACTAGAATTACTATCTCAAAAACTATATCTCGAAGATCATAATTTAGGTGAGTATCTCGTGGCTGATACTCAATGGACAATGCTCAAATTCAATAAATCAAATACTTATGAATATTGATTTTTTCAAATTCATTATATTTAAATTCTTACTGCAAATATTATTGTACTTTTATGTAGCATATTGTACTAATGTGAAAGTAAAGGTCATTTATTATTTGTTATTTATCAACATTATGCTACAAACTTTCTTATTTTTTGTTTTAGTTGATATAAAAAGACAATGAGTTCAAGCATGTTTATCTTTATATTTGTAATTCTAATTTTAGAATATTATATTGTAGATATTTTGGTGCAATAATTATTTTGATCTACTTTGTACAATATAAAGGATAAAGATGAATACCATTAATATCTTATTGTACTGATAAACATGAGGGTTTAAGTATTAGTTGAATGTTCTAAGATGGGAGAGAATTCAATTTCGATAGTGATATTTATAATTTCATTCAAATTGAGTAAATTGAGAAAGTATGATTGGGTTGATCGAAAATAGAATTGAAGAGTGAATATTCAAACCTATGGAGGACTATACCATTTATTCAAACTAATAATATACAATAAGATTCATTAATATTTGTTGGTCCATTATCATAAGAGAATAAGTGAACAAATGTCAAATCGTGCAAACATGTTAGGACTTTAGATAATGTTATAAGTTATTTGTTGAAAAAATGATAATAAAAAAATACGAGAGAGGGAAAATTGACTATTATTGAGACTTTTCTCAAACTATTTGCCTTGACGCAAAAATATTTTAAATTTATAAAAAATATACTATGACTAAGATCGTGCAAAGGAATACAAAATCTACTTTGAAAGCAAATTCTATTAAGACAAGAAAAGAGAAGGGGAAACTCCTTTCTTCCTCTTGATAAGAGGGTGCAAATTAAAATATTTAAATATAAAAGAATTTAAATTTCAAGTTAAAGTTTTATAGAAAAGTCTCATGTGCATAACACTAAAACATATCTTTCATTAGTTCTTTGTTTTTCTAACCAAATTTAGAAGTAAGTCCTTAACTAGGGTTTTAGTCGTTTTTTTTGGGTTTTTCAATTTTTTCAATTTTTTTAAATTTTTTTTATAATCTTTAGTTTTTACAATTATATTGTGATCGAAGAATAGATCAAATATGTTTTCACTCATGTGCTAATGAAAACCATAATTATGAAAAAATGAGGAGCGAAAAACTCTCTTAAAACTAAAAAGTGAGATGAAGAGTGAAAAGTTTAGGTTTTAAATTTATATTGGGTTCTCGATCATTTAATTAACAATTAATGGACAAATATTACAACTTAAAGGTCCAAATCTAAATATATATCTACATCTACTTTCAAATTATTGAAAATTACTAAAACTAGTTGAAAAAGTATTTAAAAAGTAGATTATAATTAATATTTTATGTATAAAAAAGTTCGAATATATATATATATATTATGTCGGTTTGATTCAGATTCGATTTGACTTTTTTTTGGTTACACCAAACCAAACCAAGAATGGTCAGTTTGTTTTTTGTAACGCCAAACCAATCAAACCAAATCATAAGTTGTTGTTTTTTCTCAGTTTGATTTGATTCGTCAGTTCGATTTGACTTGACGGTTTGATCTGTACACACCTAGCAATGAGCATTCCCAATATATTCTTAATAGTCAATGCGGAATCAAAGAGCTGTTTAGAAAATAATGTTACTGATGAGCATTTCCAATAAAATTGGGTCACTGATGTGCAAAAGGAATTTATTAGGTAAGAAAACAGAGATATATTAGAAAATAAATATCAATTTAGAATAATATATTAGATAAGTTGCTTCTTAATTATCCTTTTTTTGATATTGTTTGATTTTAGGCATTTTTTAAAGCAAAAAAACATATAAACAGGAAGGCAAAATTATGTATATGAATTATAGAGAGAGAAATTATAAAAATGGAATATTTGTAATTAATTTTTGAATTTAAAATTATGTGTAATAATAGAAAATAAAGTTTTAATTTTATGTAATTTAGCCTAATAAATTCTGCCAAATTAGATCATTATTCCTATAAATATAATTTTCAATACTTATTTAATAGGAAAAAGGATTAAATTTATCTTTCTACTTTGAAAATTTGTTTAAATATATATCATTCGTTTACCATGCTGTTGAGAAACTTTTCACGTCCTTCTTTTAACAACAGAAAAGCCCAAATCCGTGTTAAATGTTCCATCATTTAAAAATAAAACACACCCTATTCTAATCTGCCCCACAAAAATAATAAAAAAGTATAACCTTCCATCAGTTTTGTTAATTAAAATTTTCAAACGAGATTAGGCCACTGGAAGGGAGGGCCACAAAATTTTCAAATGTACCCCTCCCTCAGTTTATTTTATTTTTAAATAATGGGGCGTTTAACATTGATTTAAATTTTTTGTAGAGAAAGAATACAAGTGAAAAGTTCCTTAACAGCAAGGATAAATTTGATCTCAAAATATGATATTTATAATAAATTTAACCTTAAAATATAATTAAGAATATATTTAACTAATTTTTTAAAATAAGAAAATAAATTTGATTCTTTCCCCAATTTAATAACTTGATAGCTATGATATTTTTAAAATTTATATAAAATCAAACTCACATGCACTGAATTTTATGGTCGGTCAAACTAGAACACCTAAAAAAATCACAAAGTCAAATCAACATCCTTTAAAATAAAAGTTTCTCCAAAGAGGGAAGGTTAAAAAAAAAAAAAGAAGACAGATAAAAGAAAAGTTGGCACAACCTTTTTGTCTTTTCCTAATTAAAAACAATAATTTTGTGACATTGATATACCCTGCGTAATCAATTACGACACATTAATAGACACGTTGTATAATACTTATAAAGAAAGGCCGTGAAACAATATTCAACACGTCCACCAGCAGGGGTGGATCCAGAAGATGTAATTTTCATATATATAATTATGGTATTTTCAATATTTTATGTATATATAGATTTTGAATCTCCTAAACATAAGATTAGAGCCTGACTTGGTGGTTGATGCCTGATGGGCATTTAAAATCGACCTTGAGCCTCCAAATTCAAATGAATTAGATTTTTATTTTTTGAATCACCTTGATAAGTATCTTGTATCTGCCATCATCCACGAGCTCAAGACCAAGTTGAGCAATAGTTTGTTTACCATATTTTTTAAAAATATAATTGAAAGAGAGAATAGGTTAAATTTTTCTAAAACTATTGTAATTTGTGACTGTCATATTTAAATTATTGGGTGTTTCTGTTACTCTCTTACAATGTAAATCCCACTAGATTAAAACCATATATGTGATAAAAAGTTTGGGATAATTTGTTAAGAGATGCATGGAATATGAAAAAAAAAAGTCTTAAAAATGACTCACCTCACATAGTGAGTTCATTGAAGTTCTGATTGAGTTCTCTGAACATCCAACAGTTTAAGTATGAAACTCACAATACAGTGATAATTTAAGAGTATTTAATCTACTAATTATCTCGGAAGAAAAATCCACGTGTCCTATCACATGGTACTTTATGAAGGAGCTTTTAGAGCGTGATGGTCACGTAAGGTATCGAATTACTCGGGAGGTATTTCAATAGGAGTTCATGGTAGTTCAAGGGGGTTCCATGAACACCTGATAGTTTATTTATAAACTCGCAAAATAATTGATGATTTAGAAGGATATTTACCTGTTCACTCCAGTTAATTAAATATATACTTCATTCTTATCAATTAACGTGACATGGTTCGAATTGGCACAAAATTTAAGAAAAAAAATGAGATGCATGTATAGACAGAATTTTTGCCCAGAAAGTTCCTTTGTTCATTTGTCAATCATGCCTAAACTAATCATCAAGAAAAGTCACACAACTATTCATTTTTTTCAAAAGTTGGGCTTAAGTCTTCTAACTTGAAATTTACAATCAAGTCATACAACATGATGCCACTTTGAATAAAATTAGGCAGAAGTCTACATCGAAGTAACTATTCTTTTTTTTTAATCAGATTCTACTGATGCGGAGTCACCTTCCACTCAATAAATAAGGCAGCCAATGCAACCAACTCTACAAAGATCCCTTCTCTCATTTCTCTTCCTTCTTTCATTCTATGTAAAATCAAGAACTAAGTAAACATTTCAAGATTTTGATCATGGGTACTTTGAGGGTACTTATGTTCCCATTTTTGGCTTATGGACACATCTCTCCATATCTAAACGTAGCCAAGAAACTCGCGGATAGAGGATTCTTGATTTACTTTTGTTCTACGGCGATCAATCTCAAATATACCATCAAGAAAATCCCTGAAAAATACTCTGATTCAATTCAGCTTGTCGAACTCCATTTACCTGAATTGCCTGAACTTCCTCCTCATTACCATACGACGAATGGTCTCCCACCCCATCTCAATCACACACTTCAAAAGGCCCTGAAAATGTCAAAACCAAACTTCGCAAAAATCTTGCGCAGTCTGAAACCTGATTTGGTCATTTATGATGTATTGCAGCAATGGGCTGAAAGCGTCGCGAATGATCAGAACATTCCAGCAGTCAAGATGCTAACTTCTGGTGCAGCTGTGATTTCATATTTTTTCAACTTACGAAAGAAACCCGGGGTTGAATTCCCTTATCCTGCTATTTATCTCACGAAAATTGAGCAAGTAAAAGTGGGTGAATTGTTGGCAAAAGCTGATAAAGAGAAAGAACCTGATGATGTGGATCCTTTTGCTGATGGAAATATGCAAATCATGTTGATGAGTACCTCTAGAGTTCTAGAGGCCAAATATATTGATTTTTTCACTGAATTGGGCCATTGGAAAGTTGTTCCTGTTGGTCCACCTGTCCAAGATCCCATAATTGATGAGGTGGATGATGTAGAGCTCATTGATTGGCTAGGAATGAAAGATGAGAGTTCAACTGTTTTTGTGTCCTTTGGGAGTGAGTATTTCTTGTCGAAAGAAGATATGGAGGAAATAGCTTTCGGGTTGGAGAATAGTAATGTTAATTTCATTTGGGTTGCAAGATTTCCAAAGGGTGAAGAGCAAAATCTTGAAGATGTTTTACCAAAAGGTTTTCTAGAAAGAATCGGAGATAGGGGAAGAGTTTTGAACAAATTTGCACCACAACCAAGAATTCTAAATCATCCAAGTACCGGAGGATTTATAAGTCATTGTGGTTGGAATTCAATAATGGAAAGTATGGATTTTGGGGTTCCTATAATAGCGATACCTATGCATCTTGATCAACCAATGAATGCTAGGTTGATGGTAGAATTGGGAGTTGCAATTGAGATAGTTAGAGATGATGATGGCAAATTTCATAGAGGAGAAATTGCAGAAACTCTTAAAGATGTCATAACACGAAAACGAGGGGAAATTTTGAGGGCCAAGGTGAGAGACATCAGCAAGAATTTGAAATCAGTAAGAGATGAAGAGGCTGATGTTGTTGCTAAAGAGCTAATTCAACTTTGTAAGGACAGTAATAAGTGCAACTGATGTGGTAAGTAGTGATTTAATTGACAAAATTATTTTGCATGTGAGGTGTTTTTGTTTGTCTTTAAAATATATTGAGGTTGAAATAATGAGAAAAAAAAAAGGATGCAACCTATAGAATAATCCTATTGTTTGGTAGCTCAGTTAGTTGACTAGATGAACTTTTCCTTTGTTGAACTTTCCCGGTTTTTCTTTTAAAAAAGTTTGTATTTGCACATGCTCAAACATGACTTTGTTTAGCAGAATTCAAACTTTTGATCTCAATGGTAAAATGAAGCCCTTGACACCCTGATGGACTTTTTGATGACAACCAATGAAGTTTATTGAATTTAGCTAAAAAAAAAAAGACCCCGATCTATTGTATTTGGCTTAAAAATATCCTCCTTCCGCGCACTGGAGAAAAGATGCTCCAAACGTAATCTTTTGGCTTACAAAACTCCTAACCTATTGAATTTGTCTCAAAGTATCCTTCTTCCACACCCTTTAGACTAAAAGCGCTCTCAATTTTATCTTTTCGCTTAAAAGTTCCCCCTAAACCTAATGGTCTCAAGTTGAAGAGATTTATCCTAATTGTTTTTTTTAACATGCAGAGGAGGAACTATATTGAACACAATTTTTTTAAAAGAATTCTTATTTCCTCCGTTCGTTACTTACTAAACCCTTTTTGCTCCTTGTAGCTATGTCTGAGAGTCGGATCCCTAACCAAATACAAAAGGAATGAGAGATGGGCTCTATTCATTTTTTTTTTAAACAACTAAATGTGGAGATCTCTGTTTTGATGATAGTCAAACCTAACCAAAGGGACCTGGTTTCCATTGCACTTTGTGGCCTGGAGATTTAATGTGGACAAACTATCTATTGAGTAGTCTATTGATTAAAGTATTAAGGGCAAAACAGACCCTTGGATATAAAGTCAAAATAGTTAGCTAAAATGTTAGTTATAGGTGATTAGTTAATAACTACCTTGTGTATAAATACACAAGCTGATTGGATTGTGCGTGCCTTTTTGATCATTCTCTATCAATAAGAAATCACTCTCTTCTTCTTCTTCCTCCTTTCCTTCATCAAATTCACTGAATCTTAACATGGTATCACTGCCCGCGATGCTCTAATTCTTCTTCCGCACAAACTCTTCAAAGATTCTTGTATTCGATAAGGTCTCTTGAAAGAGCCAACAATGGCAGGAATGGGAAATTTGGAGCAAACATCTAATTCCGGTTCAACTGATGAGAATCTTGGAATAGGAGTTACTATTGAAGCCACCCATCCACTGTATTTAGCTTCCACAGGCACAAGTGGTATATCGTTGATTTCATTCCAATTGGTGGGCACTGAAAACTACGGATTATGGTCAAGATCCATGAGAATAACACTGCTGGGTCGCAACAAGCTGGGAATTGTAGATGAGTCATGGAAAAAAAGAGAAGTTCCATAAAAAATATGGTTATCAATGGGAACATAGCAATGTGATTGTTCTTTCGTGGTTGATGAACTCAGTAGCTCAAAATTTGATAAGTGGGTGGCTTATGCTTCAAGTGTACACTCAGTTTGGGAAGATCTTCATGAAAGATTTGATAAAATCGATGGATCCCACTCCTTCAATGTTCACAGAGATATTGCAACTTTGATTCAAGGTACTCTGTCCATTCCTGTTTATTATTAAAAACTGAAAGATTTGTGGGATGAGTATGAAACATTAATTCCCTTAACTGGTTGCAACTGTGATAAGTATAAGGATTTCTTGAGTCATTTGCGAAAAAAAAAGTTATATCAATTTCTTATGGACCTTAATGATTCATATAATCAAGCAATAAGCCAAATCTTGTTCATGATCCCATTGCCCATTGTTAATCAGGCATATGCAATGTTAGTTAGTGATGAAAATCAGAAGAGTATGACTGCTGCTAATTTTGCAATTCTTGGTGCATCTCCTAGTCTTAATTCAGGAAATTGTCCTAGTATTAATTCAGGAAGTTATGAATCAACTGCCCTATACAGTGCTAGAACAAGTGATTCTAAAAAATTCAAGAAAAACTCCAATGTACAATGTAGTTGTTGCAAGTTAAAGGGGCACACTAGGAAAATTAGTACTAGATTGTAGGGGATCCTAATGACTCAAGGTTCAAGAAAAAAAAGGGAGCTTCTAATGGTTACACTCCTCAACTTACTGCTTACAACATGATTGCTGAAAATCCAGTCATGAATTATAGAGTTCCTGAGTTTACTTCTGGTGAAAGGGGACAGTACAATTCACAAGCTTCAACTTCTCAGGGTCCTAATACAAGTTCAAAGTCTGGTGGAAGTCAGATGCCTTATTTCTTTACTTCAGATCAATATGCTCAAATTCTGAATTTGCTGAATGAACCTCAATCTACATCAGTAGCTAACACTACAGGTATGACTAATGCCTTACTAGCTATTAACAGTCTTAATACATGGATTGTAGACACAGGAGCTGCAAACCATAGGGAAGTTGATGAAATCCTACTAATAGATACTGTTAAATTATATAGGAACAAGCAGAGAAAAGTTTTTCTACCTACTGGTGATGTTGCATATGTCACTCATATTTTATCTAGTATAATATATGAGACGAAACTTGATAATATGCTGCATATTTCAAAGTTTAAATTCAATTTTCTATCTGTATCTTAGGTAGCAAAGGCCTTACAATGTTTAGTGGATTTCTTTCCTAACTTCTTTATCTTTTAGGATCTTTACAATGGGAAGGTGAAAGCGATTGGTAGAGAAAAGGATGGGTTATATCTCTTATCTTCAAGCTCTAGAAGCACAACAAAGGATTTACGTTCTCTCGTTGCTAAAAGTTTTGTGAACTCTACTCCGTAAACTCTGTTAATAAAACCAAAACCAGCCTTGAATTGTGGCATAAGAGGCTTGGTCATCGATCATCTAAAGTTCTGCACAAACTATTTCCTTCTACTCTTGATAGTTGTAGTAGCATTGTCAAAAATTGTTTTGTCTGTCCATGTGCTAAACAAGTGAGTTTACCATTTCCAGCAAATAGTAAGCAGAGTACTAGGTGCTTTGAATTGTTACACATCTTGATATATGGGGACCTTAAAAAGTGGAGACATATGATGGCAATAAATATTTTTTGACAGTTGTAAATGATTTTTCTAGAATGACATGTCTATTTTTACTTAAGCTCAAATTTGATATGTGTGTTGTACTTAAGCAGTTTTTGTCTTATGTGTTTACTCAATTTGAGCAAAAGGTTAAGATCATTAAATCAGATAATGGAACTGAGTTTGTTAACTTTGTACGTGCTTCTATGTTTGAACAACTTGGTATCTTACACCAAACATCTTGTGTTTACACTCCTAAGCAAAATGGTGTGTTGCTGAAAGGAAGCACAAGAGTGTATTGGAGGTATCCAAAGCTATCAGATTTTAGGGATACATTCCAATAAGATATTGGGGTCATTATATTCTTATTTTTACATATCTAATAAATGGAATGCCTTCCTTAGTGCTTAACTACAAATCTCCTTATGAGATATTATACAAAGTTCCTCCTTCACGTAAACATCTTAGAACTTTAGGATGTTTATGCTTTACCAAGACAATAAATGAATTAGATAAACTTAAATCTAGATCTATTACTGCTGTGCATATGGGCTATTGAAACTTTGAAAAAGGGTATATACTATTTGACCTATAGAATCACTTATTTTTATCAGTAGAGATGTTAAATTTAGAGAAGAAGTATTTCCATTCAAGTCTGTTGAAAAAAATAAACAGCTTCATTTCTTAGATGTTTTCTCCGATCAAATTCCACTTTACAATGATGAAGTACCAACTTCAATAAGTGATGATCAAAATGGCGATTCAGTAGGTAGGAATTATTTGATCAAGGTCCAGTTACAACCATATCAGTTGATCCAAATCCTCAAATGCCTACTGCTACATCTTAGTTGCCTGTGTTAATAAGTGAAATTTAACATTTGTTCCAACAGAGTCCAGGAAGTCTTCAAGAACTAAAGCACCACCCATTTGGATGAAAGAATGTCTTAACTTGGAAGAAGTCAAAAACTCCTTACAATTTAGCAAACTACACATCCTATGATCACCTACATACCTCTTTTCTGTCACGACCTAAACTCAGGCCTAGCTGTGATGGGCAATCTCAAGACCACCATGGGCTTGTGATAACACCCTTAGCCTTACCTCAAGAGCAAAATTAAAGTAAATAGCAGAAGCCAACCAGAGTAATAAGAAATGTAGATAAGTCAAAGGAGAATCTAAGAGTCAACAAAACAACCAAAACATCCCAATACTGTCCACAAAAGTCTTTAAACTAGAAATACAACTAAGTCGGGATATACCACCGACTATAAAAAAAGAATTCAAAGTACTAAGAAAAAAAAAGAAACCAATGAAATGATTGGGCCTTCCGAAGAATGGAGGCTCACTACTTCACAATTGATCGACAAAAGTACCCAACCACCTAACGTTGTAAAGGAGCAATAGAAAAGTCCTCGGAGCCTACATCATGAAATGATGCAGCATCCGGGGATGATCAGTGGGGCAAGTACAGGCATGTAACTCAAGAAAAGGGAATAAAATAATGCATTAACCAAAATCTATCCATAAAGCCACATGTGTATATATCTATTTCTCTATATATATAGATGTCAGGATAGGTACAAGGGTCATGAAACATGATAGTTTAAAATATTAGTCTGAACTATGTAGATCGTACCGACATTCCAGGCACCCACAGGCTATACGGGTCCAACTTACCCTGCCGAAAGGGTCCAGTCCATAGTAGCCACATGTACCGAGGAATGGATAAGGACACCAAGGTGATAGCCATCCAAAATATAATGTGTGCATCAGATACATGGTCATATAGAACCCCAACATCAGCAAACATGATTTTCAGTGTTGGTCCCCCCCGGACTATACCTTCTCGGTAAGCTATATAATTTTCTTTAAGCCCAAATTAAAACAGTTTGCACATAAGCCAACTATTAATCAAGGAGTCTTTCATTAAGGCATTGTCCAACATAGTATTGTCATACCAATATGCTTGCAAGCTAATTCAATTATGCCAATCCAGTCCATTTAACCATTAGACTCCCAAGTTCCATTTAAAATCCAAAACCATGGCCACGAAAAGCATTGCAAAACCACAGCCACCAAGGGCATTCCAAATTTATTTTTTTATCCATTTATTCTTTACTGCAATTAAATGTTTCCAAAATACATGTCAAATTATGTAAATATCTATATTCGAAATCACGGTTACAATGTGGGTTGAGGTTAATGACATTATCAAGCCAAAATTCATCAATTTAGGAAAACCAATGTCACCCATTCCAACTATTGTAATAATGTACCAATTCAGTTCCGAAAATCATAATTTAAAGCATACGTAACACATTAAAACAATGGAAAAAGTAATTCAAGCATTAAAAGCCAAAAACCCTCAACCCAATTTTAAAACCATCACTCAAAATACATGAATATTTAATAAATTAATGCCACAATGTAGAATACAAGTTAAGAAATGAGAAACATGCCTGAAATATAGAGGAATTTAAAGAGAAATCGAAGTTTGGAGCCTGGAGTAATGATTTCTTGTAAAAACCTTGAACTTTCTTGGTTTGGGAGTTAAAGAAGAAAAGAATGATGTTTGATCTTGATAAGTGAAGGAAAAGAGATTATCTAGGTTTTTTAAAGTCGTTTAAGGGGTAAAGGATCAAAAATACCCTCACCCCAAGTGAAAAAAATAAAACAGGATGAATTTAACCCAACGACGTGGCACGCCGCTATCGCAGAGGTTATCCTCTATGCCACGCTCCTATCGTGGAACCTCACTGCCTCGGGGTCCAAAAATAGCTACGAACCCCTTATGAAAATTCCAAAACTTTTTCAAAATATCCTTCTAACATCTCTTATCATAATTTAAGTCAAAAATTAGCGTTACTCACGCGGGATCGTCAAAAATAAAATGATCAAAATTTTATGGGGTCTTACATTATTCTCCTTCTTTGGATCATTCGTCCCCGAATGAGAAGTTAGGACATTTTTAGCATGATAATAGCAAGAATGTAGTAGAAACCAAGGACAAATTCAAAATGCGACAAGAGGGAAATGAAACTCATACCTTAAGCACTTTCATCCTATGTTGGAAACAAGAACGAGTATTTGGCTTTTATATCTTCTTTAGATTCCTATGTAGCTTCTTCCACCTTTTGATTTCTCCAAAGAACCTTCACCTAAGCTATATCCTTTGTCCTTAATCTATGAACTTGCCTATCCAATATTTCAACCGGGACTTCCTCATAAGACAACGAATCCATAACACCAATATCCTTAACAGCCATTATCAAAAAAGGATAACCCTCCCACCTTTTCAACATAGTCAAAGCAAAATTCACTGGTAATCTAATTCATAAGAGACATTCCTAATTCTCCTCTCAATCTGATATGGGCCAATGTAACAGGGACTAAGCTTCCCCTTCTTCCCAAATCACATGACTTATTTCATAGAAGAAACCTTCAAGAACACCCAGTTTCTTACTTCAAACTCCAACTCCCTCCACCTCACTTTCGCATAAGACTTTTGGTGACTTTGAGCAGTCTTAAGTCTTTATATAATCACCTTTACCTTCTCTATGGATTGGTGAACTAATTCAGGGCCAAACAATCTAGTCTTACCCACCTCAAACCATCCAATAGGAAACCTGCACCTCCTACCATAAAGAGCCTCAAAAGGAGCCATTTGGATGCTGGTATGATAAATATTGTTATAAGAAAACTAAATAAGCGGCAAATAGTCAACCCAACTACCCTTAAACTTAATCACACAGTCCCTTATCATATCCTCCAAAGTCTGAATGGTACATTCCCTTTGTCCATCTATTTGAGGGTGGAACACGGTGTTAAGGTTCATCTGCTTACCCAAACATTTCTGAAAAGAATGCCAAAAGTGAGAAGAGAATTTAAAATAATGGACACTGGTACCCCATGCAACTTGGAATAATCCTCTCCAGAATAGTTAGTCTTTACAGGAAATAAGTGGATGACTTGGTCATTGTTGACTTGGTCATTCTATCTACAATGACCTAATAGAATCATATTGATTCTGAGACCATGAAAGACCTATGAAGAAATCTATATTAATCATCACCTACTTCTACATGGACAATTCTATCTCTTGAGATGTACCACCAGGCCTCAAATGTTCAACCTTGACTTGCTGAAAAACCATACACTTAGCAACAAAATTCGCCACACCCCTCTTCATATTATTCATATTATTCCACCGATAGATTTTCTTCAATACATAATACATCTTGGTCAAACTCGGATGAACTGTATATATGGACTCTTGAGCCTCAGTTAAGATTTTTTCTCGCAACCCATCTACATCAGGAACACATAACCTTTATTGACACCTCAGAATGCCATCTCCCCCAATCTTGAAAGTCATAACCTTTATTGACCCATATTATCTTTGATTTGCATAAATATGGAATCTAAAACTAATTTCTCCTTGACCTCAGTACCCAGAGACGACTTAACCACTTTCTAAACAATCACTCATCCATCCTCAGAGTCCAAGAGGTGAATTCCTAAATTATCTAACCTGTGAATATCCTTCACCAATCCTCTCTTCTCCTCATCAACATGGGACAGACTCCTTGTAGACAACCTGCTAAGAGTATCAACAACTATATTAGCATTAATTGGGTGGTAGTGCAAACTCATATCATAATCCTTAAGCAATTCGAGCCACCGTATTTGCCTGAGATTCATCTCCTTTCTCGTGAACACATATTGCAAGATCTTATGGTCTGAATAAATATCCACATGCACCCCATATAATTATTGGCATCAAATCTTCAAAACAAAGATCACAACCGCCAACTGTAGATCGTGAGTCGGGTAATTCCTCTCATGAACCTTAAGTTGTCTGGAGGCATAATCTACTACCCTACCATGCTGCATCAAAACATAATCCAGTCCCACGCGGGACATATCACAATACACAACAAACCCCTAAGTACCCTTGGGTAGGGTCAAAATACGTGCATAAGTCAACTTATCCTTCAACTTCTCAAAACTACCTTCACAAGCATCGGACCACAAAAACTTTACCTTTTTCTGAGTTAACTTCATCATCGGAGTAGTAATAGATGAGAAACTCTCCACAAACCTCCTATACACAGCCAAGCCCAAGAAGCTCCTAATGTTGGTTGGAGTCGTGGGTCTAGGCCATTTCTTAACTGCCTCAACTTTTTGTGGATCCACCTTGATCCCCTCACTGAAAACAAGATGCCCAGAAAAGGTCACAATACTTAGCCAAAATTCACACTTAGAAAATTTTGCATATAATTTCTGGTCCTTAAGAGTCTGCAATACAATTCAGAGGTGATTGACATGATCCTCCTCACTTTTGGAGTACACCAAGATTCTATCAATAAAGACTATAACAAATAAATCTAGAACTGCCTGAAAACCCAATTTATAGGATTTATGAACGCAGTCGGAGCATTAGTTAATCCAAATAACATAACCAAAAACTCATAATGGTCATGCCAGGTTTGGAAAGCAGTCTTGGGAATATCAACCTCCCTAATTTTCAACTAGTGAGAGGCTGAACAAATACTAATTTTTGAGAAACACCTAGCACCCTGAAGCTGATCGAAAAGGTCATTAATCCTAGGAATGAGATACTTATTTTTCACTGTGACCTTATTCAATTGACAATAGTCTATACATATCCGAAGATACCCATCTTTTTTTCACACAAAAAACGTTAGAGCACCCCATGGAAAAACAGTTGGATAGATGAAAACCTTATCAAGAAGCTACTCCTTTAGTTCTTTTAGTTCAACCGGAGCAATCTTATAAGGAGGAATAGAAATGGGAAGGGTATTTGGTAGAAGATCAATTTCAAAATCTATTTTTCTATCCGGAGGAATCCCAGGAAGATCATTGTGAAAAACTACAGAAAATTTATTAACCATAAGGAAAGATTGCAAAAAGGATCTCTAAGAGTTAGGATTCTTAACCTAAACTAGATGATACAGACACTCGTTGGAAATCATTCTCTGAGCTATAAGATAATAAATAAACTTCTTATTGGGTACTAAGGAACTTCTCTCCCACTCAATGATGGGTTCATTAGGAAAATAGAAACTGACCTTTCGAGTCCTGGAATCTAGAGAATCATAGTACAAATGAAGTCAATTCATTCCCAAGATTACATCAAAATCCACCATATCAAGTTCTATCAAATCCACCAATGTCTTCCTATGATGAATGGACACCACACAACCCCTATAGATTTTTCTAGCCACAATAGATTCGCCCACCGGAGCAGACACGAAAAAGGGATAAGAAATATTTTCAGGACCAAAACCAAAATGTACAACCACATAAGGGGTCATATAAGATAGGGCAGAACCCAGATCAAGTAAAAAATAAACATCATGGGTGAAGAGTTGTAACATACCCGTGACAACGTCTGAAGATGGCCCAGAATCCTGATGAGTAGTAGTGTATAAGGCAATTTTGGCTACTATAGAATCCTGATGAGTAGTAAGTGTATAAGGTGATTTTATCTACTACCGATACCTGATGTGGTGGACTTAGGTGAAAGAGCTGAAGAAGTGGAGACCAGGACCTTATTAGCTCCAGTGGCAACTTTAGTTATAGGATAGTTTCTCCGCAGATGACTAGGCTGACCACAATTGAAACACAAGTTCCTCTCCTCCTCATAATACCCACGATGAAGCTGTCCATAAAATAGACAAGGAGGATAGGGTAGGGCTGACTGGACTCCACTGACTTGAGACTAGGCACCCTGTCCCTTAGGACCATTACTAGCCCAAAAATGATGATCATCGAAAGGCTTAGGATAGAGAGCACTGGCTATTGAATTAGAATTTCCCCAATTCTTCTTCCTAGTACACTGTCTACCATATCTTCTATTGTTATGCTGATTTGCACCCTGCTCTGCATACCTAAACTTCTTTCTCTACCTTTCTCCCATCTCTACCTATTTTTTTCTCATCTTTAACCTGTTGCATGTAAACTATCAACCTAGATGTATCCATATCATTATTCAGCATAGCAGGCTTACACTCTAACACCAAATCACGAGACAACCCCAAATCAAACTTCCTCATTCTGGACCTCATATTATACACCAACTTCAGAGCATAACGGGATAGCTGCTGGAACTTCAGTGCATAGTCCTTAACACTCATATTACCCTGCTTTAAGTTCACAAAATCTTTGGTCTTAGCCTCTCCTAAATCCTGAGAAAAGAAGTGATTAAGAAAATCACCTAAAAACTCATCCAACATCACCGACTCAGCATTATCACCCCTCATCCCTTCCCACTCCTCATACCACTGGTAAGCCATATCCTTTAACTGATAAGTAGCAAACTCCACACCCTTTAAATTAGTAGCATACATCACCCTGAAGATTTTCTCCATCTCATCAATAAACCCCTGAGGAACCCCCTCAACCTTAGAGCCTGTAAAGTTTGGGGGATTTAGCCTCATAAACTAGACAACCCGAGTGACCTCAGATGAACTACCAACAAGACCAACATTCTCAGACCGATAGGACTGCGATGCACCAGTTGAGCAAATCTATGGATAGACTGACAAAACTCCATATTAGAAATACCCCCTGAGTGTTACACCCCACATGTTAGTTTTAAGTCATAGTTGTAAGTTGAGGTGTTACGGCTGCATAATTGAGCTTTTCATTCTTTAAATTTAGTTGAAAAAAAACTGGATTGATGCGTATAAGACTAGGAGGTTACAGGGGCATAAACTGTACCTCACTTCTGCAACATAGCAATAGAATAAAGAAGTCAGCAAGAAACAAGCCACTGCTCATTAACTTGCCAAGTCCCTTTAAGGGCAATTTTGCCTTTTTCTTTTTACCTTATCCCAATCAATTAAACCCTTATTCTTAAGTCTCTAAATGTTATTTCTTGTATAGAAGAATGTTTTCTTTTCAGCAGAGGCATTAATTTTTTTCAGCAGATAAAATCCCCTATGTTCCCATCAGTTTTATGCGTTAAAAAAAGAGTCCCTCTCTTTTCCTCAAGATTCACATGATAAAAAGCTTCACTTTCCAATCATTTTTCATATGTTTTCCATTAACAAATATCCATATTCCTCCTATCAATTACAACTCCAAGTAACACAAGGAAATTGATCGAGAATCAAGTACAAATTTCTTCCGATGTTAAGTTCTTTCAACGTTTAAGAGGTATGTGGAATCATTCATTACTCTTGTTTCTGGATGTTTTATTGTTATCTAATTCAAATTACTCCTAAGCTATTTAAGATTAGAGGAACTTCTACATCCTTATCTATGAAATTGAATTGTTAAAGTAAGTTATTGGAATGTGTTCAGATAACTCTCTATATCACGTCCTCCTTAAATTTTGTGAATTCTAATACTGTGAAAGATTACAGTTTCAAAGTCAAGCGATTGCACCTAGAGAGCACCTATTCTTTAAAAGAAGTAAGGCCTTAACAAAAGATCTAATTACATAATTTATTGATAAAAAAAGACATCTCCCAGTTCTTTTTGAACTTCTAAGCATATCTACTCTTTCTTTGACTTAATTTTGTATCTGCTGCGTGATTGCATCTCTTTCTATAACATGGTTTTAATACAATGTCCATATTCAAGTTGTCCATATTTGATCCAATTTCCTCAACCCTGTAGTTACAATATGCTTCTTTACTTTTTCCAAGTGAATAATTACAAAACTAGAACACTATAGACCACTACTTCTCTCGCTGCAACATTCAGACAATATATTGTTACCTCAACAATTCCAATCTGTCCTACTGTACTATTAAGTAAATACACTACATAATAAGTAAGAACGGTATCCTCTTCAAGGTATTTCATTTAAGTCATGCAAGGCAGCTTGCCGTTTTGCCACTACTCTGTCTCTATAAACACGAATTACAATTTCTCAGTGGACTCTATCACAATGGAATTACCAGCCTATAAATTGATCTTGCTCCTCGCTATATGATGGCATACACCACTATTACTAACACGCAGCTAACTACCGCACCTCTATTGGATTTATTCTTACCCTAAAAGTATGTCCGCTAGAGTTTGTTTTACCATCTTTCCATATTTATATGTACCCCAATCAGACATATTCTTCTCCACATATGCCCTGTAACATAATAGCAAAAAAGAAAGAAAGAAAGAATTGATTATCAAAAGATTCAGTACCTATGCCACTGAATACACAATCAAGTGGTACATTTATCCAAAATCTCCAAAGTCTCTCTGTTATAGCTAGTCTCTTTCATTCTCACCAACCAAACAGTTAAGTGGTACATTCGTTTTGTGATCTTTAACATAAAATTCTTGGAGTTCTTAAACTAAAGGATATAAAATTTTAATTAGTTTTGATAAGACATCATAACTAGGAACTTCAACTTTTAAATATGAGTTTCAAACCTCAACTAGAACACTTCAAGTTGTTTATTAGTTTCATTAAGTGCGGTGGAAGCTATGAAATGAAATATTGTTACAATGTAACGACACTTTACTATTCATGATACTCCAAATGCTCAATAACTATAATAATTCATGAGGCATGATACCAAAGAGGTTGATTTTCCAAGCATGAGTCCTAAAGGACAAATTCATGATCATTAGCCTAAAATGGCAAACATATGTATGCGAGCCTAAAATGGCTAAACCATGAGCATGATCCTGACAAGGCTAAAAATTTTCAAGAACTAATAAATAAGCTAACATCATGAGCATAAGGGAGTTAGTTAGTTAACCGTGAAGGCATAGGTTTAAATGACAAATGCCCAAAACTATGTTTGCTAACATAGGATAGAGATCATTTCGCAAGTCGGATACTCTCTTTTTCTTTCATGTGTCCCAAAAAAGGGCTAACCATGGATACTTGCTAGCAAATCATGTCATGTCACATCCTATGCCCGACAAGGTATAGAACGGCTTAGTTGATCAGGCCGAGATCAGACTCCATGCGCTCACATGGTGGTTTGTGATGGTTCACTACTTTCTTCCACACATAATCAAAGGAATTTAAATCTAATTTACTTGGTCAATTGTAACTTTAGTTTACATTCTTGTTTCCTTTCCAAATTCCTTCACTTATATTTGAATTTTATTGTTACTTCTAATCTCTTCTTGTACTACCCTCCTACAATGGTTTTACATACCAATACATTCCACGTATTGATAGTCTTTGGCGCTACATTATTTCATAATGTAGGTTCTGGCTCTCAAGTCCGTGGTCAAGCGCCTCATTAGGATTCCTAACTTTTGGTATTGGTAAGCCTCTTTCCTACCAAGAGGCTGGATGAGATATGATGACTTTTTTGTGTTTTCTTTCTTTTCAATATTAGTACTTATTAGAGGCTTCATAGGTTGGTGTAGTTGTCAAACAAACTTTTAAATTTCTAGTCTTTATCATGACTATTAGTATTGTATAAAATTAAGTGGTGTCAATAAACCTTGATTGAGTCGGGGGTCTAACGAATACAGCCTTTCTACTTCTTTAGAGGTAGAGGTATGAACTGCGTACATGTTACCCTCCCCAGACCTCACTATGTGGGAATACACTGGGTTTGTTGTTGTTGTTGTTGTCAATAAACCTTGATGATAATATTTCACCTTTAAGAAATCTTATTTCAATCTCATATTGTTTCAGTTATACTCTTTCATATTGGTTGTATTCTCATGTGATATGATAGAACGTTCACTCGTACTAGTGGTAGTTCGAGTACGTGTCACATCTAGGGCCTCATCTCGGGGCGTGACACTGAGCAAGCTGAGCATAAGCATCACCAACCCAGAAAGCTGGAGGAGGACTAGTAGGGACCGGTGGAACACCATGTGGAGCGGTATAGTCAGGAGTAGGGACCTTAGACTGGATCTGCACTCCTTAATCAGGGAGAGTTCCCTCTATATTTTCCCTATATAGGATAGAGATTCAAGTAGAGTTTCTACGACCATCAGATCTTCGGGGAGGCATGATCTGAAATGCGAGTAATCCAGGAGTTAGAGATATTTCATGATAACTAGACTCTCTAGCACTAAATAGAACACAAGAAAGGGAAATATTCCTAAATGCCTTGTAGTCTCCCCCTTACCGTGCTCTAATACCAATCATGTCAAGACCCAAACCCGGGTCTGGCTGTGACGGGCAATCTCAAGCCCACCATGGGCCAGAGACAACCTCCTTAGTTTTACCTCAAGAGTACAATAAAAGTAAACATCAAAAGTCAACCAGCGTAATAAGAAATATAGATAAGTCAAATGAGAATCTAAGAGTCAACAAAACAACCAAAACATCCCAATACAGTCCACGAAGGACTCTAAAATAGAAATACCAACTAATTCGGGACATGCCCCTAACTATGGCAAAAAGAATCCAAAAGGACTAAGAAAATAAAGAAACCAATGAAATGATCGGGTCTTCCGAAGGATGGAGACTCACCACTTCACAGCTGATCGATAGAAATACCCAACCAACTAACGCTGCACATGAACAATAGAAAAGTCCTCTGAGCCTACATCATGAAATAATACAGCGTTCGGGGATGGTTAATGGGGCAAGCACTGGTATGTAACTCAAGAAAAAGGGATAAGATAATGCATTAACCAAAACCCATCCATAAAAGCACATACACACAATTTATACATATAAATAGGATGTCGGGGTAGGGACAAGGGTCATGAAACATGATAGTTTAAAATATTAGCCTGAACTATGTAGCTCGTACCGACATTCAAGGCACCCACGGGCTATATGGGTCTGACTCCCCCAAGCCGAAAAGGCCAGTCCATGTTAGCCACAGGTATCGAGGAATGGATAAAGACACCAAGATGATATCCATCCAAAGTATAATGTGTGCATCAGAAACATGGTCTTGTAGACCCACAACATCGGCAAACATGGTTATCAGTATTGGTCCCCCGGGGACTACACTTTCTCGGTGAGTTACACAATTTTCTTTAAGCCCAAAATAAATAGTTTGAACATAAAGCCAACCATTAACCAAGGAGTCTTTCATTAAGGCATTTTCCAACATGATATCATCATACCAATATGCTTGTAAGTTAATTCAATTATGCCAAACCAGTCCATTTAACCATTAGACTCTCAAGTTACATTTAAAATCTAAAATCATGGCCACCAAGGACATTTCAAAATCATAGCCACCAAAGATATACCAAATCCTTTTTGTTTCTATATATCCTTTAATATAATGCAATGTTTTCAAAAGATAAGTTAAACTATGCAAATATCCCTATTCAAAATCAAGTTTACAATGTGGGTTGAGGTTAATGCCATTATCAAGCCAAAATTTATCAATTTGGGGAAATCATGTCACCCATTCCAACCATTATAATAATGCACCAATTCAGTTCCATAAGCTATAATTTAAAGCATGTATAACACATTAAAACAATGAAAAAAGTAATTCAAACATTAACAACTAAAAACCCTCAACCAATTTCAACTCCATCATTCAAAATACTTGAATATTTAATAAATTGATTCCACAATGTAACTTACAAGTTAAGGAATGAAAAACATGTCTAAAATATAGAAGAATTTGAAAAGAAATTGAAGTTTGGATCCCGGACTACTGATTTTTTATAAAACCCTCGAGCGTTCTTAGTTTGAGAGTTAAAAAAAGAAAAGAATGATGTTTTATATTGATAACTGAAGGAAAATGAGTTATCTAGGTGTTTTAAAATTGTTTAAGGGGTAAAGGACCAAAAATCCCCTCACCCTAAGTGAAAAAACAAAACTGGACAAAATTTAACATAGCAGTATTGCATGCCAATGTTGTGGAGGTTAGCTCTATGCCACGCTCCTATCACAGAGCATAAGTGGCCTGGCACACCACTATCACAGACCCTCACTACCTCGGGGTTCCAAAATGGCCTTGTCCCCTTCCAAAAATTTTAAAACTTTCCCAAACACCCTTTTAACATCCCTATAATATTCATGTCAAAAATTAACATTAAGCACAAGGGAGAATCAAAAATATAATGATTGAAATTTTATGGGGTCTTACATATTTAGGCTGTTATCATTGATAGTTCTCAAGAAACTAAACCCTCATCCTACAACGAGGTTATACAAGATCCAAGGTGGATAGATACTATGAAGGCAGAGATAGAAGCCTTGGCTAGTAACAATAGTTGCAAAGTAGTATCACTACTAGAACGGAAGAGATCAATTGGATGGAAATAGGTGTATAAAATAAGTATAAAGCTACTGGTGAAATAGAGAGATCTAAGGCAAGATTAATAGCCAAAGGTTACAACTAATAAGAAGGTATTGACTATCAGGAAATCTTCTCTCCAGAAGTCAAAATAGTGACTGTCAGATCAAATGAATATCTACAGTGCCCTTCTTCAATGGAACCTAGAAGATGACATATACATGGATCTTCCTAAAGGATTTAAGAGCCAAGGAGAGAAGAGACCAACTTGTAGGCTTTTTAAATCCATATATGGGCTTAAACAAGCTCCACGAAAGTGGAATACTAAACTTATGAAAGCAGTTCTTCAACTTAAATTTATCCAAAGTCAACATGATCACTCCTTATTCATAAGGAAATCGGGAAGTGAATTAGTGCTTATTCTTATCGATGATGATGACATGTTGGTTACAGGTAGCAACTTGAAACTGATAGAAGAAACAAATACAGATTTACATAAAGCATTCAAAATAAAAGACCTTGGAGAGTTAAGGTACTTTTTAGGGATTGAATTTGCTAGGTCTAAAGTTGGAATCTTGATGCATTTTCTAAACAAATACAGATTTACATAAAGCATTCAAAATAAAAGACCTTGGAGAGTTAAGGTACTTTTTAGGGATTGAATTTGCTAGGTCTAAAGTTGGAATCTTGATGCATCAAAGGAAATGCACTCAGGAATTAATTGATGAGCTTGGTCTAGGTGATCCAAAACCAATAACTACTCCTCTTGAAATGAATGCAAAGTTGACAACCAAAGAACTAAGTGATATGATAAATAAGACAAACTCAAGTAAGGGAAAGAATGAAGATCCTTCGGCAGATGTCAACATGTATAAAAAAATCATTGGAAATGTACCTCACTACAACAAGACCAAATATAGCTTATGGTGTGTAAACACTAAGTCAATTCTTTCAAAAACCAAAAAAGTTTCATTTAGAAGTCGCTTTGAGAATAATAAGATATGTTAAATTGCAGCTTGTACGAGGAATTTTTTTCTGTCAAGTCAGAGTCAAGAACAAGTTAGTGCTTACTATGATGCTGATTGGGCAGCATGTCCTAGTATCAGAAAATCAGTAACGGGCTTCCTTGTTAAACTAGGAAATTCTTTGATATCTTAGAAATCAAAGAAGCATAACAAAATCTCAAGAAGCTCAGCAGAAGCTGGGTATAAAAGCTTAGCATCTACAACTGCAGAATTGATTCGGATACTTGGATTGTTCAAGGAAATCAGAATTCAAATCACTCAACCAAAACAGGTTCAAATAGACAATAAAGAAGCAATACAAATAGTTGTCAGCCCAGTGTTCCATGAGTAAACAAAACATATCAAAATCTATTTTCACTTCATGAGAGAAAAGATTCAAAAGGGCATGATGAAGACACAGTACATTCCTATAAGGGAACAACTAGAAGACTGAACTAAAGGGCTAAACAGAGTTCAACATCAATACCTATGTGCCAAACTAGGAAAACTAAACGTATTTGTACCTCTTACACCTCCTAGTTTGAGGGGGAGTATAGAGTAATCTATTATTTAAAGTATTAAGGAAAAAACAGACTTTGTATATAAAGTCAAAATAGTTAGTTAAAGTGTTAGTTGTAGGTGATTAGTTAATAACTACCTTGTGTATAAATATACAAGCTGATTATATTGTACGTACCTTTTTGATCATTCCCTATCAATAAGAAATCACTCTCTTCTTCCTCCTTTCCTTCATCAAATTCTCTGAATCTTAGCACTATCGAAGGTACCAGTTTCACTTTTTATCTTACCTTCAAATTTCCAGTTGTATCTTGTACTTGTGCGGATAGAAAGTTAGTGGGCATGGAAGCATAGGCTTTGCAGCCTTTTTACCTCGACCAATGAAAATGGTTATAGGTTTTCATGTCTCTTATACATTCAAAAGAATAAAAATCTAGGTCAAGGTTTTCCACACTCAAAAAGAAAGATCTCTCCTTGCAAGTTCATCTGCAAGTCCTCATCAGCAATAGGGACTAGCTTGACTAAAGTTCTTCTGCTCTTAGTTTTGTTGTATCTGAGTCTTTATAATTTACTCTTAAAAGTGTAAACTTACTCTTTCTTGTAAAGCTGTTGTAGGTGAATTTGTAATTTCATTTTCTCTTATTGAAAATGATGTTAGCTAGAGTTAGTTGACATTTCATGACTAGAGTTAGCCAGTGCTTGAATCGGTTGGAATTAGTCGGTTTAGTTTGTAGCAATAGAATTATTGCTTGGGAGGTCTTGTAATAGAGTTGTTGCAAGATGTCTAAAGATTAAGAGTTTAATCCTTGCAACTAAGGAGTTTGTATTCACCGTTGCTTGAAGATAGTGAAATGATTGAGAAATCCTATGAGGTAGGTGATGGTTTTACTCCCTTGAACAGTGAGGTTTCCACGTAAAAATCTTGTGTCATTTATATTTTTGCACTTGTCTGTTCTTATTTATTGCTATTTCCTATAAAAGTGTTCGAGACTTGATCCCTGATCTGGTGGGTAATTCATACGGGTCGTCACTAAATACTTCTTTTCCTACCTAAGATATACCGAATAACAACTCAAATACTCATTGCCCATTCGAATTTGTATCAGTCAATTTGAATGAACTTAGTCGCCGGAAATAATGCTCCCGCAACATTAGGTTTTCTTATTTAGGTAAGTAGTAGAAGTTAAATATTGCTAGGTGCTGGTCCACCTTGGTATGCTAGTTTATTTTAGGTGGCTTCAATAACTTTTATCTTAAAAATTTTAAGAGATATTACTATAGTTATTGAAAATATTACATAGAATAACCTACTTTTGCATTTACAAGAGATAAACGATATGGAATTAGACCATTTGGTTTGAGTATGGCTTTTGATATCTAACAAACTTTCTGGTTTGATCCTATAGAAGCATGTGATCAAGGGTGTGTCTTGTACAATAACTTTAGGTCAAAGTTTACGTATAAGTATAAATAGTATAGATGTTGAAACCAACAAATTAAATGCACTTTAATATAATCTCCATCTCAAGTACTGAAAATTCAAATTTTGGATCATATAATCTTTTAATTAATTTCTAATTTTGATTTTATTTTTATTTTTTTAATTGGTCTTCATGGTTATCAACCCTTCTTCTTCACATGGACCACAAATAATTTTCCAAATGTCTCGTGTTAGTCTCACTTGATAAAATAGAGGACTTCTGCAACAATATACACCTAGATCGAACAACAATCCAAATTCTATCTCCTCTTCTTCCAATATTTCTTTATTTAATAGTTTGTTATCTGAATTTTACATATTTAAATTAGGAGAAACTCTAAATATTATCGTGAAAGTTGTTGAAGAGTTGTGCGATAAGAAAATTCACGGGCTTGAAGTTCGTTGATGAATTTGAATTTGAATCTGGTGAGGATTGATTTTGGGCGAGTGAAACAATTTGGTGAGATCTCTTTAGTTTTAACGAAGGAGGAGAAAGATTGTAACTTTCAAGTCAAAGTGTAGATAGAGGAACCTTTAGTTTTAATGAAAGAGAAGAAGGATTGTAACTTTCAAGTCAAAGTGTAGATGGAGGAACCATTGACATGAACACTTCTTTTTATATATGCGTATATTCATCAGAAATCCAATAGCATGCAGTGAAGCTCAAGAACAAGTCTTTACACATTATCAATCCATATTACATTCAAACTGGATGTAAAGTGCAAATTGTAGTGAAAATCACAAAGGTTGCACTGCAATGTTTACATCCAATAGGTGTTAAGCAGCTCACGACTAACACATTAGTGAAACAGCATAAACAAAATTCAAGTGTCTGCCCTCTGATATGAGTAACATTAGTTTATGCAGTTTTTTCATCCTTTTTCTGAAGATCATATCGTCAATTCAAAATCAATACAAACTTTTAATTCAACATCAAAATATTCCAAAAAGCTTCGTCGCTCTTACTTGAACAAGTGAAATACTCTTCTGCAAATAATTTTGATCAACTTCGGCATTCCAATATCAAATGAGCATATAGCCCTGCTGTTTGGAAGAGTTTTTTTCTTGGCTGTGAAGATATTAATGTATAATTTAATGAATATGCATGAGCAAAAATACAAGGTCCTGGGAATGTTGGAACTTGCATACTAAAAGTTTGCCTAACAAATATAGTTTCCAGTTTCAGTACTAATTTTCTTTTGAACAAACAAAAGGAGGAACCATACTGTACAAAAAAAGAATCTTCTTTTCTCCTTTCATACCTAGCAAATTCATCACCTCTTTTTGCTTCTTGCTGTCTAATTTGTTTATTACATGATTAATTGCTACAAGAAACAAACATGGAATTGAGAGTTCATATTGAAAGCTAAATAAAGTCATACTTGAGAATGTCATAATGTAGGATCAATTTATAGGTCGCATTCTATTTTTTCTTATTATTACAACCTCAATAGATTTTGAAGATCAACCAGAAATCACTCACAGATAATATAATTATGTTAATCGAATTACAAACATATGACATTATTTCAATAAGAGGTGAAGAGATGGACGTTGTTGCTAATGAGCTAATTCAACTTTGTGCTATACTCTTCTTACAAAGTTGAATTAGCTCATTAGCAGCAACGTCCATCTCTTTACCTCTTATAGATTTCAAATTCTTGCTGATATCTCTCACTTTGGCCCTCAGATTTTCCCCTGTTTTCCCTGTTATGACGTCTTTAAGAGTTTCTGCAATTTCTCCTTGGTGAATTTTTCCATCATCATCTCTAACAATCTCCACTGCAACTCCCAATTCTACCATCAACCTAGCATTAATTGGCTGATCATTACGTATAGGCACCGCTATAATAGGAACTCCAAAATCTATACTTTCCATTACTGAATTCCAACCACAATGACTTATAAATCCTCCGGTACTTGGATGATTTAGAATTCTTGGTTGTGGTGCAAATTTATCCAAAACTCTTCCCCTATCTCCAATTCTTTCGAGAAAGCCTTTTGGTAAAGCATCTTCAAGATTTTGCTCTTCTCCCATTGGGAATCTCGCAACCCATATGAAATTAACATTACTTAGCTCCAACCCGAAAGCCATTTCCTCCATGTCTTCTTTTGACAAGAAATGCTCACTCCCAAAGGAGACAAAAACAGTTGAATTCTCATCTTTCATTCCTAGCCAATCAATGACCTCCACTTTATCCACGTCACTAGTGATCGGATCTTGGACAGGTGAACCAACTGGAAAAACTTTCCAATTGCTCACTTCTAAGAGAAAATCTATGTATTTGGCCTCTATTGTTCTAGAGGTACTCATCAGTATGATTTTTGTATTTCCATCAACAAAAACATCCACATCATCAGGTTGTTTATCTTTAGCATATTTTGCCGACATTTCGCGCATTTTTACTTGCTCGATTTTCCTGAGGTATATAGCAGGAAAAGGGAATCCAACGCCTTGTTTCCTTACTAAGTTGAAAAAATATGAAATCGCAGCTGCACCAGAAATCCCGAGCCTGACTGCTGGAATGTTTTGTTCTTTCGCTACGTTTTCAGCCCATTGCTGCAATACATCATAAATGACCAAATCAGGTTTCAGATTTTGCAAGATTTTTGCGAAGTTTGGTTTGGACATTTTCAGGGCCTTTTGAAGTGTGTGATTGAGATGGGGTGGGAGACCATTTGTCGTATGATAATGAGGAGGAAGTTCAGGCAATTCTGCTAAATGAAGTTCGACAAGCTGAATTGAATCAGAGTATTTTTCGGGGATTTTTGGCTTGGTGGATTTGAGATTGATGGGCGTAGAACAAAGGCAAATCAAGAATCCTCTATCCGCGAGTTTCTTGGATAAGTCGAGAAATGGAGTGATGTGTCCATAAGCCAAAAATGGGAACATCAGGACCCTCAATGTTTTACGAAGCTCTGTTACTTCTGTAGCCATGATTGTAATATTTCTTCCAAAATATAACGTTGGTATTACTTGATTCTTGTTTTTCTATAGAGTGAAAGAACTATGAGAATGAGAGATGGTTATATATAAATGGAAGTGTGAAAACTATCTCTAATATAGGCAATTTTGTATCAGTAGAGTCTTAAATACAGATATCTGATTAAGGATGAAAGAATAGTTATCACTCTTCCACTATCCTCATTGGAAAGTAAATCAAGTAATTGGTTGCAAATTTTTCCAGAAAACTTCGATTTAGACTTAGGTTAATGATAAGGTGTTCACTTTTCCTACCTGAAATATCATTCATTTATCAAAATGCAACTCAACTATCAATTGTTCCCTTTCTATATATGAAATATCACCATCGTTCAAGTAGGAAAAGGGACAACGTATAATTGAGGTGTGTTTCAATAAAAATTGGTGCTAGTTCAAGTAGGAAACATGGACACCTAATAGTTTAGGTATGAAACTCGAACAATCGAAATACATTAGGTGTGTTTTTGTACTTGACTCATGTAGAGTTCTGCCAAATTTTGTGCAAAGAGACATGTTGCGTGACTTTTCGTATGAAATATCAAAGTAGAAATTTTAGCCAACTTTCAAGAAAAGTGAAGGTTGTGTGACTTTTCTAGGTAATTATTAGTTTAGCCATATTTGGCAAATGATAACTTTATGTGAGAAAACTGTCAATAAGACTCAAACAACCATCGTTTTGGTATAGATTTATATGTTGGTGTTTTTTTCCCAAATTTTGTGGCAACTCAAACTATGTCACATAAATTGATATGAATAAAGTAAATTAATTAACTAGAGTGAATAGGGTAAATAAAACTTCAAAATTATATTTGTTTTGCAAGTTCATAGCTAAATTATCGGGTGCACAACCACCCCCGAGCCCCAACCCACTCACCCACCGCACATCATCACATTCCAAAGCTCCTTCAAATTGTACCATGTGTCAGTACATGATGGAAATTTCTTGGAGTGAATAGGTTAAACACTCCTAAACTATCATTATTCTGCAAGTTTCATATCTAAATTATTGGGTTTTCACAAAACACTCTGCGAACTATCATAAACTCATTTTCATTTAGTCATTTCTAAGCAGGGGCAGATCCATGTGTAATTTTTGGGTGCTCCGGCATCCACTAAACTCAATGTAGATTTGGTAGAATTATATAAAAAATACAGAATAAATGGTATAATTTATTAAAATGCACCGAGAGAACAAATATATGGTTGGTTGCAGTTGTTTGAGGATGTGATTCTTGTGTCTAGCTTTTTGGGTTCGAATCCCTACAGCAACATATTATTTTTTATAAATTTTTTTTGAGCACCCACAACCTTGAAATCTTGGGTCCGCCACTGTTTCTAAGACTTTTCTCATATCCTACGCATCTCTGAACAAATTATCCTAAATATTTTACCACATATTCAGTTCTAATCTAGGGATTTATAGTGTAGGGGAGTAAGGAGAACAATTACAAGTCTCCAAGCATGCATTTTATTTCATTGATATTATGAAAAAAGGGTTAAAAATATTCTTCCATCCATCCTTATAGCTCACTTATAAGCTTGAAACTAACGGTCTCTTCTTTATTTTATTTTTACAAAAATTATTTATTAGGTGTCATATTTTTATTGGGTGAAATGCAAATCATATCCCATTAGGCTGATGACATGACAAAAAAAAGTAACTAAAAATTACACATCAACAAATAATTGGATTTTTGGCTGACTAACTGAATTAAAGAATTCAGATTTTTTGGTTGAATTCTTGAATTTCTTCGATCGCAAAAGAAAGCAACGTGTTTTTTCCCCCAAAATTGCCATAATCTTCCATGGCTCGGAGTCTTCAAATAAGTCCACAACTTGTAGGTGGAAAAACTTCATGGAGCACGAAACCTTTTAGATAGTTGATCAACTCTCTTCATTCGTGGAGTGGAATCGAAAACCTAAAGGGATTGTATGACATGATCGGATGTTGTAGGGGTTGGTGTAATGTGTGTTTGTGGATTTTGACAATTGCAGGGAGGGTTAGTGGGTTACTAGCTGTGCTTCTTATATATACTCCCCCCCGTTTAAAAAAGAATGCTTTTGATTCTTGTAGTCCTAAATTAAAGTTATGTTAAATGTATCAAAATATCCTTTAATCTTATATTTTAAACATAACACGTGAAAAATTATAATTAAAATATTATTAAAAATAAAAAGAGTCATTCATTTTAAACGGATTAATTAAAAAGACGTATATCATGTTATAAAATAAAATAACGGAGTAAAGGAATTAAGGAACGGATAGTAAGCCTTTTGCTAATTTCAGATCTATATACAAAATGAAATAAATACATGCCTTTTATAGGCAATTCTGCCTATATTGCAGCCAATGAGAATTGGTTATTTTTGCATGAAAAGTCTTCAGAAGACAATGTTGAAAAAGGTGGAAGACATCCACACTACCTTATTTCTTAACACTCCCCCTCGGATGTCTAACACAAAATAAAAAGAAACTCTAATAATGCATATCTTGTAATATTTTTTTTTCAACTGCCTCATTAAAAATCTTATCAAGGAAAACCCAATGGGACAAAATCTTAATTAAGGAAAAAAGAGTGCAGTGCATATTTACTCCCCCTGATTAAAACGTCACTTAACATCTTGGAGATGTCTCTTCCCAATCTTGTATCATTTTCTCGAGTGTTGAAGTTGTCAATCCTTTGGTGAACAAGTCTGCTAAATTGTCACTTGAACGAATCTATCGTACGTCGATATCAACATTCTTTTGGAGTTCATGTATGTAGAAAAATTTTGGCGAAATATGCTTCGCTCTATCTCCTTTTATGAATCTACCATTTAATTGTGCTATGCATGCTGCATTATCTTCATATAAAATTGTGGGTACTTTGCTTCATTCCAAACCACATTTTTATCGAATGAGATATATCATGGATCTCAACCACACACATTCTCGTCTTGCTTCATGAATAGCTATTATCTCCGCATGGTTTGATGATGTGGCAATAATAGACTGCTTTGTAGATCTCCAAGATATGGCAGTACCCCCGTATATGAATACATAGCCTGTTTAAGATCGAGCTTTATGTGGATCAGATAAATGCCCTACATCAGCACAACCAACAAGATCAGGACTGCAATCTTTAGCATAAAATAGGACCATATCGGTAGTCCCTTTTAGATAACGCAATATGTGTTTGATTCCATTCCAATGCCTCCTAGTAAGAGAAGAACTATACCTTCCTAACAAGATAATAAAAAAGGCCATATCAGGCCTTATAGAGTTAGCAAGATACATTAGTGCACCGATTGCACTAAGATATGGCACTTCAGGATCAAGAATTTCCTCGTTCTTTTCTTGAGTTCGGAATGGATCCTTAGTCACATCAAGTGATCGAATAACCATTGGAGTACTTAATGGATGTGCTCCATCCATATGAAATCTTTTCAAAATCTTTTCTGTATAGGTAGATTGATGGACAAAGATATCGTTTGTCAAATGCTCAATTTGCAAACCAAGACATAATTTTGTCCTTCCAAGATCTTTCATCTCAAATTCCTTCTTTAAATAATCAAGTGCCTTTTGAAGCTCTATTGGAGTTCCAATAAGATTTATGTCATCAAAATAAACAACAAGTACAACAAACTCTGATGTTGTTTTCTTTATAAAAACACATGGGCAAATTTTATTATTTATAACCTTCCTTAGATAAATACTTATTAAAGCGATTATACCACATGCGTCCAGATTGATTCAAACCATATAAAGATCTGTGCAATTTAATTGAATACATTTCCCGAGATGCCTCATTCATTTTATATCATTTAGGAATTTTCATGTATATCTCATTATTAAGTGGTCTATAAAGATAAGTTGTAATCACATCCATCAAATGCATTTCAAGCCTCTCATGAACGGTGAAATTAATGAGATAACGAATGTTATTCCATCCATAAATGTTGAGTATGTCTCTTCATAATCGACACCAAGCCTTTGTGAAAATCCTTGTGCAACAAGGCATGCCTTATATCTTTGTATTTTATTTTTCTCATTTCTTTTACGCACAAAGACCCATTTATAGCCAACAGGTTTAATACCATTTGGTGTTTGAACAATAGGTCCAAAAACTTCACGCTTGACAAGTGAATTCAACTTAGATTGAATTGTTTCTTGCCATTTTGGCCAATCATTTCTTTGTCGACATTCTATGACCGACTGAGATTCGAGATCCTTGCTATCTTGCATGATTTTTGTTGCAACATTATATACAAAGACATAGTCCACCACTATTTTTGATCGATTCAAATTAGTTTCACCATCACTTGTATTTATGGATAATTCCTCATTTTCTTGAGGTTCAGGCTCATTGATCCCTTCAGGGGTATCAAAATTATTCAAGTCTTGAACTTCCATATGAGATTCTTTCATAGTGTCATCTTGACCATTTATTTTTATTTTTATAGGATTTCGATCCTTAGAACCCAATGGTCTACCTCGCTTCAGGCGTGCTTTGGACTAATTAGTCACTATACTAGTGAATGGTCCTACAGGGACCTCAATTCGTATTGGGACATTCACTGTAGGAATGTATGATTTTGTAATTCTTTTTAAATCTATAAATGCGTCTGACATTTGATTTGCAATTTTCTGCAAATGAATAATCTTTTGTACTTCTTTCTCACAAATAGAAGCACGTGGATCAAGATGAGACAGTGATGAATTTTTCCACAAAATTTCTCTTTTGATTTCATTATTTTCTCCCCCTAATTTTGGAAAAACAATCTCATCAAACCGACAATCTGCAAATCGAGCAGTAAACATATCTCCAGTCAGTGGTTCAAGGTAGCAAATAATAGAGGGTGATTCAAACCCAACATATATTCCTAACCTTCTTCTAGGGATCCACTTAGAGCGTTATGGTGGTGCCACAGGCACATACACAACACATCCAAAAATTCTCAAATGAGATATATTAGGCTCTTGACCCAAAATCAACTGTAATAGAGAAAATTTATGATAATTTGTCATTCTAAGATGAATAAGTATTGCAGCATGCAAAATAGCATAACCCCAAACAGAGGTAGGCAACTTAGTTTTTATTAGCAATGGTCTTGCTATCAATTACAAATGTTTAATTAATGACTCAGCAAGACCATTTTGAGTGTGACTACATGATGTTCAACTTTTATCCCAATTACAACAACAACAACAAACCCAGTGTATTCCCAC